>NW_027307850.1:0-300000 GCF_047496885.1 Scyliorhinus torazame
AATGACACAACCTCCAGAAACCCATCCACATCACCTCCACTAATTCCCCAATAACACAACCTCCAGAAACCCATCCTCATCACCTCCACTAACTTCCCAATAACACAACCTCCAGAAACACATCCTCATCACCTCCACTAACGTCCCTATAACACAACCTCCAGAAACCCATCCTCATCATCTCCACTAACCTCCCAATAACACAACCTCCAGAAACACATCCTCATCACCTCCACTAACCTCCCAATAACACAACCTCCAGAAACACATCCTCATCACCTCCACTAACCTCCCAATAACACAACCTCCAGAAACACATCCTCATCACCTCCACTAACTCCCCAATAACACAACCTCCAGAAACCCATCCTCATCATCTCCACTAACCTCCCAATAACACAACCTCCAGAAACACATCCTCATCACCTCCACTAACCTCCCAATAACACAACCTCCAGAAACACATCCTCATCACCACCACTAACACCCCAATAACACAACCTCCAGAAAACCCATCCTGATCACCTCCACTAACTTCCCAATAACACAACCTCCAGAAACACATCCTCATCACCTCCACTAACCTCCCAATAACGCAACCCCCAGAAACACATGCTCACCATCTCGACTAACTCCCCAATAACACAACATCCAGAAACCCATCCTCATCACCCCCACTAACTTCCCAATCACACAACATCCGGAAACACTTCCTCATCACCTCCACTAACTCCCCAATAACACAACATCCAGAAACACATCCTCATCACCGCCACTAACTTCCCAATAACACAACATCCGGAAACACAACCTCATCACCTCCATTAACTTCCCAATAGCACAACCTCCAGAAACCCATCCACATCACAATGACCTTCAAGAACAGAACATAAGAACTAGGAGCAGGAGTAGGCCATCTGGCCCCTCGAGCCTGCTCCACCATTCAATGAGGTCATGGCTGATCTTTTGTGGACTCAGCTCCACTTTCCCGCTCGAACACCAGAACCCTTAATCCCTTTATTCTTCAAAAAAAACATCTATCTTTATCTTAAAAACATTTAATGAAGGAGCCTCTACTGCTTCACTGCGCAAGGAATTCCATAGATTCACAACCCTTTGGGAGAAGAAGTTGCTTCTAAACTCAATCCTAAATCTACTTCCCCTTTTGAGGCTATGCCCCCTTGTTCTGCTTTCACCCGCCAGTGGAAACAACCTGCCCGCATCTATCCTATCTATTCCCTTCATAATCTTATATGTTTCTGTCAGATCCCCCCTCATCCTTCTAAATTCCAACGAGTACAGTCCCAGTCTCCTCAACATTGCCTCGTAATCCAACCCATTCAGCTCCGAGATTAAACTAGTGAATCTCCTCTGCACACCCTCCAGCGCCAGTACGTCCTTTCTCATGTATGGTGACCAAAACTGAACAAAATACTCCAGGTGTGGCCTCACTAACACCTTATACAATTGCAGCATAACCTCCCTAGTCTTAAACTCCATCCATCTAGCAATGAAGGACAAAATTCCATTCGCTTTCTTAAACACCTGTTGCACCTGTGAACCAACTTTTTGCGACTCATGTACTAGCACACCCATGTCTCTCTGCATAGCAGCATGTTTTAATATTTTATCATTTAAATAATAATCCCTTTTGCTGTTATTCCTACCAAAATGGATTACCTCACACTTGTCAACATTGTATTCCATCTGCCAGAGCCAAGGCCATTCACTTAACTTATCCAAATCCCTCTGCAGACTTCCGGTATCCTCTGCACTTTTTGCTTTACCACTCATCTTAGTATCGTCTGCAAACTTGGACACATTGCACTTGGTCCCCAACTCCAAATCATCCATGTAAATTGTCAACAATTGTGGGCTCAACATCCCTGAGGGACACCACTAGCTACTGATTGCCAACCAGAGAAACACCCATTAATCCCCACTTTTTGCTTTCTATTAATTAACCAATCCTCTATCCATGCTACTACTTTCCCCTTAATGCCATGCATCTTTATCTTAAGCATCAACCTTTTGTGTGGCACCAAGATGTGACAAGTCAAAGGCTTTCTGGAAATCCGGATATACCACATCCATTGTCTCTCCGTTATCTGCCGCAGTGGCAATGCCCTCAAAGAAATCCACTAATTTAGTTCGGCACGACCTGCCCTTTATGAACCCATGCTGCGCCTGCCCAATGGGACAATTTCCATCCAGATGCCTCGCTATTTCTTCCTTGATGATAGATTCCAGCATCTTCCCTACTACCGAAGTTAAGCTCACCCGCTTATTACCCGCTTTCTGCCTACCTCCTTTTTTAAACAGTGGTGTCACGTTTGCTAACTTCCAATCTGCCGGGATCACCCCAGAGTCTAATGAATTTTGGTAAATTATCACTAGTGCATTTGCAATTTCCCTAGCCATCTCTTTTAGCACTCTGGGATGCATTCCATCAGGGCCAGGAGACTTGTCTACCTTTAGCCCCATTAGCTTGCCCATCACTATCTCCTTAGTGATAACAATCATCTCAAGGTCCTCACCTGTCAAAGCCTCATTTCAATCAGTCACTGGCATGTTATTTGTGTCTTCCACTGTGAAGACCGACCCAAAACACCAGTTTAGTTCCTCAGCCATTTCTTCATCTCCCTTCTCATCCTCTAAAGGACCAATATTTACCTTAGCCACTCATTTTTGTTTTATATATTTGTAGAAACGTTTACTATCTGTTTTTATATTCTGAGCATGGTTACTCTCATAATCTATCTTACTCTTCTTTATAGCTTTTTTAGTAGCTTTCTGTTGCCCCTTGAAGATTTCCCAGTCCTCTAGTCTCCCACTAATAGTTGCCATTTTGTATGTGTTTTCCTGCAATTTGATACTCTCCCTTATTTCCTTAAATATCCACGGTCGATTTTCTCTCTTTTTACCTTCCTTCCTTTTTGTTGGTATAACCCTTTGCTGAGCACTGAGAAAAATCACTTGGAAGGATCTCCACTGTTCCTCAACTGTTTCACCATTAAGTCTTTGCTCCCAGTCTACCTTAACTAGCTCTTCTCTCATCCCATTGTAATCTCCTTTGTTTAAGCACAAAACACTAGTGTTTGATTTTACCTTCTCGCCCTTCATCTGTATTTCAAATTCCACCATATTGTGATCGCTCCTTCTGAGAGGATCCCTAATTATGAGATCATTAATCAATCCTGTCTCATTGCACAGGACCAGATCTAGGACCGATTGTTCCCTCGTAGATTCCATTACGTACTGTTCTAGGAAACTATCACGGATACATTCTATAAACTCCTCCTCAAGGCTGTCTTGACCGACCTGGTTAAACCAATCGACATGAAGATTAAAATCCCCATGATAACTGCTGTACCATTTCTACATGCATCCGTTATTTCTTTGTTTATTGCCTGCCCCACCATAATGTTATTATTTGGTGGCCTATAGACTACTCCTATCAGTGACTTTTTCGCCTTATTATCCCAGAGTTACACGCAAACGAATTAAAACTTATCCTGCATAACACTGATGTAATCCCTGACAATTGCCCGGATGTCATCCTTAAATAACAGAGCTACACCACCTCCCTTACCATTCAATCTGTCAATCCGAATAGTTTGATACCCTCGGATATTTAACTCCCAGTCGTGACCATCCTTTAACCATGTTTCAGTCATGGCCACTAAATCATAGTCATTCACGATGATTTGCGCCATCAACTCATTTAGCTTATTCCGAATACTACGAGCATTCAGCTAAAGTGCACTTATGTCGGCTTTTATACATCTGTTTTGAATCTTAACACCTCGATCAGTAACCTCTCCTAAGTTATAATTCCTCTTAAGTTTTCTCCGAATTTTCCTTGTCGTTGAACCCATATCTTCAAGTAACAACCTGCCGCGTCACTTACCATTAATGTTTTTACTTCCCGTTGTATTCCTTTTAATATTACTGTTCACTGTTTAATATTAATATTCACTGTTCCTTGTACTGTCGCCGTTTTTTGATTTTTGACTATGGCTCCTCTGCCTTACACTTACGCCCTCACTGCCTTTTGCTTCTGACGCTGTTTTACTCACTTCCGACTTCCTATATCGGTTCCCATCACCCTGCCACAGCAGTTCCAACCCTCCCCAACAGCTCTAGCAAACACCCCCCTTATGGACGCAATAATAACTTCCAGAAACACATACAAATCACCTCCACTATATCGCCTAAAACACTACCTCCAGCAACACATGCATATCACCACCACTAACTTCACAATAACACAATCTCCAGAAACACATCCACATCACCTCCACTAACTTCCCAATAACACAACCTTCAGAGACCCATCCACATCACCTCCACTAACTCCCCAGTAACATAACCTCCAGAAACCCATCTACATCACCACCACTAACTCCCCAATAACACAACCTCCAGAAACACATCCACTTCACCTCCACTAACTCCCCAATAACACATCCTCATCACCACCACTAACTTCCCAATAACACAATCTCCAGAAACACATCCACATCACCTCCACTAACTTCCCAATAACACAACCTTCAGAGACCCATCCACATCACCTCCACTAACTCCCCAATAACACAACCTCCAGAAACCCATCTACATCACCACCACTAACTTCCCAATAACACAATCTCCATAAACACATCCACATCACCTCCACTATCTTCCCAATAACACAACCGCCAGAAAAGCATCCACATCACCTCCACTAACTTCCCAATAACAGAACCTCCAGAAACACATCCACATCACCTCCACTATCTTCCCAATAACACAACCGCCAGAAACACATCCACTTCACCTCCACTAACTCCCCAATAACACATCCTCATCACCTCCACTAACTTCCCAATAACACAACCTCCAGAGACCCATCCACAGCCACTCCACTATCTCAAAAATAATATAACTGGACATGGAATGAAAATTAACTGTTTTCCCATTCGTTGGAAATGGTAGAAATTATTGTGTGAGACTGTGCAGAATTTCAATCACAGAATGAGAACATTGATATTGAGATGCAGCCAGATTGGGAACCAATGTAGATCAGTGAGCACAGGGATGGTACGTGACTGGTATTGTGTGTGGGTTAGGATACGGACAGCAGAGTTGGGGGTGATCTGTGCTTCCTGAAGATTAGTAACAGGAATTGGGTATTTTAATCGCTATAGTCGAGTCTGGATTTGACACAGACACAGATGATGTATTATTCTGCGGCTGTGATGAGGCGATGGCAAGTGGGCAGGATTGGGAATAGAAAGAACATCTGGATATAAATAATTTCAGTGTCAAAGGGAGCGCGGAGATTGTGGCCCCAGTCTCCGATTTCAGCCAGAGAGCGGTGTGGATAGTGGATAGGGACTGAGATTAGTGACTGGAACTGAAGAACATGCATTCAATCTTTCCAAGATGGAAATGTCCAGAGCAATAATACACTTAAAGTAGTTTATACAATAAATAACTGGATAGTCAGACTTACCAGGGACACCGACAACAGCCAGGAGCGGATAATAACCCGCCTGAATTATCAAAAGCACATCTTCGATCCAACCTGGTGAAGGGAAAGGATCTCGAGCAATCCAATAAAGACCCGAAGATAAACTCCTGTCCATTGATGTAAAGTCCCTGTGGGTAGTCCCCAGATTCTGATCCATTGCTGTAAAGTCCCTGTGGTTAGTTCCCAGATTCTGATCCATTGCTGTAACGTTCCTGTGGATAGTTCCCAGATTCTGATCCATTGCTGTAACGTTCCTGTGGGTAGTTCCCAGATTCTGATCCATTGCTGTAACGTTCCTGTGGATAGTTCCCAGATTCTGATCCATTGCTGTAACGTCCCTGTGGATAGTTCCCAGATTCTGATCCATTGCTGTAACGGTCCTGTGGGTAGTTCCCAGATTCTGATCCATTGCTGTAACGTCCCTGTGGATAGTTCCCAGATTCTGATCCATTGCTATAACGTTCCTGTGGATAGTTCCCAGATTCTGATCCATTGCTGTAACGTTCCTGTGGATAGTTCCCAGATTCTGATCCATTGCTGTAACGTTCCTGTGGGTAGTTCCCAGACTCTGATCCATTGCTCTAACGTTCCTCTGGGTAGTTCCCAGATTCTGATCCCTCCTCTCGGTCTCTCTGGGGCCGCTGATCTCTGGCAGTGTTGGAATTGACGCTCCCGCTGACTGTTTGAGATAACACAGTGAAAGGAATCGCTTATTAATAGCAGCGACAAACCCTCCAGTGACACGGTTAGATCCAGAGAGACTGACATTAATCACAGTCACTAAACAAACAGGCTCAGTTAACCCCTTTCAGTCCAATACTTTTTCTATCACAATGGAATAGAAGATTAGCCGGGTCTGGATTGGCTGTGTGACAGTGACTGAGGGATGGAGTGTGGAAATAGTGGACACACTGACCCTGATACTCAATCCTCATTGATACCTGAGTGGTTCCAGGGGACTGGGGCATTTTCACTGCCCCATCCTGTTTGTAAAAGGAGAGAGAGGGATAAACCCTGGAGTGACAGAGCAGTCAGTATAATGTTAGTCACCAGGACATTTCTAGGCAGACTGGGCAACAGGAATATTGCTCCTTCGCGAGGAAATGGTGTTATGTGACCAGAAACACGGAGATATTCGTGGGAAATCACATCGCATGTTGTTATTGCAGTTATATTTCAAAATAACTGGAGGATTAATGAGGGAACTGATATGAATTTATGTACTGGGACATATTGTGATCAAATGTCATTTATCGAGTTGTTCTCGAGTCCCAAAGCCGTGGATTAAAGGGTCTGTGACAGTGAGAATGTGATATTGGCTAAGAAACAGAAAGCAGAGAGAAGCGGTGAATGATAGTTATTCAGACAGGAGGGGAGGAGACACTGATGTTCACTCGGGGTCCACATGAGGACAATTGCTGTTCAAGACACAATTCACTGCGATAGGCTTCAATGGAAAGAATTTCAACATTCACAAATGACAGACACTCAGCAATGACACAGTGAGCAGGGTAGCAGCAATCTTCAGCAGCATGTTCCCAGATCTGTGAAAGGGAGAGTCACGGGGAAAGTAAATTTAAATCACTGTCGTGTGGGTGATGCATCAGGGAGGAGGGCAGAGGACAGGAAATATAAACTAAACGGGACAAGTTTAAAAAGTGTACAGGAAGGGAGCGGGGACATGTCCACACTTTGCACTGGAAGGTCATGGGGATAAGATTGGAAAATCCTCAGAAGATATTTAACTTGATCAATAGAGGCGGAGACTCCGAAAAGAAGGATGTTAGGATCATAGAGTCATCGAGGTCCAGAGCACAGAAAGGCCATTCGGCCCATCTGGACTGGGCAGGTCAAAAACAACCACCTGAGTATTTGAATCCCACTTTCTAATACTTTGCCAATAGCCTATCGAGTTATAACCAGGTTTATAGATAGGACCAGAGCTGAGGAATTGCTTCTTGTTCTGCCGGGAAATATCCAAAAGGATGTGAGGATCTTGGAGACAAAACAAAGGATATTTAATGGAGTGTTGTCAGGGATGGAGGATTTCAGTTGAATGGTGGGATTAGTGAACTGGAATTGTAATCTGTAGATCAGTTTAAGGTAAAGAGCAATTTCACAGAGGACTCCAAATTAGGAAGGAGTTTAGAGAGAGTGAGCAGAAAGGGTTCCACTGGAGTGTGTGTGGGCTGGGGAGAGTGGCCTGGAGTGTGTGTGTGGGCTGGCCGGGAGTGGCCTGGCCTGGAGTGTGTGTGTGGGCTGGCCGGGAGTGGCCTGGAGTGTGTGTGTGGGCTGGCCGGCAGTGGCCTGGAGTGTGTGTGTGGGCTGGCCGGGAGTGGCCTGGAGTGTGTGTGTGGGCTGGCCGGGAGTGGCCTGGAGTGTGTGTGTGGGCTGGCCGGGAGTGGCCTGGAGTGTGTGTGTGGGCTGGCTGGGAGTGGCCGGGAGTGTGTGTGTGGGCTGGGCGGGAGTGGCCTGGAGTGTGTGTGTGGGCTGGCCGGGAGTGGCCTGGAGTGTGTGTGTGGGCTGGCTGGGAGTGGCCTGGAGTGTGTGTGTGGGCTGGCCGGGAGTGGGCTGGAGTGTGTGTGTGGGCTGGCCAGGAGTGGCCTGGAGTGTGTGTGGGCTGGCTGGGAGTGGCCGGGAGTGTGTGTGTGTGTGGGCTGGCCGGGAGTGGCCTGGAGTGTGTGGGTGGGCTGGCCGGGAGTGGCCCGGAGTGTGTGTGTGGGCTGGCCGTGAGTGGCCTGGAGTGTGTGTGTGGACTGGCCGGGAGTGGCCTGGAGTGTGTGTGTGGGATGGCCGGGAGTGGCCTGGAGTGTGTGTGTGGGCTGGCCGGGAGTGGCCGGAAGTGAGTGTGTGGGCTGGCCGGGAGTGGCCTGGAGTGTGTGTGTGGGCTGGCCGGGAGTGGCCTGGAGTGTGTGTGTGGGCTGGCCGGGAGTGGCCTCGCCTGGAGTGTGTGTGGACTGGCCGGGAGTGGCCTGGAGTGTGTGTGTGGGCTGGCCGGGAGTGGCCTGGAGTGTGTGTGTGGGCTGGCCGGGAGTGGCCTGGAGTGTGTGTGTGGACTGGCCGGGAGTGGCCTGTAGTGTGTGTGTGGGCTGGCCGGGAGTGGCCTAGAGAGTGTGTGTGTGGGCTGGCCGGGAGTGGCCTGGAGTGTGTGTGTGGGCTGGCCGGGAGTGGCCTGGAGTGTGTGTGTGGGCTGGCCGGGAGTGGCCTGGCCAGGAGTGTGTGTGTGGGATGGCCGGGAGTGGCCTGGAGTGTGTGTGTGGGCTGGCCGGGAGTGGCCTGGAGTGTGTGTGTGGGCTGGCCGGGAGTGGCCTGGCCAGGAGTGTGTGTGTGGGCTGGCCGGGAGAGTCCTGGAGTGTGTGTGTGGGCTGGCCGGGAGTGGCCTGGAGTGTGTGTGTGGGCTGGCTGGGAGTGGCCTGGAGTGTGTGTGTGGGCTGGCCGGGAGTGGCTTGGAGTGTGTGTGTGGGGTCTGGCCGGGAGAAGCCTGGAGTGTGTGTGTGGGCTGGCCGGGAGTGGCCTGGCCAGGAGTGTGTGTGTGGGATGGCCGGGAGTGGCCTGGAGTGTGTGTGTGGGCTGGCCGGGAGAGTCCTGGAGTGTGTGTGTGGGCTGGCCGGGAGTGGCCTGGAGTGTGTGTTTGGGCTGGCCGGGAGTGGCCTGGAGTGTGTGTGTGGGCTGGCCGGGAGTGGCCTGGAGTGTGTGTGTGGGCTGGCCGGGAGTGGCCTGGAGTGTGTGTGTGGGCTGGCCGGGAGTGGCCTGGAGTCGGTGTGTGGGCTGGCCGGGAGTGGCCTGGCCTGGAGTGTGTGTGTGGGCTGGCCGGGAGTGGCCTGGAGTGTGTGTGTGGGCTGGCCGGGAGTGGCCTGGAGTGTGTGTGTGGACTGGCCGGGAGTGGCCTGGAGTGTGTGTGTGGGCTGGCCGGGAGTGGCCTGGAGTGTGTGTGCGGGCTGGCCGGGAGTGGCCTGGAGTGTGTGTGTGGGCTGGCCGGGAGTGGCCTGGAGTGTGTGTGTGGGCTGGCCGGGAGTGGCCTGGAGTGTGTGTGTGGGCTGGCCGGGAGTGGCCTGGAGTCTGTGTGTGGACTGGCCGGGAGTGGCCTGGAGTGTGTGTGTGGGCTGGCCGGGAGTGGCCTGGAGTGTGTGTGTGGGCTGGCCGGGAGTGGCCTGGAGTCTGTGTGTGGACTGGCCGGGAGTGGCCTGGAGTGTGTGTGTGGGCTGGCCGGGAGTGGCCTGGAGTGTGTGTGTGGGCTGGCCGGCAGTGGTCGGGAGTGTGTGTGAGGGCAGGCCGGGAGTGGCCTAGAGTGTGTGTGTGGGCTGGCCGGGAGTGGCCTGGAGTGTGTGTGTGGGCTGGCCGGGAGTGGCCTGGCCTGGAGTGTGTGTGTGGGCTGGCGGGAGAGGCCTGGCCTGGAGTGTGTGTGTGGGCTGGCCGGGAGTGGCCTGGAGTGTGTGTGTGGGCTGGCAGGGAGTGGCCTGGAGTGTGTGTGTGGGCTGGCCGGGAGTGGCCTGGAGTGTGTGTGTGGGCTGGCCGGGAGTGACCTGGTGTGTGTGTGTGGGCTGCCCGGGAGTGGCCTGGAGTGTGTGTGTGGGCTGGCCGGGAGTGGCCTGGAGTGTGTGTGTGGGCTGGCCGGGAGTGGCCTGGAGTGTGTGTGTGGGCTGGCCTGGAGTGGCCTGGAGTGTGTCTGGGCTGCCCGGGAGTGGCCTGGAGTGTGTGTGTGGGCTGGCCGGGAGTGGCCTGGTGTGTGAGTGTGGGCTGGCCGGGAGTAGCCTGGAGTGTGTGTGTGGGCTGGCCGGGAGTGGCCTGGAGTGTGTGTGTGGGCTGGCCGGGAGTGGCCTGGAGTGTGTGTGTGGGCTGGCCGGGAGAGTCCTGGAGTGTGTGTGTGGGCTGGCCGGGAGTGGCCTGGAGTGTGTGTGTGTGGGCTGGCCGGGAGTGGCCTGGAGTGTGTGTGTGGGCTGGCCGGGAGTGGACTGGAGTGTGTGTGTGGACTGGCCGGGAGTGGCCTGGAGTGTGTGTGTGGGCTGGCCGGGAGTGGCCTGGAGTGTGTGTGTGGGCTGGCCGGGAGTGGACTGGAGTGTGTGTGTGGGCTGGCCGGGAGTGGCCTGGAGTGTGTGTGTGGGCTGGCCGGGAGTGGCCTGGAGTGTGTGTGTGGACTGGCCTGGAGTGTGTGTGTGGGCTGGCCGGGAGTGGCCTGGAGTGTGTGTGTGGACTGGCCTGGAGTGTGTGTGTGGGCTGGCCGGGAGTGGCCTGGAGTGTGTGTGGGCTGGCTGGGAGTGGCCTGGAGTGTGTGTGTGGGCTGGCCGGGAGTGGACTGGAGTGTGTGTGTGGGCTGGCCGGGAGTGGCCTGGAGTGTGTGTGTGGGCTGGCCGGGAGTGGACTGGAGTGTGTGTGTGGGCTGGCCGGGAGTGGCCTGGAGTGTGTGTGTGGGCTGGCCGGGAGTGGCCTGGAGTGTGTGTGTGGACTGGCCTGGAGTGTGTGTGTGGGCTGGCCGGGAGTGGCCTGGAGTGTGTGTGTGGACTGGCCTGGAGTGTGTGTGTGGGCTGGCCGGGAGTGGCCTGGAGTGTGTGTGGGCTGGCTGGGAGTGGCCTGGAGTGTGTGTGAGGGCTGGCCGGGAGTGGCCTGGGCTGTGAGTGTGGGATGGCCGGGAGTGGCCTGGAGTGTGAGTGTGGGCTGGCCGGGAGTGGCCTGGAGTGTGTGTGTGGGCTGGCCGGGAGTGGCCTGGAGTGAGTGTGTGGGCTGGCCGGGAGTGGCCTGGCCTGGAGTGTGTGTGTGGGTTGGCCGGGAGTGGCCTGGAGTGTGTCTGTGAGCTGGCCGGGAGTGGCCTGGAGTGTGTGTGGGCTGGCCGGGAGTGGCCTGGCCTGGAGTGTGTGTGTGGGCTGGCTGGGAGTGGCCTGGAGTGTGTGTGTGGACTGGCCGGGAGTGGCCTGGAGAGTGTGTGTGGGGATCCGGGAGTGGCCTGGAGTGTGTGTGTGGGCTGGCCGGGAGTGGCCTGGAGTGTGTGTGTGGGCTGGCCGGGAGTGGCCTGGCCTGGAGTGTGTGTGTGGGCTGGCCGAGAGTGGCCTGGAGTGTGTGTGTGGACTGGCCGGGAGTGGCCTGGAGTGTGTGTGTGGGCTGGCCGGGAGTGGCCTGGAGTGTGTGTGTGGGCTGGCCGGGAGTGGCCTGGAGTGTGTGTGTGTGGGCTGGCCGGGAGTAGCCTGGAGTGTGTGTGGGCTGGCCGGGAGTGGCCTGGAGTGTGAGTGTGGGCTGGCCGGGAGTGGCCTGGAGTGTGTGTGTGGGCTGGCCGGGAGTGGCCTGGAGTGTGTGTGTGGGCTGGCCGGGAGTGGCCTGGAGTGTGTGTGTGGGCTGGCCGGGAGTGGCCTGGAGTGTGTGTGTGGGCTGGCCGGGAGTGACCTGGAGTGTGTGTGTGGGCTGGCCGGGAGTGGCCTGGAGTGTGTGTGTGGTCTGGCCGGGAGTGGCCTGGCCTGGAGTGTGTGTGTGGGCTGGCCGGGAGTGACCTGGAGTGTGTGTGTGGGCTGGCTGGGAGTGGCCTGGAGTGTGTGTGTGGGGTGGCCTGGAGTGTGTGTGTGGGCTGGCCGGGAGTGGCTTGGAGTGTGTGTGTGGGGTCTGGCCGGGAGAAGCCTGGAGTGTGTGTGTGGGCTGGCCGGGAGTGGCCTGGAGTGTGTGTGTGGGCTGGCCGGGAGTGGCCTGGAGTGTGTGTGTGGGGGCTGGCCGGGAGTGGCCTGGAGTGTGTGTGTGGGCTGGCTGGGAGTGGCCTGGAGTGTGTGTGTGGGCTGGCCGGGAGTGGCCTGGAGTGTGTGTGTGGGCTGGCCGGGAGTGGACTGGAGTGTGTGTGTGGGCTGGCCGGGAGTGGCCTGGAGTGTGTGTGTGGGCTGGCCGGGAGTTGCTTGGAGTGTGTGTGTGGGCTGGCCGGGAGTGGCCTGGAGTGGGTGTGTGGACTGGCCGGGAGTGGCCTGGAGTGTGTGTGTGGGGATCCGGGAGTGGCCTGGAGTGTGTGTGTGGGCTGGCCGGGAGTGGCCTGGAGTGTGTGTGTGGGCTGGCCGGGAGTGGCCTGAAGTGTGTGTGTGGGCTGGCCGGGAGTGGCCTGGAGTGTGTGTGTGGGCTGGCCGGGAGTGGCCTGGAGTGTGTGTGTGGGCTGGCCGGGAGTGGCCTGGAGTGTGTGTGTGTGGGCTGGCCGGGAGTGGCCTTGAGTGTGTGCGTGGGCTGGCCGGGAGTGGCCTGGAGTGTGTGTGTGGGCTGGCCGGGAGTGGCCTGGAGTGTGTGTGTGGGCTGGCCGGGAGTGGCCTGGCCTGGAGTGTGTGTGTGGGCTGGCCGGGAGTGACCTGGAGTGTGTGTGTGGGCTGGCTGGGAGTGGCCTGGAGTGTGTGTGTGGGCTGGCCGGGAGTGGCTTGGAGTGTGTGTGTGGGGTCTGGCCGGGAGAAGCCTGGAGTGTGTGTGTGGGCTGGCCGGGAGTGGCCTGGAGTGTGTGTGTGGGCTGGCCGGGAGTGGCCTGGAGTGTGTGTGTGGGGGCTGGCCGGGAGTGGCCTGGAGTGTGTGTGTGGGCTGGCCGGGAGTGGCCTGGAGTGTGTGTGTGGGCTGGCCGGGAGTGGCCTGGAGTGTGTGTGTGGGCTGGCCGGGAGTGGCCTGGAGTGTGTGTGTGGGCTGGCCGGGAGTGGCCTGGAGTGTGTGTGTGGGCTGGCCGGGAGTTGCTTGGAGTGTGTGTGTGGGCTGGCCGGGAGTGGCCTGGAGTGGGTGTGTGGACTGGCCGGGAGTGGCCTGGAGTGTGTGTGTGGGGATCCGGGAGTGGCCTGGAGTGTGTGTGTGGGCTGGCCGGGAGTGGCCTGGAGTGTGTGTGTGGGCTGGCCGGGAGTGGCCTGAAGTGTGTGTGTGGGCTGGCCGGGAGTGGCCTGGAGTGTGTGTGTGGGCTGGCCGGGAGTGGCCTGGAGTGTGTGTGTGGGCTGGCCGGGAGTGGCCTGGAGTGTGTGTGTGGGCTGGCCGGGAGTGGCCTGGAGTGTGTGTGTGTGGGCTGGCCGGGAGTGGCCTTGAGTGTGTGCGTGGGCTGGCCGGGAGTGGCCTGGAGTGTGTGTGTGGGCTGGCCGGGAGTGGCCTGGAGTGTGTGTGTGGGCTGGCCGGGAGTGGCCTGGAGTCTGTGTGTGGGTTGGCTGGGAGTGGCCTGGAGTGTGTGTGGGGGCTGGCCGGGAGTGGCCTGGAGTGTGTGTGTGGGCTGGCCGGGAGTAGCTTGGAGTGTGTGTGTGGGCTGGCCGGGAGTGGCCTGGAGTGTGTGTGTGGGCTGGCCGGGAGCGGTCTGGCCTGGAGTGTGTGTGTGGGCTGGCCGGGAGTGGCCGGGAGTGTGTGTGTGGGCTGGCCGGGAGAGGCCTGGAGTGTGTGTGTGGGCTGGCCGGGAGTGGCCGGGAGTGTGTGTGTGGGCTGGCCGGGAGTGGCCGGGAGTGTGTGTGTGGGCTGGCCGGGAGTGGCCTGGAGTGTGTGTGTGGGCTGGCCGGGAGTGGCCTGGAGTGTGTGCGTGGGCTGGCCGGGAGTGGCCTGGAGTGTGTGTGTGGGCTGGCCGGGAGTGGCCTGGAGTCGGTGTGTGTGGGCTGGCCGGGAGTGGCCTGGAGTCTGTGTGTGGGCTGGCCGGCAGTGGCCTTGAGTGTGTGTGTGGGCTGGCCGGGAGTGGCCTGGGGTGTGTGTGTGGGCTGGCTGGGAGTGGCCTGGAGTGTGTGTGTGGGCTGGCCGGGAGTGGCCTGGAGTGTGTGTGTGGGCTGGCCGGGAGTGGCCTGGGGTGCGTGTGTGGGCTGGCTGGGAGTGGCCTGGAGTGTGTGTGTGGGCTGGCCGGGAGTGGCCTGGAGTGTGTGTGTGGGCTGGCCGGGAGTGGCCTGGAGTGTGTGTGTGGGCTGGCCGGGAGTGGCCTCGCTTGGAGTGTGTGTGTGGGCTGGCCGGGAGTGGCCGGGAGTGTGTGTGTGGGCTGGCCGGGAGTGGCCTCGCCTGGAGTGTGTGTGTGGGCTGGCCGGGAGTGGCCTGGAGTGTGTGTGTGGGCTGGCCGGGAGTGGCCTGGAGTGTGTGTGTGGGCTGGCCGGGCCTGGCCTGGAGTGTGTGTGTGGGCTGGCCGGGAGTGGCCGGGAGTGTGTGTGTGGGCTGGCCGGGAGTGGCCGGGAGTGTGTGTGTGGGCTGGCCGGGAGTGGCCTGGAGTGTGTGTGTGGGCTGGCCGGGAGTGGCCGGGAGTGTGTGTGTGGACTGGCCGGGAGTGGCCTGGAGTGTGTGTGTGGGCTGGCCGGGAGTGGCCTGGAGTGTGTGTGTGGGCTGGCCGGGAGTGGCCCGGAGTGTGTGTGTGGGCTGGCCGGGAGTGGCCTCGCCTGGAGTGTGTGTGTGGGCTGGCCGGGAGTGGCCTCGCCTGGAGTGTGTGTGTGGGCTGGCCGGGAGTGGCCTGGCCTGGAGTGTGTGTGTGGGCTGGCCGGGAGTGGCCGGGAGTGTGTGTGTGGGCTGGCCGGGAGTGGCCTGGAGTGTGTGTGTGGGCTGGCCGGGAGTGGCCTGGAGTGTGTGTGTGGGCTGGCCGTGAGTGGCCTGGAGTGTGTGTGTGGGCTGGCCGGGAGTGGCCCGGAGTGTGTGTGTGGGCTGGCCGGGAGTGGCCTCGAGTGTGTGTGTGGGCTGGCCGGGAGTGGCCTGGAGTGTGTGTGTGGGTTGGCCGGGAGTGGCCTGCAGTGTGTGTGTGGGCTGGCCGGGAGTGGCCAGGAGTGTGTGTGTGGGCTGGCCGGGAGTGGCCTGGAGTGTGTGTGTGGGCTGGCCGGGAGTGGCCTGCAGTGTGTGTGTGGGCTGGCCGGGAGTGGCCGGGAGTGTGTGTGTGGGTTGGCTGGGAGTGGACTGGAGTGTGTGTGTGGACTGGTCGGGAGTGGCCTGGAGTGTGTGTGTGGGCTGGCCGGGAGTGGCCTGGAGTGTGTGTGTGGACAGGTCGGGAGTGGCCTGGCCTGGAGTGTGTGTGGGCTATCCGGGAGTGGCCTGGAGTGTGTGTGTGGGCTGGCCGGGAGTGGCCTGGAGTGTGTGTGTGGGCTGGCCGGGAGTGGCCTGGAGTGTGTGTGTGGGCTGGCCGGGAGTGGCCTGGAGTGTGTGTGTGGGCTGGCCGGGAGTGGCCTGGAGTGTGTGTGTGGGCTGGCCGGGAGTGGCCTGGAATGTGTGTGTGGGCTGGCCGGGAGTGGCCTGAGTGTGAGTGTGGGCTGGCCGGGAGTAGCCTGAGTGTGAGTGTGGGCTGGCCTCCCACCTGGCCCCTCATTGTAGAATCGACTTGCGTATTCTAGAAACTCCCCCCATTTCTTACTGTTTTTCCAGGGAATAATTTACAGTGGACCCTGGGCAGGATATCATTATATACAGTGGTCTCTGGCTAGTATATCATTATATACAGTGGTCCCTGGGTAGTATATCATTATTTACAGTGGTTCCTGGGCAGTATATCATTATATACAGTAGTCCCTGGGCAGTATATCATTATTGACAGTGGTCCCTGGGCAGTATCTCATTATTTACAGTGGTCCCTGGGCAGTATATCATTATTGACAGTGGTTCCTGGGCAGTATATCATTATATACAGTGATCTCGGGCTAGTATATCATTATATACAGTGGTCCCTGGGCAGTATATCATTATTGACAGTGGTCTCTGGGCTGTATATCATTATTGACAGTGGTCCCTGGGTAGCATATCATTATATACAGTGGTCTCGGGCTAGTCTATCATTATATACAGAGGTCCCTGGGCAGTATATCATTATTGACAGTGGTCCCTGGGTAGTATATCATTATTTACAGTGGTCTCTGTGCAGAATATCATTATTTTAAGTGGTCCCTGGGCAGTATATCATTATTTACATTGGTCCCTGGGCAGTATATCTTTATATACAGTGGTCCCTGCGCAGTATATCATTATTGACAGTGGTCCCTGGGTAGTATATCATTATTTACAGTGGCCTCTGTGCAGAATATCATTATTTACAGTAGTCCCTGGGTGGTATGTCATGACTTACAGTGGTCACTGGGTTGTATTTCATTATTTACAGTGGTCTCTGTGCAGAATATCATTATATACAGTGGTTCCTGGGTAGTATGTCATTACTTACAGTGTTCCCTGGGGAGAATATCGTTATCTTCAACGGTTCCTGGGTTGTATACCATTATTTACAGTGGCCTTGGGGAGGTAGCATCATTTACAGTGGCCACTGGATAGTATTTCATTAGTTACAGTGGTCCCTGGGCAGTATATCATTATTTACAGTGGTCCTTGGATAGTGCATCATTATTTACAGTGATCCCAGGGTAGATTATTATCATTTGCAATGGTCCTTTGGTAGTACAGCATTTTTTACACGGGTCCCTGAGTAGTATCTCATTCTTTACAGTGGTCCCTGGGAAGCATATCGTTATTTACAGTGGTCCCTGTGTAGTATATCATTATGCACAGCGGTCCCTGGGTAGAATAACATTATATACAGTGGTCCCTGGTTAATAAATCATTATTTACAGTCGTCCCTGGATAGTATACCATTATTTACAGTGGCCTTGGGTAGGTATCAACATTTACAGTGGTCACTGGATAGTAATCCATTATTTACAGTGGTCCCTGGGTAGAATATCATTATTTACAGTGGTCCCTGGATAGTATATCATTATCTGCAGTGGTCCCTGGTTAGAATATCATTATTTACAGTGGTCCCTGGGTAGTATCTCATTATTTACAATGGTCCCTGTGTGTTATATCAGTATCTACAATGGTCCCTGGGTATTATCTCATTACTTACAGTGTCCCTGGGGAGAATATCATTATTTACAGTGGTCTCTGGGTAGTATATCATTATTTACAGTGGTCCCTGGGTAGTATAGCATTATTTACAGTGGTCCCTGAGTGGTATATCCGTATCTACAATGGCCCCTGGGTATTATCTCATTATTTACTGAGGTCCCTGGGTAGTATCTCATTATTTACAATGGTCCCTGTGTGTTATATCAGTACCTACAATGGTCCCTGGGTATTATCTCATTACTTACTGTGGTCCCTGGGTAGTATATCATTATTTACTGTGGTCCCAGGGTAGTATCTCATTATTTACTGTGGTCCCAGGGTAGTATCTCATTATTTACAATGGTCCCTGTGTGGTATAATAGTATCTACAATGGTCCCTGGGTATTATCTCATTATTTACTGTGGTCCCTGGGTAGTATATCATTATTTACTGTGGTCCCAGGGTAGTATCTCATTATTTACTGTGGTCCCAGGGTAGTATCTCATTATTTACAATGGTCCCTGTGTGGTATAATAGTATCTACAATGGTCCCTTGGTATTATCTCATTATTTACTATGGTCCCTGTGTAGTATATGATTATTTACTGTGGTCCCAGGGTAGTATCTCATCATTTACAATGGTCCCTGAGTGGGAGATCAGTATCTACAATGCTCCCTGGGTATTATCTCATTATTTACTGTGGTCAATGGGTAGTATATCATTATTTACTGTGGTCCCAGGGTAGTATCTCATCATTTACAATGGTCCCTGAGTGGTATATCAGTATCTACAATGGTCCCTGGGTATTATCTCATTATTTACTGTGGTCCCTGGGGAGAATATCATTATTTACAGTGGTCTCTGGGGAGTATATTCTTATCTACAATGGTCCCTGGGTATTATCTCATTATTTGCAGTGGTTTGGGGAGAATATCATTATTTACAGTGGTCCCTAGGCAGTATATCATTATTTACAGTGGTCCCTGGGTAGAGTATCAGGATCTACAATGGTCCCTGGGTAATAAATCATTATTTACAGTGCTCCCTGGGTATAATCTCATTATTTACTGTGGTTTGGGGAGAATATCTTTATTTGCAGTGGTCCCTGGGAAGTATATCATTATTTAGAGTGGTCCCTGGGTAGAGTATCAGGATCTACAATGGTCCCTGGGTAATATATCATTATTTACAGTGGTCCCTGGGTATTATCTCATTATTTACTGTGGTCCCTGGGTAGTATATCATTATTTACAGTGGCCCCTGGGTATTATCTCATTATTTACTGTGGTCCCTGTGGAGAATATCATTATTTACAGTGGTCTTTGGGTAGTATATCCGTATCTACAATGGTCCCTGGGTAGTATCTCATTATTCACTGTGGTCCCTGGGTTGTATCTCATTATTTACTGTGGTCCCTGTGGAGAATATCATTATTTACAGTGGTCTCTGGGTAGTATATACGTATCTACAATGGTCCCTGGTAAGTATCTCATTATTTACTGTGGTCCCTGGGTAGTATATCATTATTTACTGTGGTCCCAGGGTAGCATCTCATCATTTACTGTGGTTCCAGGGTAGTATCTCATTATTCACCATGGTCCCTGTGTGGTATAATAGTATCTACAAAGGTCCCTGGGTATTATCTCATTATTTACTGTGGTCAATGGGTAGTATATCATTATTTACTGTGGTCCCAGGGTAGTATCTCATCATTTACAATGGTCCCTGAGTGGTATATCAGTATCTACAATGGTCCCTGGGTATTATCTCATTATTTACTGTGGTCCCTGGGTAGTATATCATTATTTACTGTGGTCCCAGGGTAGCATCTCATTATTTACTGTGGTTCCAGGGTAGTATCTCATTATTTACAATGGTCCCTGTGTGTATGAAAGTATCTACAATGGTCCCTGGGTATTATCTCATTATTTACTGTGGTCAATGGGTAGTATATCATTATTTACTGTGGTCCCAGGGTAGTATCTCATCATTTACAATGGTCCCTGAGTGGTATATCAGTATCTACAATAGTCCCTGGGTATTATCGCATTATTTACTGTGGTCCCTGGGGAGAATATCATTATTTACAGTGGTCTCTGGGGAGTATATTCTTATCTACAATGGTCCCTGGGTATTATCTCATTATTTGCAGTGGTTTGGGGAGAATATCTTTATTTGCAGTGGTCCCTGGGAAGTATATCATTATTTAGAGTGGTCCCTGGGTAGAGTATCAGGATCTACAATGGTCCCTGGGTAATATACCATTATTTACAGTGGTCCCTGGGTATTATCTCGTTATTTACTGTGGTCCCTGGGTAGTATATCATTATTTACAGTGGTCCCTGGGTATTATCTCATTATTTACTGTGGTCCCTGTGGAGAATATCATTATTTACAGTGGTCTTTGGATAGTATATCCGTATCTACAATGGTCCCTGGGTAGTATCTCATTATTCACTGTGGTCCCTGGGTTGTATCTCATTATTTACTGTGGTCCCTGTGGAGAATATCATTACTTACAGGGGTCCCTGGGTTGTATATCATTATTTCCAATGGACTCTGGATGGTGTATCTTTAATTACAGTGTTTCCTCGGTAGTGTATCTTTATTTAGAGTTGTCGCTGGATGGTATAACATTATTTACAGTGGTCCCAGGGTGGTATATCATTATTTACCGTGAACCCTGGATAGTATATCAGTAACTACAATGGTCCCTGGGTAGTATATCATTATTTACACTGGTCACTGTGTAGTATATCATTATTTATACTGGTTACTGGGCAGTATATCATTATTTATTGTGGTCCCTGTGAAGAATATGATTATTTACAGTGGTCCCAGGGTAGTATATCATTATTTAGCGTGATCCCTGGGTAGTATCTCATTATTTACAATGGATTCTGGATGTTGTATCTTTAATTACAGTGGTCCCTCGGGAGTATATTTTTATTTAGATTTGTCACTGGATAGTATGGCATTATTTACAGTGCTCCCAGGGTAGTATATAATTATTTATTGTGGTCCCTGTGGAGAATATCATTATTTACACTGGTCACTGGATAGTATATCATTATTTACAGTGCTCCCAGTGTAGTATATAATAATTTATTGTGGTCCCTGTGAAGAATATGATTATTTACAGTGGTCCCAGGGTAGTTTCTCATTATTTACAGTGGCCGTGGGTAGTATATCATTATTTACAGTGCTCCCAGGGTAGTATATCATTATTTACAGTGGTCAACCGGGACCTGGGATTCATGTCACATTACATTCATCCCCCACCATCTGGCCTGCGAACTCACACCAACTGTCCTGGCTTGATGCAATTCACAACTCGTTAACCTGGGGTTACCCCATCTCTGGATCTGTAAAGATTTAATCACCTGCTAATGGTCGCATTCCAAGCATTGTTTGGCATCTTTGAATTTGTCTATATATGTGTTTCTGGATCATACCTCTTCATTCACCTGAGGAAGGAGCAGCGCTCCGAAAGCTAGTGACATCGAAACAAACCTGTTGGACTTTAACCTGGTGTTGTAAGACTTCGTATTATTTACAGTGGCCGTGGGTAGTATATCAGTATTTACAGTTCCCATGGGTAGTATATCATTATTTACAGTGGTCCCTTGATAGTGGATGATTATTTCCCATGGTCCCGATGTAGTATATCATTATTTACAGTTGTCCCTGGCTAGAATATCATTATTTACAGTGGTCCCATGGTAGTATATCATTATTTACAGTGGTCCCTGGGTAGAATATCATTATTTACAATGGTCCCTGGGTAGAATATCATTATTTACAGTGGTCCCTGGGTAGAATATCATTATTTGCAGTGGTCCCTGGGTAGTATATCAATATTTACAGTGGTCCCTGGGTAGAATATCATTATTTACAGTGGTCCCTGGGTATTATATCATTGTTTACAGTGGTCCCTGGGTAGAATATCATTATTTACAGTGGTCCCTGGGTATTATATCATTGTTTACAGTGGTCCCTGTGTAGAATATCATTATTTACAGTGGTCCCTGGGTAATATATCATTATTTACATTGGTCCCTGTGTAATGTCTCAATATTTACAGTGGTCCCTAGGTAGAATATCATTATTTACACTGGTTCCTGGGATATAAATTATTATTTACTGTGGTACTTGGATAGTATACCAATATTTACAGTGGTCCCTGGGTAGAATATCATTATTTACAGTATTCCCTGGGTAGTATATCAATATTTACAGTCGTCCCTGCGTTGTATATCATTATTTACAGTGGGCCCCTGGTAGTATTTCATGATTTACAGTGGTCCCTGGGTAGTACATCATTATATACAGTGGTCCCTGAGCAGTATATCATTATTTACACTGGCTCCTGGGATATTAATTATTATTTACTGTGGTACATGGATAGTATATCAGTATTTACAGTGGACCCTGGGTAGAATATCATTATTTACAATGTACCCTGGGTAGTACATCATTATTTACCGTGATCCCTGGGTGGTATATCATTATTTACAGTGGTCCCTGTGTAGTATACTATTATTTACATTGGCTGTGAGCAGTTATCATCATTTACAGTGGTCACTGGATAGTATTTCAATATTTACAGTGGCGCCAGGGCAGTATATCATTATTTTTAGTGGACCGTGGGCAGTATATCTTTATTTATAGTGTTCCCTGGGGAGTATATCATTACTTACAGTGGACCATGGGTATCATGTCCAATATACAGTCGTCCCTGCGTTGTATATCATTATTTTCAGTGGGCCCCTGGTAGTATTTCATTATTTACAGTGGTCCCTGAGCAGTATATCATTATTTACAGTTGTCCCTGGGTAGGATATCATTATTTACAGTTGTCCATGGATAGTATATCTTTATTTACTGTAGCCCCTGGGTAGTATATCATTTTCAACAGTGGTCCCTGCGTAGTATATCGTTATTTACAGTGGTCCCAGGGTGGTATATCACGATTTACAGTGGGCCCTGGACAGTATGTCATCAATTATAGTCTGCACTGTGCAGTACATCTTTAATCACAGTGGTCCATGGGCAGTATATCATTATTTACAGTGGTCACTGGGCAATATATCATTAAGCACAGTGGTCCCTGGGCAGTATACCATTATTTACAGTGGACGCTGGGTAGTATATCATTATTTACAGTGGTCCCTGGGTAGTATAGCATTATTTACAGTGGTCCCTGAGTGGTATATCCGTATCTACAATGGCCCCTGGGTATTATCTCATTATTTACTGAGGTCCCTGGGTAGAATATCATCATTTACTGTGGTCCATGGGTAGTATCACATTATTTACAATGGTCCCTGTGTGTTATATCAGTGCCTACAATGGTCCCTGGGTATTATTTCATTATTTACTGTGGTCCCTGGGTAGTATATCATTATTTACTGTGGTCCCAGGGTAGTATCTCATTATTTACTGTGGTCGCTGGGTAGTACATCATTATTTACTGTGGTCCCTGGGTAGTATCTCATTATTTACAGTGGTCCCTGAGTGGTATATCAGTATCTACAATGGTCCCTGGGTATTATCTCATTACTTACAGTGGTCCCTGGGTAGTATCTCATTATTTACAATGGTCCCTGAGTGGTATATCAGTATCTACAATGGTCCCTGGGTATTATCTCATTACTTACAGTGGTCCCTGGGTAGTATCTCATTATTTACAGTGGTCTCTGGGGAGTATATTCTTATCTACAATGGTCCCTGGGTATTATCTCATTATTTGCAGTGGTTTGGGGAGAATATCATTATTTACAGTGGTCCCTAGGTAGTATATCATTATTTACAGTGGTCCCTGGGTAGAGTATCAGGATCTACAATGGTCCCTGGGTAATATATCATTATTTACAGTGGTCCATGGGTATTATCTCATTATTTACTGTGGTTTGGGGAGAATATCATTATTTGCAGTGGTCCCTGGGAAGTATATCATTATTTAGAGTGGTCCCTGGGTAGAGTATCAGGATCTACAATGGTCCCTGGGTAATATATCATTATTTACAGTGGTCCATGGGTATTATCTCATTATTTACTGTGGTCCCTGGGTAGTTTCTCATTATTTACAGTGGTCCCTGGGTATTATCTCATTATTTACTGTGGTCCCTGGGTTGTATCTCATTATTTACTGTGGTCCCTGTGGAGAATATCATTATTTACAGTGGTCTCTGGGTAGTATATACGTATCTACAATGGTCCCTGGGAAGTATCTCATTATTTACTGTGGTCCCTGGGTAGTATATCATTATTTACAGTGGTCCCTGGGTATTATCTCATTATTTACTGTGGTCCCTGGGTAGTATCTCATTATTTACAATGGTCCCTGAGTGGTATATCAGTATCTACAATGGTCCCTGGGTATTATCTCATTACTTACAGTGGTCCCTGGGTAGTATCTCATTATTTACAGTGGTCTCTGGGGAGTATATTCTTATCTACAATGGTCCCTGGGTATAATCTCATTATTTACTGTGGTTTGGGGAGAATATCATTATTTGCAGTGGTCCCTAGGTAGTATATCATTATTTACAGTGGTCCCTGGGTAGAGTATCAGGATCTACAATGGTCCCTGGGTAATATATCATTATTTACAGTGGTCCATGGGTATTATCTCATTATTTACTGTGGTCCCTGGGTAGTTTCTCATTATTTACAGTGGTCCCTGGGTATTATCTCATTATTTACTGTGGTCCCTGGGTTGTATCTCATTATTTACTGTGGTCCCTGTGGAGAATATCATTATTTACAGTGGTCTCTGGGTAGTATATACGTATCTACAATGATCCCTGGGAAGTATCTCATTATTTACTGTGGTCCCTGGGTAGTATATCATTATTTACAGTGGTCCCTGGGTATTATCTGATTATTTACTGTGGTCCCTGGGTTGTATATCATTATTTACAGTGGACCCTGGGTAGAATAGCATTAATAACAGTGGTCCCTGGGTAGTATCTCATTATTTACAATGGACTCTGGATGCTGTATCTTTAATTACAGTGTTTCCTCGGTAGTGTATCTTTATTTAGAGTTGTCGCTGGATGGTATAACATTATTTACAGTGGTCCCAGGGTGGTATATCATTATTTACCGTGAACCCTGGATAATATATCAGTAACTACAATGGTCCCTGGGTAGTATATCATTATTTACACTGGTCGCTGGGTTGTATATCATTATTTATACTGGTTACTGGGCAGTATATCATTATTTATTGTGGTCCCTGTGAAGAATATGATTATTTACAGTTGTCCCAGGGTAGTATATCATTATTTACACTGGTCACTGGGTAGTATTTCATTATTTAATACTGGTCACTGGGTAGTATATCATTATTTATTGTGGTTCCTGTGAAGAATATGATTATTTACAGTGGTCCCAGGGTAGTATATCATTATTTAGCGTGATCCCTGGGTAGTATCTCATTATTTACAATGGATTCTGGATGTTGTATCTTTAATTACAGTGGTCCCTCGGAAGTATATTTTTATTTAGATTTGTCACTGGATAGTATATCATTATTTACAGTGCTCCCAGGGTAGTATATAATTATTTATTGTGGTCCCTGTGAAGAATATCATTATTTACAGTGGTCCCAGGGTAGTATATCATTATTTACAGTGGCCGTGGGTAGTATATCATTATTTACAGTGCTCCCAGGGTAGTATATCATTATTTACAGTGGTCCCTGAGTGGTATATCAGTATCTACAATGGTCCCTGGGTATTATCTCATTACTTACAGTGGTCCCTGGGTAGTATCTCATTATTTACAGTGGTCTCTGGGGAGTATATTCTTATCTACAATGGTCCCTGGGTATTATCTCATTATTTGCAGTGGTTTGGGGAGAATATCATTATTTACAGTGGTCCCTAGGTAGTATATCATTATTTACAGTGGTCCCTGGGTAGAGTATCAGGATCTACAATGGTCCCTGGGTAATATATCATTATTTACAGTGGTCCCTGGGTATAATCTCATTATTTCCTGTGAATTGGGGAGAATATCATTATTTGCAGTGGTCCCTGGGAAGTATATCATTATTTAGAGTGGTCCCTGGGTAGAGTATCAGGATCTACAATGGTCCCTGGGTAATATATCATTATTTACAGTGGTCCCTGGGTATTATCTCATTATTTACTGTGGTCCCTGGGTAGTTTCTCATTATTTACAGTGGTCCCTGGGTATTATCTCATTATTTACTGTGGTCCCTGGGTTGTATCTCATTATTTACTGTGGTCCCTGTGGAGAATATCATTATTTACAGTGGTCTCTGGGTAGTATATACGTATCTACAATGGTCCCTGGGAAGTATCTCATTATTTACCGTGGTCCCTGGGTAGTATATCATTATTTACAGTGGTCCCTGGGTATTATCTCATTATTTACTGTGGTCCCTGGGTTGTATATCATTATTTACAGTGGACCCTGGGTAGAATATCATTAATAACAGTGGTCCCTGGGTAGTATCTCATTATTTACAATGGACTCTGGATGGTGTATCTTTAATTACAGTGTTTCCTCGGTAGTGTATCTTTATTTAGAGTTGTCGCTGGATGGTATAACATTATTTACAGTGGTCCCAGGGTGGTATATCATTATTTACCGTGAACCCTGGATAATATATCAGTAACTACAATGGTCCCT
Organism: Scyliorhinus torazame; assembly: GCF_047496885.1. NCBI lineage: Eukaryota > Metazoa > Chordata > Chondrichthyes > Carcharhiniformes > Scyliorhinidae > Scyliorhinus > Scyliorhinus torazame. The sequence goes on from NW_027307850.1 coordinate 25,909, forward strand.
GGGTAGTATATCATTATTTACAATGGACTCTGGATGGTGTATCTTTAATTACAGTGTTTCCTCGGTAGTGTATCTTTATTTAGAGTTGTCGCTGGATGGTATAACATTATTTACAGTGGTCCCAGGGTGGTATATCATTATTTACCGTGAACCTTGGATAATATATCAGTAACCACAATGGTCCCTGGGTAGTATATCATTATTTACAATGGACTCTGGATGGTGTATCTTTAATTACAGTGTTTCCTCGGTAGTGTATCTTTATTTAGAGTTGTCGCTGGATGGTATAACATTATTTACAGTGGTCCCAGGGTGGTATATCATTATTTACCGTGAACCCTGGATAATATATCAGTAACTACAATGGTCCCTGGGTAGTATATCATTATTTACACTGGTCGCTGGGTAGTATATCATTATTTATACTATTTACTGGGCAGTATATCATTATTTATTGTGGTCCCTGTGAAGAATATGATTATTTACAGTGGTCCCAGGGTAGTATATCATTTTTACCGTGAACCCTGGATAGTATATCAGTAACTACAATGGTCCCTGGGTAGTATATCATTATTTACACTGGCCGCTGGGTAGTATATCATTACTTATACTGGTCACTGGGCAGTATATCATTATTTATTGTGGTCCCTGTGAAGAATATGATTATTTACAGTTGTCCCAGGGTAGTATATCATTATTTACACTGGTCACTGGGTAGTATATCATTATTTAATACTGGTTACTGGGTAGTATATCATTATTTATTGTGGTCCCTGTGAAGATTATGATTATTTACAGAGGTCCCAGGGTAGTATATCATTAGTTAGCGTGATCCCTGGGTAGTATCTCATTATTTACAATGGATTCTGGATGTTGTATCTTTAATTACAGTGGTCCCTCGGAAGTATATTTTTATTTAGATTTGTCACTGGATAGTATATCATTATTTACAGTGCTCCCAGGGTAGTATATAATTATTTATTGTGGTCCCTGTGAAGAATATGATTAATTACAGTGGTCCCAGGGTAGTATATCATTATTTACAGTGGCCGTGGGTAGTATATCATTATTTACAGTGGTGCCAGGGTAGTATATCATTATTTACAGTGGCCAACCGGGACCTGGGATTCATGTCGCATTACATTCATCCCCCACCATCTGGCCTACGAAATCCTACCAACTGTCCTGGCTTGACACAATTCATACCTCTTTAACCTGGTGTTACCCCATCTCTGGATCTGTAAAGATTTAATCACCTGCTAATGGTCGCATTCCAAGCATTGTTTGGCATCTTTGAATTTGTCTATATATGTGTTTCTGGAACATACCTCTTCATTCACCTGAGGAAGGAGCAGCGCTCCGAAAGCTAGTGACATCGAAACAAACCTGTTGGACTTTAACCTGGTGTTGTAAGACTTCGTATTATTTACAGTGGCCGTGGGTAGTATATCATTATTTTCAGTTGCCATGGGTAGTATATCATTATTTATAGTGGTAGTGGATTGATAGTGGATGATTATTTCCAATGGTCCCGATGTCGTATATCATTATTTACAGTTGTCCCTGGCTAGAATATCATTATTTGCAGTGCTCTCTGATTAGAATATTATTATTTACAGTGGTCCTTGGGTAGTATATGAATATTTACAGTGGTCCCTGGGTAGAATATCATTATTTACAGTTGTCACTGGGTAGTATCTCATTATTTACAGTGGTCTCTGGGCGGAATATCATTATTTACAGTGGTCCCTGGGCAGAATATCATTATTTACAGTGGTCACTGGTTAGAATATCATTATTTACAGTGGTCCCATGGTAGTATATCATTATTTATAGTGGTCCCTGGGTAGAATATCATTATTTACAGTGGTCCCTGGGTAGAATATCATTATTTACAGTGGTCCCTGTGTAGTATTTCATTATGTTCAGTGGTCCCTGGGTAGAATATCATTATTTACAGCGGTCCCTGGGTATTATATCATTCTTTACAGTGGTCTCTGTGTAGAATATCATTATATACAGTGGTCCCTGTGTAATGTCTCAATATTTACAGTGGTCCCTGGGTAGAATATCATTATTTACACTGGTTCCTGGGATATAATTTATTATTTACTGTGGTACTTGGATAGTATACCAATATTTACAGTGGTCCCTGGGTAGAATATCATTATTTACAGTGTTCCCTGGGTAGTACATCAATATTTACAGTCGTCCCTGCGTTGTATATCATTATTTACAGTGGGCCCCTGGTAGTATTTCATTATTTACAGTGGTCCCTGGGTAGTACATCATTATTTTCAGTGGTCCCTGAGCAGTATATCATTATTTACACTGGCTCCTGGGATATTAATTATTATTTACTATGGTACTTGGATAGTATATCAATATTTACAGTGGACCCTGTGTAGAATATCATTATTTACAATGTACCCTGGGTAGTACATCATTATTTACCGTGATCCCTGGATAGTATATCATTATATACAGTGGTCCCTGTGTAGTATACTAGTATTTACATTGGCTGTGGGCAGTTATCATCATTTACAGTGGTCACTGGATAGTATTTCATTATTTACAGTGGCGCCAGGGCAGTATATCATTATTTTTAGTGGACCGTGGGCAGTATATCTTTATTTATAGTGTTCCCTGGGGAGTATATCATTACTTACAGTGGACCATGGGTATCATGTCCAATATACAGTCGTCCCTGCGTTGTATATCATTATTTTCAGTGGGCCCCTGGTAGTATTTCATTATTTACAGTGGTCCCTGAGCAGCATATCATTATTTACAGTTGTCCCTGGATAGTATATCTTTATTTACTGTAGCCCCTGGGTAGTATATCATTTTCAACAGTGGTCCCTGCGTTGTATATCGTTATTTACAGTGGTCCCAGGCTGGTATATCATGATTTACAGTGGGCCCTGGACAGTATGTCATCAATTATAGTGTGCACTGTGCAGTACATCTTTATTCACAGTGGTCCATGGGCAGTATAACATTATTTACAGTGGTCACTGGGCAATATATCATTAAGCACAGTGGTCCCTGGGCAGTATACCATTATTTACAGTGGTCCCTGTGTAGTATATCATTATTTACAGTGGTCCCTGGGCAATATATCATTAATCACAGTGGGCTCTGGGTAGTATATCATCATTGACCGCGGTTCCTGGGAAGTATATCATTATTTACAGTGGTCCCTGGGTAGTATATCATTATTTACACAGGTCACTGGGTAGTATATCATCCTTTACAGTGGTCCCTGGATTGCATATCATTATTTACATTTGTCCCTTGGTGATATATAATTATTTGCAGTGGTCTCTGGACGGTATATCATTATTCATAGTGGTCCCTGGGTAACATATCATTATTTACAGTGGACCCAGTGTAGTGTAGTATTATCTACAGTGGTCCCAGAGTGATTCATCATGATTTACAGTGGTCCCTGGATAGTATTTCATTACTGACAGTGGTCCCTCGGCAGTATATCATTATTTACAGTGGCCCCTTGATAGTGGATGATTATTTACAATGGTCCCTATGTAGTATATCATTATTTGCAGTGCTCTCTGATTAGAATATTATTATTTGCAGTGGTCCCTGGGTAGAATATCATTATCTACACTGGTCCCTGGGTAGTATATCATCATTTACAGTATTGCCTGGGTAGTATATCATCATTTACAGTAGTGCCTGGGGAGTATATCATCATTTACAGTGGACCCTGGGCAGTCTGTCATTATTTACAGTGGTCCCTGTGTAGAATATCATTATTGATAGTGGTCCCTGGGTAGTATATCATTATTTACAGTGGTCCCTGAGTAGTATATCATTATTTACAGTGGTCCCTGGGTAGTATATCATCATTTACAGTAGTGCCTGGGGAGTATATCATCATTTACAGTGGACCCTTGGCAGTAAGTCTTTATTTACAGTGGTCCCTGGGTAGTATATCATTATTTACAGTGGTCCCTGGGTAGTATATCATCATTTACAGTAGTGCCTGGGGAGTATATCATTTTTTAAAGTGGACCCTGGGCAGTAAGTCTTTATTTACAGTGGTCCCTCGGTAGTATATCATTATTTACAGTGTTCACTGGGTAGACTATCATTGTTTACAGTGGTCCTTGGGTCGTATATCATTATTTACAGTGGTTCCTTGGTAGAATATCTTTAGTTACAGCGTTCCATGGGCACTTCACCATTATTAATAGTTGTTCATCGATAGTATATTATATTCTGCAGTGGTCCCTGGGTAGTAAATCATTAATTACTGTAGTCCCTGGTAGAATGTCAGCATTTACAGTGGTCCCTGGTCAGAATGTCATTATTTACAGTTGTGCCTGGGTAAAATATCATTATTTAAATTGGCCCCTGTGCTGTATATCATTATTTTTACTGTTCCCTGCATAGTGTAACATTATTTCCAGTGGTTTCTGGGCAACGTATCATTATTTACAGTGGTCCCAGGGTAGTATATAATTTTTTTGCAGTGCGCCTGTGCAGTATATCACTGTTTGCTGTCGTCCCTGGGCAGTATATCTTTATTTACAGTGGTCCCTGAGTAGTCTATCATTATTTACATTCGTACCTGGGTAGTATATCATTATCTACAGTGGTCCCTGGGTAGTATATCATTCTTTACAGTGGTCACTGGGTAGTAAATACTTATTTACAGTGGTCCCTGTGTAGTATGGCTTTATTTACAGTGGTCCCTGGGCAGTGTACCTTTATTTACAGTGGTCCCTGGGTAGTATATCATTATTTACAGTGGTCCCTGTGTAGTATGTCTTTATTTACAGTGGTTCCTGGTAGTATATCATTCATTACAGTGGTCCCATGATAGTATATCATTATTTAAAGTGGTCCCTGGGTAGTATATCATTATTTACAGTGGTCCCTGGGGTGTATATCATTATTTACAGTGGACCCTGGGTAGTATATCATCATTTACAGTAGTGCCTGGGGAGTATATCATCATTTACAGTGGACCCTGGGCAGGAAGTCCCTGGGCAATATATCTTTATTTACAGTGGTCCCTGAGTAGTATAACATTATTTATAGTAGTCCCTGGTGAGTATATAATTATTTACAGTGGTCAATGGGCAGTCTGTCATTATTTACAGTGGTCCCTGTGTGGAATATCATTATTTACAGTGGTCCCTAGGTAGTATATCATTATTTACAGTGGTCACTGGGTAGAATATCATTATTTACAGTGGTCCCTAGGTAGTATATCATTATTTACAGTGGTCACTGGGTAGAATATCATTGTTGACAGTGGCCCCTGGGCAGTATATCATTATTTACAGTGGTTCCTTGGTATAGCTGTCCATCGGTAGTATATTATTTTCTGCAGTGGTCCCTGGGTAGTAAATCATTATTTACTGTAGTCCCTGGTAGAATGTCAGCATTTACAGTGGTCCCTGGTCAGAATGTCATTATTTACAGTTGTGCCTGGGTAGTACATTATTATTTGCATTTGACCCTGGATAGAATATCATTATTTACAGTTGTCCCTGAGTAAAATATCATTATTTAAATTGGTCCCTGTGCTGTATATCATTATTTTCAGTGTTCCCTGCATAGTTTAACATTATTTACAGTGGTTTCTGGGAAACGTACCATTATTTACAGTGGTCCCAGGGGAGTATATAATTTTTTTGCAGTGCGCCTGTGCAGTATATCACTGTTTGCAGTCGGCCCTGGGCAGTATATCTTTATTTACAGTGGTCCCTGAGTAGTCTATCATTATTTACATTCGTACCTGGGTAGTATATCATTATCTACAGTGGTCCCTGGGTAGTATATCATTCTTTACAGTGGTCCCTGGGTGGTATATAATTATTTACAGTGGTCCCTGAGTAGTCTATCATTATTGACATTCGTACCTGGGTAGTATATCATTCTTTACAGTGGTCCCTGGGTGGTATATAATTATTTACAGTGGTCACTGGGTGGTATATAATTATTTACAGTGGTCACTGGGTGGTATATAATTATTTACAGTGGTCACTGGGTAGTATATCTTTATTTACAATGGTCCCTGGGAGTGTACCTCTATTTACAGTGGTTCCTGGTAGTATATAATTATTTACAGTGGTCACTGGGTAGTAAATAATTATTTACAGTGGCCCCTGTGTAGTATGTCTTTATTTACAGTGGTCCCTGGGCAGTGTACCTTTATTTAAAGTGGTCCCTGGGTAGTATATCATTATTTACAGTGGTCCCTGTGTAGTATGTCTTAATTTACAGTGGTTCCTGGTAGTATATCATTCATTACAGTGGTCCCATGATAGTATATCATTATTTACTGTGGTCCCTGGGTAGTGTATCATTATTTACAGTGGTCCCTGGGTAGTGTATCATTATTTACAGTGGTCCCTGGGTAGTTGATCATTATTTACAGCGTTCCCTGGGCAGTATTTTATTTTTACAATGGTACCTGGGCAGTATGTCATAATTTACAGTGATCCCTGATCAGGATATCAGTGGTCCATGGGTAATATTTCATTATTTGCTGTTGTCTCTGGTTAGAATATCATTATTTACAGTGGTCACTGTGTAGTATATCATTATCTACAATAGTCCCTGGATAGTATGACTTTATTTACAGTGGTCCCTCGGCAGTATACCTTTATTTACAGTGATCCCTGGTAGTATATCATTATTTACTATGGTCTCTGATTAGAATATCATTATTTACCGTGGGCACTGTGCAGTATATCTAATTTACAGTGGTTCCCGGGTTGTTTTTCATTATTTACAGTGGTCTCTGGGTGGTATATCTTTATTTGCAGTGGTCCCTGGGTGGGATAACTTTATTTACAGTGGTCCCTGGGAAGTATATCATTATACTGTATCATTTAGTGGGCAGCACTGTATATTATTATATCATTTAGCACCACTATATCATTTAGTGTGCAGCACGGTAGCATAGTGGATAGCACAATTGTTTCACAGCTCCAGGGACGCAGGTTCTATTCCCGGCTTGGGGCACTCTCTGTGCGGAGTCTGCACATCCTCCCCGTGTGTGCGTGGGTTTCCTCCGGGTGCTCCGGTTTCCTCCCACAGTCCAAAGGTGTGCAGTTTAGGTGAATTGGCCATCATAAATTGCCTTAGTGTCCAAAATTGCCCTTAGTGTTGGGTGGGATTACTCGCTTATGGGGATAGGGTGGAGATGTGGACTTGGATAGGGTGCTCTTTCCAAGAGCCGGGCAGACTCGATGGGCCGAATGGCCTCCTTCTGCACTGTAAATTCTATGATCTCTGATTTACTGTGGTCCCTGGGTAGAGTATCATGATTTACAGTGTTCACTCGGTGCTATATCATTATTTACAGTCGTCCCCCGGCAGTATATCTTTATTTACAGTGGTACCTAGGTAGTATGTCATTATTTACAATTGTCCCTGGGTTGAATATAATTATCTACAGTTGTCCCTGGATAGTATATCTTAATTTGCCATTGTCCATGGGTAGTATATAATTATTTACAGTGCTCCATGGGTAGAATATCATTATTTACAGTGGTCCCTGGTAGTATATCATTATTTACAGTGGTCCCTGTGTAGTATGTCATTATTTACAGTGGTCCCTGTGTAGAAAGTCTTTATTTACATGGTTCCCGGGCGGTATATCTTTATTTACAGTGGTCACTGGGTAGTAAATCAGTATTTACAGTGACCCCTGTGTAGTACATCATTATTTGCAGTTGTCCCTGGGTAGAATATCATTATTTACAGTTGTCCCTCAGTATTATATCACTATTTACAGTGGCCCCTGGACAGTGTATCATTATTTACAGTGGTCCCTAGGCAGTATTACCTTATTTACAGTGGTCTCTGTGCAGTATATCTTTATTTTTAGTGGTCCCTGGGTAGTATATCATTATTTCCAGTGTGCCTTGGTAGTATATCATTATTTACAGTGTGCCCTGGGTAGTATGTCATTATTCACAGTGGTTGTGTGCAGTATATCATTATCTGCAGTGGTCCCTGGGTAGTATATCATTATTTACAATGATCACTGGAAAGTATATAATTATCTGCAGTGGTCCCTGGGTAGTATAATCATTATTTACAGTGGTCCTTGTATAGAAATGCTTTAATTACAGTGGTTCCTGGGCGGGATACCTTTATTTACAGTGGTCACTGAGTTGTATATCATTGTTTACAGTGGCCACTGTGTAGAATATTATTATTTACAATAGTCCCTGGGTGGTATACTTTTGTTTACAGTGGTCCCTGGGTGGTATTTCTTTATTTACAGTGGTCACTGGCTGGTATATCATTATTTACAGCAGTTCCTGGGTAGGTTATTATAATTTACAATGGTCCCTGGGTGGTATACCTTTATTTACAGTGGTCCCTGGGTGGTATTTCTTTATTTACAGTGGTCCCTGGGTTATTTATAAATATTAACAGAGGTCCCGGCGTACAATATCATTATTTACAGTGTTCCCTGGGTAGAATATCATTATTTACTGTAGTCCCTGTATAGAATATCATTATTTACAGTGGTCACTGGGTGGAATATCAATATATACAGTGGTCCCTGGTAGTCTATCATTATTTACAGTAGCTCTGTGAAGTATATCATTATTTACAGTTGCTCTGTGCAGTATGTCATTATTTTCAATGATCACTGGGTAGTAGATCATCATCTGCAGTGGTCCCTGGGTAGTATATCATTATTTCCAGTGGTCCTTGTGTAGAACGTCTTTATTTACTGTGGTTCCTGGGCGGTATTCCTTTATTTACAGTGGTCACTGGGTAGTATATCACTATTTGCAGTGGTCCCTGGGCAGTATATCTGTATTTACAGATGATGTGGAGATGCCGGCGTTGGACTGGGGTGAGCGCAGTAAGAAGTCTTACAACACCAGGTTAAAGTCCAACAGGTTTGTTTCGATGTCACTAGCTTTCGGAGCGCTGCTCCTTCCTCAGGTGAATGAAGAGGTATGTTCCAGAAACATATATACAGACAAATTCAAAGGTGCCAGACAATGCTTGGAATGCGACCCTTAGCAGGTGATTAAATCTTTACAGATCCAGAGATGGGGTAACCCCAGGTTAAAGAGGTGTGAATTGTGTCAAGCCAGGACAGTTGGTAGGATTTCGCAGGCCAGATGGTGGGGGGTGAATGTAATGCGACATGAATCCCAGGTCCCGGTTGAGGCCGCACTCACGTGTGCGGAACTTGGCTATAAGTTTCTGCTCGGCGATTCTGCGTTGTCGCGGGTCCTGAAGGCCGCCTTGGATAACGCTTACCCGGAGATCAGAGGCTGAATGCCCTTGACTGCTGAAGTGTTCCCCGACTGGAAGGGAACATTCCTGCCTGGTGATTGTCGCACGATGTCCGTTCATTCGTTGTTGCAGCGTCTGCATGGTCTCGCCAATGTACCACGCTTCGGGACACCCCTCCCCCAGCAGTCGAGATCCCTCCCCCCTCCCCCCAGCAGCCACGGGCCCCTTCACCTCATCTAGCAGCCGCGTTCCCACTCCACCTCCCAGCAACTGTGGTCCTCCTCCCCCTCCCCCAGCAGCCGCGATCCCTCCACCTCCCCCAGCAGCCGCGGCCGCCCTCCCCCTCCTCTAGCAGCCGTGGCCCCCCTCCCCCTCCTCTAGCAGCCGCGGCCCCCCTCCTCCTCCCCCAGCAGCCACGGTCCCCCGCCCCCTCCCCCAGCAGCCGCGGCCCCCCTCCCGCAGCAGCCGCGGTCCCCCTCCCCTTCCTCCAGCAGTCGCGATCCCTCCCCATTCCCCAGCAGCAGCGGTCCCTCTCCCCTTCCCCCAGCAGCCGCGGTCCCCCTCCCCCAGCAGCCGCGGTCCGCACCCCCTCCCCCAGCAGCCACGGTCCCCCCCTCTCCCCCAGCAGCCGCGGTCCCCCTCCCCTCCCCGAGCAGCCGCGGTCCCCCTCCCCTCCCCTCCCCCAGCAGCCGCGGTCCCCTCACCCTCCCCCAGCAGCCGCGGTCCCCCCCCCTCCCCCAGCAGCCGCGGACCCCTCCCCCTCTCCCAGCAGCCGCGGTCCCCCTCCCCCAGCAGCCGCGGTCCCCCTCCCCCAGCAGCCGCGGTCCCCCTCCCCCAGCAGCCGCAGTCCCCCTCCCCCAGCAGCTGCGGTCCCCCTCCCCTCCCCCAGCAGCCGCAGTCCCTCTCCCCCTCCCCCAGCAGCCGCGGTCCCCCTCCCCCAGCAGCCGCAGTCCCCCTCCCCCAGCAGCCGCGGTCCCCCTCCCCAGCAGCCGCGGTGCCCCTCCCCCAGCAGCCGCGGTCCCCCTCCCCCAGCAGCCGCGGTCCCCCTCCCCCAGCAGCCGCGGTCCCCCTCCCCAGCAGCCGCGGTCCCCCTCCCCAGCAGCCGCGGTCCCCCTCCCCCAGCAGCCGCGGTCCCCCTCCCCCAGCAGCCGCGGTCCCCCTCCCCCAGCAGCCGCGGTCCCCCTCCCAGCAGCCGCGGTCCCCCTCCCCCAGCAGCCGCGGTCCCCCTCCCCCAGCAGCCGCGGTCCCCCTCCCCCAGCAGCCGCGGTCCCCCTCCACCAGCAGCCGCGGCCCCCCTCCCCCAGCAGCCGCGGTCCCCCTCCCCCAGCAGCCGCGGTCCCCCTCCCCCAGCAGCCGCGGTCCCCCTCCCCCAGCAGCCGCGGTGCCCCTTCCCCAGCAGCCGCGGTCCCCCTCCCCCAGCAGCCGCGGTCCCCCTCCCCCAGCAGCCGCGGTCCCCCTCCCCCAGCAGCCGCGGTCCCCCTCCCCCAGCAGCATTGTCTCGGGTCGGACAGTTTGATGGTGCTGTTTATTTGATGTCTATATAATGTTTATTTGGATCTGTTTTCCCTGAGATTGTCTGTCCTGCCCGCTCTTCCCGCGGGCAGGGTGATGCAGCGCCCGCCGCTGGCATCGGCCTGGAGCTGGGACACAACAAAGCAAAACAGACCAGAAGTAACTGATTGACAAAACAAAATGTGGGGAGTGCCCCAAACCGCGGGTGGAGCACAGCCCCAACAGAACAGGAAAAGAGACCAAACCTCCCCCAATACCCGCCCAATGAAAGTGTGAGAATGGGGGTCGGTCCGGCAGCCCACCCCCTGCGGGGCCCAGCCAGCCCGGAAAGCTTCGAGTGTGCCCGTGGGCAGCGCCTGCCCCCGCTCCAGGGACCCCCGGCCGCAACCCACCCCTTCCCACGGCACCCACAGCCCTGCCCTCCGCCACCCAGCCCTTCACCGGCACCCACAGCCCTCCCCACCCAGCCCTGCCCACGGCACCCACAGCCCGGCCCCAACCAGCCCTTCCCAAGGCACCCACAGCCCGGCCCTCCGCCACCCAGCCCTTCCCACGGCACCCACAGCCCTCCGCCACCCAGCCCTTCCCATGGCACCCACAGCCCGGCCCTCCGCCACCAGCACTTCCCACGGCACCCACAGCCCTCCGCCACCCAGCCCTTCCCACGGCACCCACAGCCCGGCCCTCCGCCACCCAGCCCTTCCCACGGCACCCACAGCCCTCCGCCACCCAGCCCTTCCCATGGCACCCACAGCCCGGCCCCCCGCCACCCAGCCCTTCCCACGGCACCCACAGCCCTCCGCCACCCAGCCCTGCCCACGGCACCCACAGCCCTCCGCCACCCAGCCCTTCCCACGGCACCCACAGCCCGGCCCTCCGCCACCCAGCCCTTCCCACGGCACCCACAGCCCGGCCCTCCGCCACCCAGCCCTTCCCACGGCACCCACAGCCCGGCCCTCCGCCACCCAGCCCTTCCCACGGCACCCACAGCCCGGCCCTCCGCCACCAAGCCCTGCCCACGGCACCCACCGCCCTCCGCTCCGCCACCCAGCCCTTCCCACGGCACCCACAGCCCTCCGCCACCCAGCCCTTCCCACGGCACCCACAGCCCGGCCCTCCGCCACCCAGCCCTTCCCACGGCACCCACAGCCCTCCGCCACCCAGCCCTGCCCACGGCACCCACAGCCCTCCGCCACCCAGCCCTTCCCACGGCACCCACAGCCCGGCCCTCCCCCACCCAGCCCTTCCCACGGCACCCACAGCCCGGCCCTCCCCCACCCAGCCCTTCCCACGGCACCCACAGCCCTCCGCCACCCAGCCCTTCCCACGGCACCCACAGCCCGGCCCTCCCCCACCCTGCCCTGCCCACGGCACCCACAGCCCTCCGCCACCCAGCCCTTCCCACGGCACCCACAGCCCGGCCACCCATTCCTGCCCACGGCACCCACAGCCCGGCCCTCCGCCACCCAGCCCTTCCCACGGCACCCACAGCCCGGCCACCCAGCCCTTCCCACGGCACCCACAGCCCTCCGCCACCCAGCCCTGCCCACGACACCCACAGCCCGGCCCTCCGCCACCCAGCCCTTCCCACGGCACCCACAGCCCTCCGCCACCCAGCCCTTCCCACGGCACCCACAGCCCGGCCATCCCCACCCAGCCCTTCCCCCGGCACCCACAGCCCGGCCCTCCGCCACCCAGCCCTTCCCACGGCACCCACAGCCCGGCCACCCAGCCCTTCCCACGGCACCCACAGCCCTCCGCCACCCAGCCCTTCCCACGGCACCCACAGCCCGGCCACCCAGCCCTGCCCACGGCACCCACAGCCCGGCCCTCCGCCACCCAGCCCTTCCCACGGCACCCACAGCCCGGCCACCCAGCCCTTCCCACGGCACCCACAGCCCTCCGCCACCCATCCCTTCCCACGGCACCCACAGCCCTCCCCCACCCAGCCCTGCCCACGGCACCCACAGCCCTCCCCCACCCAGCCCTTCCCACGGCACCCACAGCCCGGCCCTCCGCCACCCAGCCCTTCCCACGGCACCCACAGCCCTCCGCCACCCAGCCCTTCCCACGGCACCCACAGCCCTCCGCCACCCAGCCCTTCCCACGGCACCCACCGCCCTCCGCCACCCAGCCCTTCCCACGGCACCCACAGCCCTCCCCCACCCAGCCCTTCCCATGGCACCCACAGCCCGGCCCTCCGCCACCAGCACTTCCCACGGCACCCACAGCCCTCCGCCACCCAGCCCTTCCCATGGCACCCACAGCCCGGCCCTCCGCCACCAGCACTTCCCACGGCACCCACAGCCCTCCGCCACCCAGCCCTTCCCACGGCACCCACAGCCCGGCCCTCCGCCACCCAGCCCTTCCCACGGCACCCACAGCCCTCCGCCACCCAGCCCTTCCCATGGCACCCACAGCCCGGCCCCCCGCCACCCAGCCCTTCCCACGGCACCCACAGCCCTCCCCCACCCAGCCCTGCCCACGGCACCCACAGCCCTCCGCCACCCAGCCCTTCCCACGGCACCCACAGCCCTCCCCCACCCAGCCCTGCCCTCGGCACCCACAGCCCTCCGCCACCCAGCCCTTCCCACGGCACCCACAGCCCGGCCACCCAGCCCTGCCCACGGCACCCACAGCCCGGCCCTCCGCCACCCAGCCCTTCCCACGGCACCCACAGCCCGGCCACCCAGCCCTTCCCACGGCACCCACAGCCCTCCGCCACCCAGCCCTGCCCACGACACCCACAGCCCGGCCCTCCGCCACCCAGCCCTTCCCACGGCACCCACAGCCCTCCGCCACCCAGCCCTTCCCACGGCACCCACAGCCCGGCCATCCCCACCCAGCCCTTCCCCCGGCACCCACAGCCCGTCCCTCCGCCACCCAGCCCTTCCCACGGCACCCACAGCCCGGCCACCCAGCCCTTCCCACGGCACCCACAGCCCTCCCCCACCCAGCCCTGCCCACGGCACCCACAGCCCACCGCCACCCAGCCCTTCCCACGGCACCCACAGCCCGGCCACCCAGCCCTGCCCACGGCACCCACAGCCCGGCCCTCCGCCACCCAGCCCTTCCCACGGCACCCACAGCCCTCCGCCACCCAGCCCTTCCCACGGCACCCACAGCCCTCCCCACCCAGCCCTGCCCACGGCACCCACAGCCCTCCCCCACCCAGCCCTTCCCACGGCACCCACAGCCCGGCCCTCCGCCACCCAGCCCTTCCCACGGCACCCACAGCCCTCCGCCACCCAGCCCTTCCCACGGCACCCACAGCCCTCCGCCACCCAGCCCTTCCCACGGCACCCACAGCCCTCCGCCACCCAGCCCTTCCCACGGCACCCACAGCCCTCCGCCACCCAGCCCTTCCCACGGCACCCACCGCCCTCCGCCACCCAGCCCTTCCCACGGCACCCACAGCCCGTCCCTCCGCCACCCAGCCCTTCCCACGGCACCCACCGCCCTCCGCCACCAGCACTTCCCACGGCACCCACAGCCCTCCGCCACCCAGCCCTTCCCACGGCACCCACAGCCCGGCCCTCCGCCACCCAGCCCTTCCCACGGCACCCACAGCCCTCCGCCACCCAGCCCTTCCCATGGCACCCACAGCCCGGCCCCCCGCCACCCAGCCCTTCCCACGGCACCCACAGCCCTCCGCCACCCAGCCCTGCCCACGGCACCCACAGCCCTCCGCCACCCAGCCCTTCCCACGGCACCCACAGCCTGGCCCTCCGCCACCCAGCCCTTCCCACGGCACCCACAGCCCGGCCCTCCGACACCCAGCCCTTCCCACGGCACCCACAGCCCGGCCCTCCGCCACCCAGCCCTTCCCACGGCACCCACAGCCCGGCCCTCCGCCACCCAGCCCTGCCCACGGCACCCACCGCCCTCCGCTCCGCCACCCAGCCCTTCCCACGGCACCCACAGCCCTCCAGCACCCAGCCCTTCCCACGGCACCCACAGCCCGGCCCTCCGCCACCCAGCCCTGCCCACGGCACCCACAGCCCTCCGCCACCCAGCCCTTCCCACGGCACCCACAGCCCGGCCCTCCCCCACCCAGCCCTTCCCACGGCACCCACAGCCCGGCATTCCCCCACCCAGCCCTTCCCACGGCACCCACAGCCCTCCGCCACCCAGCCCTTCCCACGGCACCCACAGCCCGGCCCTCCCCCACCCAGCCCTGCCCACGGCACCCACAGCCCTCCGCCACCCAGCCCTTCCCACGGCACCCACAGCCCTCCCCCACCCAGCCCTGCCCTCGGCACCCACAGCCCTCCGCCACTCAGCCCTTCCCACGGCACCCACAGCCCGGCCACCCAGCCCTGCCCACGGCACCCACAGCCCGGCCCTCCGCCACCCAGCCCTTCCCACGGCACCCACAGCCCGGCCACCCAGCCCTTCCCACGGCACCCACAGCCCTCCGCCACCCAGCCCTGCCCACGACACCCACAGCCCGGCCCTCCGCCACCCAGCCCTTCCCACGGCACCCACAGCCCTTCGCCACCCAGCCCTTCCCACGGCACCCACAGCCCGGCCATCCCCACCCAGCCCTTCCCCCGGCACCCACAGCCCGTCCCTCCGCCACCCAGCCCTTCCCACGGCACCCACAGCCCGGCCACCCAGCCCTTCCCACGGCACCCACAGCCCTCCGCCACCCAGCCCTTCCCACGGCACCCACAGCCCGGCCACCCAGCCCTGCCCACGGCACCCACAGCCCGGCCCTCCGCCACCCAGCCCTTCCCACGGCACCCACAGCCCGGCCACCCAGCCCTTCCCACGGCACCCACAGCCCTCCGCCACCCAGCCCTTCCCACGGCACCCACAGCCCTCCCCACCCAGCCCTGCCCACGGCACCCACAGCCCTCCCCCACCCAGCCCTTCCCACGGCACCCACAGCCCGGCCCTCCGCCACCCAGCCCTGCCCACGGCACCCACAGCCCTCCACCACCCAGCCCTTCCCACGGCACCCACAGCCCTCCGCCACCCAGCCATTCCCACGGCACCCACAGCCCGGCCCTCCGCCACCCAGCCCTTCCCATGGCACCCACAGCCCTCCGCCACCCAGCCCTTCCCACGGCACCCACAGCCCTCCGCCACCCAGCCCTTCCCACGGCACCCACAGCCCGGCCCTCCGCCACCCAGCCCTTCTCACGGCACCCACAGCCCTCCGCCACCCAGCCCTTCCCACGGCACCCACAGCCCGGCCCTCCGCCACCCAGCCCTTCCCACGGCACCCACAGCCCTCCGTCACCCAGCCCTTCCCACGGCACCCACAGCCCTCCGCCACCCAGCCCTGCCCACGGCACCCACAGCCCTCCGTCACCCAGCCCTTCCCACGGCACCCACAGCCCTCCGCCACCCAGCCCTTCCCACGGCACCCACAGCCCTCCGCCACCCAGCCCTTACCACGGCACCCACAGCCCTCCGCCACCCAGCCCTTCCCACGGCACCCACAGCCCTCCGTCACCCAGCCCTTCCCACGGCACCCACAGCCCTACGCCACCCAGCCCTTCCCACGGCACCCACAGCCCGGCCCTCCGCCACCCAGCCCTTCCCACGGCACCCACAGCCCGGCCCTCCGCCACCCAGCCCTGCCCACGGCACCCACAGCCCGGCCCTCCGCCACCCAGCCCTTCCCACGGCACCCACAGCCCTCCGTCACCCAGCCCTTCCCACGGCACCCACAGCCCTCCCCACCCAGCCCTGCCCACGGCACCCACAGCCCTCCCCCACCCAGCCCTGCCCACGGCACCCACAGCCCTCCGCCACCCAGCCCTGCCCACGGCACCCACCGCCCTCCCCCACCCAGCCCTGCCCACGGCACCCACAGCCCTCCGCCACCCAGCCCTTCCCACGGCACCCACAGCCCTCCCCACCCAGCCCTTCCCACGGCACCCACAGCCCGGCCCTCCGCCACCCAGCCCATCCCACGGCACCCAAAGCCCTCTGCCACCCAGCCCTTCCCACGGCACCCACAGCCCTCCCCACCCAGCCCTTCCCATGGCACCCACAGCCCGGCCCTCCCCCACCCAGCCCTTCCCACGGCACCCACAGCCCTCCCCCACCCAGCCCTTCCCACGGCACCCAAAGCCCGGCCCTCCGCCACCCAGCCCTGCCCACGGCACCCACAGCCCTCCCCCACCCAGCCCTTCCCACGGCACCCACAGCCCGGCCCTCCGCCACCCAGCCCTTCCCACGGCACCCACAGCCCTCCGCCACCCAGCCCTGCCCACGGCACCCACAGCCCGGCCCTCCACCACCCAGCCCTTCCCACGGCACCCACAGCCCTCCGCCACCCAGCCCTTCCCACGGCACCCACAGCCCTCCCCCACCCAGCCCTTCCCACGGCACCCACAGCCCTCCGCCACCCAGCCCTGCCCACGGCACCCACCGCCCTCCGCCACTCAGCCCTGCCCACGGCACCCACAGCCCGGCCCTCCGCCACCCAGCCCTGCCCACGGCACCCACCGCCCCCCCCACCCAGCCCTTCCCACGGCACCCACAGCCCGGCCCTCCACCACCCAGCCCTTCCCACGGCACCCACAGCCCTCCCCCACCCAGCCCTGCCCACGGCACCCACAGCCCGGCCCTCCACCACCCAGCCCTTCCCACGGCACCCACCGCCCTCCGCCACCCAGCCCTTCCCACGGCACCCACAGCCCGGCCCTCCCCACCCAGCCCTGCCCACGGCACCCACCGCCCTCCGCTCCGCCAGCCACCCGAATGGAGATTGGCGGAGGTGCGGATTCCTGAGCAGCGCCTCCCTTACGACAGCCGCCACTCCTGACGGGGGAGAGCTGCGGCGCCTGGAGACCGTGTTCCAGACTTTGAGGAGGACCTGGTACAAGACGGGCAGCGCCAACAGAGAGTTCCGAAGACCCTGCTGGTCCACAGACAGGAGCCGCACGTCGTAGTTCAGGCCGAGCCCCTGGGGGGAGAAATCCGTCGCCAGGGCCCCACCGTGGAGGAGGCTCAGCGTACAGGTAACGCTGCAGAGTCTGAGGGTGGAAAGTGGCAGTCTGGGTGCGGAGGCACACCAGCGCCTGACCGCCCTCCGCCATCGGGAGACTCCAGACCTCCGCAGCGACCCCGTGCAGTCGATTGTCCCGGAGGAACCGAAGCCGGGCTCTCTGGATGGTGGGACAAAGCCAGGGGGGGGAGTCAGTGACCAGCCGGGACCACAGCATGGAGGCGATCAGCTGGTTTATGACGAGAACTCGGCCCCTGTGGGACAGCACTCGGAGCCGTCCTGTCCAGCGTCCCAGGCCAGCGGTGACCTTGGTCTCCAGCTCCTGCCCGTTCGCCGGCCAGGCTCCCTCTGCCGGGCAAAGATGGACTCCCAGGTCGAGGCTGTTGGTCCGACTCCAGCTGAAGGGCCCGAGCTCCTCCGGGAGGGGGTCCACCTGCCACGGACCGACCAGGAGTCCGGAACATTTGGCCCAGTTGATCCGTGGGGAGGACGCGGCGGAGTAGACAGCTTGGCTCTCTCGCATCCTCCGGGGGTCCCCGGGGTCAGTGACCATGAGGAACACGGCATCAGCGTCCGCCGAGAGGACCACCCCCCCGTCCGGCTCGCGCAGCACCAGCCCCGTGAACCTCCTCCGCAGGAGGCACAGGAAAGGCCCCACGCAGAGGGAATAATGTTGGCCGGACAGGGGGCAGCCCTGACGCACTCCTCTCCCAAAGCGAAGGGGCGCCGTCAGGGACCCGTTAACCTTAATCAGACTCTCCGAGGCGGCGGACAGTAACCGGATCCGGGCCACAAAATACCACCCGAACCCGACAGCTCGCAGAGTCCCGAGCAAATCCCCGGGCCCCACCCTGTCGAACGCCTTCTCCTGGTCAAGAGACAGGAAGGCGCTCGACATACCAGTCCTCTGGGTAAAGTGAATAATGTCCCGGGCCAGGTGGATGTTGTCATAGATTGTGCGGTCCGGGACTGTGTAGGACTGGTCAGGGTGGATCATGTGGTCCAGCTCGGGGCCAAGGCGTTAACACAGCACCTTGGCAAAGATTTTATAGTCCGTGCTGAGGAGGGAGACCGGTCGTCAGGTCTTAAGTCGGCGGAGATCCCCCTTCTTGGGCAGCCGGGCAATGACGGCCCTGCGCCACGAAAGGGGCATCTCCCCGGTCGCGGTACATTCCCCCAGGACTCCCGTGTAGTCACTCCCCAGGACTTCCCAGCACGCTCTGAAGAACTCCACGGTCAGCCCGTCCAGCCCTGGGGGTTTGCCCCGTGAGAGGCTGTCCAGGGCGCCGGTCAGCTCTTGGAGGTTGATGGCATTATCGAGCTTCCCGGCGCCCTCCGGGCCGACCTGCGGCAGGTCCTCCCACAGAACTCTGCAAGCGTCCTCGCTGGACGGACCCGGAGAGAAGAGGTCGGAGTAAAAATCCCTGATCAGGGTCCTGACCCCCTCCGGATCCGAGACGAGGGGCCGGTCGTCGGCCAGCAGCGTAGAAACCTGCCGACGGGCCCCGCGTCCTCCTTCCAGCGAGTAGAAGAAGCGGGAGCCGCGGTCCATGTCCGTTAGGAGACGGATCCGCGACCTCACGTACGCGCCGCGGGACCCGGCCAGTTGCAGGCCCCGCAGTGCGCCCCTCTTCTCCCTGTACACCAGCCCCAGGGCCGGGCCTCATCGGGCTGAGCGAGACGTGACTCCAGATCGAGGAGTTCCTCAGCCAGGTTGGCGATCGTGGAGTTCCGCCCCGCCGAAGACCCCTCCGTGTACCCCTGACAGAAGGCACGGTTCTGGGCCTTGCCCACATCCCACCGCAGCCTCAAGGAGGGGAAGCCACCCCGCTTCCTTCTCCAGCCGGCCCAGAAACGGCAGAACGAGTCCAGGAACCGCTCGTCCTCCAGCAGCAGGTTGTTAAAGTGCCAGTACGCGGACCGTGTCTGAGCGCGGGACGGGGCGAGACCCGCCCACACCAGGTGGTGATCCGAGCTCGGCACCTGCTCCATGGAGGCCGTCGGAACGCTGGGCAAGTACGTCTTGGAAATGTAAAGACGGTCGATGCTGGACGCTCTGAACTGGGGCCGCACAGAGGTGCGCACCCGCAATTCAGGATGGAGAGTCCGCCAGACATCCACCAAGTCAAAGGACCTAACCAGGTCCCTCAACTCCACCACCGCAGCCAGGCCACGCTGGACTCCGATGCGGTCCTTGTCCTGGAGGGTGCAATTGAAATCCCCTCCGAGCACCACCAAGGTCACCGCTGGCCTGGGACGCTGGACAGGACGGCTCCGAGTGCTGTCCCACAGGGGCCGAGTTCTCGTCATAAACCAGCTGATCGCCTCCATGCTGTGGTCCCGGCTGGTCACTGACTCCCCCCCTGGCTTTGTCCCACCATCCAGAGATGCACTCGCCCGCCGGGATGGTGCTAAGAAGAGTGGACACCTTTTGGAAGAAAGTCGCCTGCTGCGGTCCGGCCACGGGAGCGGATACATTTACAAAGTGAATCACCACTGCCCCGAAACGGGCCTTTAGGTGCAGCAGACGGACTGGCACCGGCTCCTTGACCCCCCCCAAGGTCTCCGGCTGAAAATGTGGAGCCAACAAGATAGCCACCCCGCCCGAACGTGGGGCCAGGTGACTCATGAAGACTCCTCCTTGCCCCTCCAGAGTCCACTGAGCTTCGTCACCCGGAGGGCCTGGGTTTCCTGCAGGAAGCACACCCCGTACTTTCCGTCCCGGAGGATAGACAAGAACAGGAACCGGTGGTGCGCGTGGCTGCTGCCGTTGATGTTGAGGCTGGCCATGGTTACCTCCATGTCAGCAGCAATAATTATCCATCACCTTTAGTGCTCAGAGTAGGGGTACCGCCCCCTCCACTCCCTCAGGAGTCCCACAAGGAACTGAACGCTTGGCGCTGCTCCTCCTGGTCTTGATCGAACTCCCGGGCCTCTCTGACATATGCCCGGGCGGAGCCAAGGAGCAGCCCCAGGTTTCCCCAGCTGCCCAGGGCCAGCCGCACACAGTCCGGGTGACCATGGTGTGTTCCCAGAAATGTCCGGCGTTCCCCAGGGGGACGAGGGGAGACTCGATGCCGGGTGTGAGGGTGCCCTCTGCCTCGCTGCAGAGCGTGTGTAAATCCTCCTCCTCACCCGCCACCGAGCAGCCTTCCTCCTCCGAACGGTCACCTCCCGAGCTGGAGTCCCCCGCCACATGGAGTATGGCGGGAGGCACGGGCCCACCGGCTAACCCTTGGCCCGAGTCGACCCCACCCCCAGGGTCGTCCTCAGGCAGGTCCATCGCAGGCTCCTCCCGCGGCTCAGGGCCCGTGGACGGCGCCTCCACCCACGCCAGCGATTCCGGGACCTCGGTTAGGCCCCGGAAACATGTCCGGCTTGAAAACAGGGCTCTCCGGCGTCGCCCGCCCGGGTGTAGAGGGCGGGGAGCCTTCCCCGTCCTCCCCCGTCCACGGCCCACAGCGGCACGATGAGCGGTCGCTGCTGCTGCCGGCCCCCGGCGATGGTGAAGAGGAGGCGTCCGGGGAGGAAACTTGCACCGGGCGGGACGGGACCCCAGGGGCTTCGACTCCGCTCGACCCCGGGTCCTCCTGCTCGGGGGGCGACAGCAGCTCGAGTGGCTCGGGGGCCTCGGAGGCCCCCCCGGCCTTGCTTCTCTTCATTGTGTGCCCCGGGCCAGGCGTCAGGGGGATGGGCACCAACACGGGAGACCCCCCCCTCCTCGCCCGGGGAGGGGGCAGCGAACCCCCCCTTGCCCGGGCAGGCGGCGCTTGCGGGGAGGGGGCGGCTCGGGATCGCCCTGCTGCACGGCCTCCATGGCGGGAGAGGCCCCGGCAGCATCCCCCTCCCCCTCACCCCCTCCAGCGGCCGCGGGGGGGTCTGGGGCCAGCTGCTGGGCAGAGGAGAGGGGGGCAGTGCTGGCAGCTGGCAGGGGGGGCAGTGGCGCCGGAGGTGCCCCAGCCCTTTGCAGGCGTGGCTGCGCAGGTCGTCCGCCGACCAGAACACTTTATGGGCCTCCCCCTGATGGGAGACCACGAAACCCCCTCAGTGACCTCCTCCCGGCTCAGGCGGAGGGGTGGGAGGACAGGGTCCGCAGTCCCCGATGGTCCCACTCCCACCTCAGGCAGAGGGGTGGGAGGACAGGATCCGCAGTCACCGATGGTCCCACTCCCACCTCAGGCAGAGGGGTGGGAGGACAGGGTCCGCAGTCCCCGATGGTCCCACTCCCACCTCAGGCAGAGGGGTGGGAGGACAGGGTCCGCAGTCCCCGATGGTCCCACTCCCACCTCAGGCGGAGGGGTGGGGGGAGAGGGTCCGCAGTCCCCGATGGTCCCACTCTCACCACAGGCAGAGGGGTGGGGGGACAGGGTCCGCAGTCCCCGATGGTCCCACTCCCACCTCAGGCAGAGGGGTGGGGGGACAGGGTCCGCAGTCCCCGATGGTCCCACTCCCACCTCAGACAGAGGGGTGGGAGGACAGGGTCCGCAGTCCCCGATGTTCCCACTCCCACCTCAGGCAGAGGGGTGGGAGGACAGGGTCCGCAGTCCCCAATGGTCCCACTCCCACCTCAGGCGGAGGGGTGGGAGGACAGAGTCCGCAGTCCCCAATGGTCCCACTCCCACCTCAGGCAGAGGGGTGGGAGGACAGGGTCCGCAGTCCCCAATGGTCCCACTCCCACCTCAGGCAGAGGGGTGGGAGGACAGGGTCTACAGTCCCCGATGGTCCCACTCCCACCTCAGGCAGAGGGGTGGGAGGACAGGAGGCCGAGCCTGCAGCCCTTGTATGGTCCCTGTCCCACCTCAGGCAGAGGGGTGGGAGGACAGGAGGCTGGGCCTGCAGCCCTGGATGGTCCCACTCCCACCTCAGGCAGAGTGGTGGGAGGACAGGAGGCCGAGCCTGCAGCCCTTGTATGGTCCCTGTCCCACCTCAGGCAGAGGGGTGGGAGGACAGGAGGCCGGGCCTGCAGCCCTGGATGGTCCGACTCCCACCTCAGGCAGAGGGGTGGGAGGACAGGAGGCCGGGCCTGCAGCCTGGATGGTCCCACCCCCACCTCAGGCAGAGGGGTGGGAGGACAGGAGGCCGGGCCTGCAGCCCTGGATGGTCCCACTCCCACCTCAGGCAGAGGGTGGGAGGACAGGAGGCTGGGCCTGCAGCCCTGGATGGTCCCACTCCCACCTCAGGCAGAGGGGTGGGAGGACAGGAGGCCGGGCCTGCAGCCTGGATGGTCCCACTCCCACCTCAGGCAGAGGGGTGGGAGGACAGGAGGCCGGGCCTGCAGCCCTGGATGGCCCCACTCCCACCTCAGGCAGAAGGGTGGGGGACAGGAGGCTGGGCCTGCAGCCCTGGATGGTCCCACTCCCACCAGACACAACACAAGCTGGGGCAGGTAGGATCGGGGAACTCCACTTCCTCACACCACCAACAGCTCTCACTTCAAGCTCTCTCACTTCACACTGAAGCTCCACTCAGCAACACACACAGACACACACTGAACAAGAGGGGCAATGTTTTCAGTGAAGTGGGAGGATTGGTCCCTCAGACTCAGATTCATCCTCAGTGAGCTGTGAGCAAACTCCAGCCCCAGTCTCTGACACGTGTGGAATGTCTGTCTCTGAGGACAGCTCACTATTGACATGTAAATGACTGACAAGAGATACCAATCTCCTTACTGTTGATAAATTACACAGCATTGGATCCAGCAACTGCTGTCTTAACACAATCCTCCCACAGGGACCACATTTCTGTATAACAGAATTGAAGCATAAGTTAAAATTCTATTGGGAAATGATTAGAAACAGTATTGGTTGAGATCTCCTCAGAGATCTGTATGCAGACCTACCCCCTGACTGTCTGTCATGAATGTTTTCAGCCTGTCCGCTGTGATTATTTACTAAAGATGTGTCTTCACAGGAGAGGCCAGAGGCATTTGTCCTGTCTGTGGTTATGTTAATTCAGGGGACAGCAACAGAGCTAGCAAAGTCCTGTGCTTACTTCAGTCTTGATGTTAATATTTATTTCCTCCTGAGTTTCTGACTAGTTTGGGATGTCTATTCGTCTGTCTCCCAAGGACAGCTTTCAATACTCTGAGTAAAGACCGGCAAGGAACCCCAGGACATTGCTGTCGTGGGAGTCTTTGACGGGGACAATCTTATTCTGTTTCTCACAGACAGATTTCCTCAGTGAGCTGCTCTATAAATTGGGATTCAATTTGATTTTTCCCACTGGGAGATTTAAAGTTTATTCCTGAATAAATACAGGGTCATCGGCAACAACATCATTTTATTAGTCAAGGAGGTTCAATGGGATTTTTTACTGAATTCCTCTGATTTCAATTTCTGAGATGAGAAATTATAATGAAACAATTTGGATTCAATGAAAACGGTCAGTTTGATAACCCCAACTGATTTCTGTTAACTCGCCCCTCACGTTCCTCTCTCTCCTTTTTTAAATTTGGGGAATTCTGCAGGCAGCTTGTGCACAGGAAGAGCCCAAAAATGGGGCACTTTCAGAATTAAGTTCAGAGTCTCTGAAATGGATTTCTTTCTCTCTTTCTACTCGAAGGTGTACAAACTGACAGCAAGCAGATTGATTGCACAGTAAGATTCCACAGTCAGAAATGTGATCATGGTGGAAAATTCCCCACAGGGCTATGGGGAGAGCGGGATTAGTTTGGGGATTTACCCTAGGCTGTGGGGAGAGTGGGATTAGTTTGGGAATGACCCAGGGCTATGGGAGAGTGGGATTCATTTGGGGATTCACACAGGGCTGTGGGGAGAGTGGGATTCGTTTGGGAATGACCCAGGGCTATGGGAGAGTGGGATTAGTTTGGGGATTGACACAGGGCTGTGGGGATTAGTTTGGGAATGACCCAGGGCTATGGGAGAGTGGGATTAGTTTGGGGATTGACACAGGGCTGTGGGGATTAGTTTGGGAATGACCCAGGGCTATGGGAGAGTGGGATTAGTTTGGGGATTGACACAGGGCTGTGGGGAGAGTGGGATTACTTTGGGGATGACACAGGGCTGTGGAAAGAGTGGGATTAGTATTGGGGATTGACCAGGGCAGTGGGGAGAGTGGGATCAGTTTGGGATTGATCCGGGACTGTGGGGATAGTTGCATTAGTTTGGGGATTGCCACAGGGCTGTGGAGAGAGTGGGATTAGTATTGGAGATTCACCCAGGGCTGTGGAGAGAGTGGGATTAGTTTGGGGATTGATACAGGGCTGTGGGGAGAGTGGGATTAGTTTGGGGATTGACACAGGGCTATGGTGAGAGTGGGATTAGTTTGGGGATTGACACAGGGCTATGGGGAGAGAGTGGGGCTGTGGGATTAATTTGGGATTGATACAGGGCTATGGGGAGAAAGCGGGGCAGTGGGATTAGTTTGGGAATGATACAGGGCTATGGGGAGACAGTGGGGCAGTGAGATTAGTTTGGGGAATGATACAGGGCTATGGGGAGAGAGTGGGGCTGTGGGATGTTTGGGATTGATACAGGGCTATGGGGAGATAGCGGGGCAGTGGGATTAGTTTGGGAATGATAGAGGGCTATGGGGAGACAGTGGGGCAGTGAAATTAGTTTGGGGACTGATACAGGGCTATTGGGAGAGAGCGGGGCAGTGGGATTAGTTTCAGGATTGATACAGGGCTATGGGGAGACAGTGGGGCTGTGGGATTTGTTTGGGGATTGATACAGGGCTATGGGGAGAGAGCGGGGCAGTGGGATTTGTTTGGGGATTGATACAGGGCTATGGGGAGAGAGTGGGGCAGTGGGATTAGTTTGGAGATTGATACAGGGCTATGGGGTGAGAGCGGGGCATTGGGATTAGTTTGGGATTGATACAGGGCTATGGGGAGAGAGTGGGGCAGTGAGATTAGTTTGGGAATGATACAGGGCTATGGGGAGACAGTAGGGCTGTGGGATTAGTTTGGGGATTGATACAGGGCTATGGAGAGAGAGTGGGGCAGTGGGATTAGTTTGGGGATTGATACAGGGCTTTGGGGTGAGAGTGGGGCAGTGGGATTAGTTTGGTGATTGATACAGGGCTATGGGGAGAAAGAGGGGCAGTGGGATTAGTTTGGGAATGATACAGGGCTATGGGGTGAGAGTGGGGCAGTGGGATTAGTTTGGGATTGATACACGTCTATGGGGAGAAAGAGGGGCAGTGGGATTAGTTTGGGAATGATACAGGGCTATGGGGAGAGAGTGGGGCAGTGAGATTAGTTTGGGATTGATACAGGGCTATGGGGAGAGAGTGGGGCAGTGGGATTAGTTTGGGGATTGATACAGGGCTATGGGGAGAGAGTGGGGCAGTGAAATTAGTTTGGGGATTGATACAGGGCTATGTGGAGAGAGTGGGGCAGTGAGATTAGTTTGGGGATTGATACAGGGCTATGGGGAGAGAGTGGGGCAGTGAAATTAGTTTGGGGATTGATACAGGGCTATGGGGAGAGAGTGGGGCAGTGAGATTAGTTTGGGAATGATACAGGGCTATGGGGAGAGAGTGGGGCAGTGGGATTAGTTTGGGGATTGATACAGGGCTATGGGGAGAGAGTGGGGCAGTGAAATTAGTTTGGGGATTGATACAGGGCTATGGGGAGAGAGTGGGGCAGTGAGATTAGTTTGGGAATGATACAGGGCTATGGGGAGACAGTGGGGCTGTGGGATTAGTTTGGGGATTGATACAGGGCTATGGGGAGAGAGTGGGGCAGTGGGATTAGTTTGGGAATGATACAGGGCTATGGGGAGAGAGTGGGGCAGTGGGATTAGTTTGGGAATGATACAGGGCTATGGGGTGATTGTGAGGCAGTGGGATTAGTTTGGGATTGATACAGGTCTACGGGGATAAAGTGGGGCAGTGGGATTAGTTTGGGAATAATACAGGGCTATGGGGAGAGAGTGGGGCAGTGGGATTAGTTTGGGGTTGTTACAGGGCTATGGGGCGAGAGTGGGGCAGTGGTATTAGTTTGGGGCTTGATACAGGGCTATGGGGAGAGAGTGGGGCAGTGGGATTAGTTTGGGATTGATACAGGGCTATGGGGAGAGTGGGGAAGTGGGATTAGTTTGGGGTTGAATCAGAGCTATGGGGTGAGAGTGGGGCAGTAGGATTAGTTTGGGGACGGATACAGGGCTATGGGGAGAGAGTGGGGCAGTGGGATTAGTTTGGGCATTGATACAGGGCTATGGGACGACAGCGGGGCAGTGGGATTAGTTTTGGGATTGATACAGGGCTATGGGGAGACAGTGGGGCAGTGGGATTAGTTTGGGATTGATGCAGGGCTATGGGGAGAGAGTGGGGCAGTAGGATTAGTTTGGAATGATACAGGGCTATGGGGTGAGAATGGGGCAGTGGGATTAGTTTGGGATTGATACAGGTCTATGGGGAGAAAGAGGGGCAGTGGGATTAGTTTGGGATTGATACAGGGCTATGGGGAGAGAGTGGGGCAGTGGGATTAGTTTGGGGTTGATACAGGGCTATGGGGTGAGAGTGGGGCAGTGGGATTAGCTTGGGGATTGATACAGGGCTTTGGGGAGCGAGTGGGGCAGTGGGATTAGTTTGATGATTGATACAGGGCTATGGGGAGAGAGTGGGGCTGTGGGATTAGTGTGGGGATTGATACAGGGCTATGGGGAGAGAGTGGGGCAGTGGGATTAGTTTGGGATTGATACAGGGCTATAGGGTGAGAGTGGGGTGGTGGGATTAGTTTGGGGATTGATACAGGGCTATGGGGAGAGAGTGGGGCAGTAGGATTAGTTTGGGGATTGATACAGGGCTATGGGGAGAGAGTGGGGCTGTGGGATTAGTGTGGGGATTGATACAGGGCTATGGGGAGAGAGTGGGGCAGTGGGATTAGTTTGGGGATTGATACAGGGCTATGGGGAGAGAGTGGGGCTGTGGGATTAGTGTGGGGATTGATACAGGGCTGTGGGGAGAGAGTGGGGCAGTGGGATTAGTTTGGGGATTGATACAGGGCTATGGGGAGAGAGTGGGGCAGTGGGATTAGTTTGGGAATGATACAGGGCTATGGGGAGAGAGTGGGGTGGTGGGAATAGTTTGGGATTGATACAGGGCTATGGGGAGAGAGTGGGGCAGTGGGATTAGTTTGGTGATTCATACAGGGCTATGGGGAGAGCGTGGGGTAGTGGGATTAGTTTGGGGATTGATACAGGGCTATGTGGAGAGAGCGGGGCAGTGGGATTAGTTTGGGATTGATACAGGGCTATGGGGAGAGAGTGGGGCAGTGGGATTAGTTTGGGGATTGATACAGGGCTATGGGGAGTGAGTGGGGCAGTGGGATTAGTTTGGGGATTGATACAGGGCTATGTGGAGAGAGCGGGGCAGTGGGATTAGTTTGGGATTGATACAGGGTTATGGGGAGAGAGCGGAGCAGTGGGATTAGTTTGGGATTGATACAGAGCTATGGGGAGAGAGTGGGGCAGTGGGATTAGTTTGGTGATTGGCAGAGTGGAGGATGCCCCCAAGGTGCTGGCCATGCCCACCCCTGGTACCACCCGCCCGTGTAAAAAGGCAAAGGACAGGGGAAGTGGCAGCCTAAATGCAGGGGCCACAAGGGAAGGCGCCGCAGGGCAATAGCAGAGCGGGGCAGCGTCCTTCAGCTCTGGAGGGGCCTAAAGTAATGTCCAAAGATGCCCCACACCCACCGCAGGTGGCAAAGCGGCCGGACGGCACTCTTCAGCCCTGCCAGAGCCCAAAACAAAGTCTCTCGCTGCAGCCCCAGGTGGTCCCACTCCCACCTCAGGCAGAGGGGTGGGAGGACAGGAGGCCGGGCCTGCAGCCCTGGATGATCCCACTCCCACCTCAGGCAGAGGGGTGGGAGGACAGGAGGCCGGGCCTGCAGCCCTGGATGATCCCACTCCCACCTCAGGCAGAGGGGTGGTAGGACAGGAGGCCGGGCCTGCAGCCCTGGATGGTCCCACTCCCACCTCAGGCAGAGGGGTGGGAGGACAGGGTCCGCAGTCCTGGATGGTCCCACTCCCACCTCAGGCAGAGGGGTGGGAGTACAGGAGGCTGGGCCTGCAGCCCTGGATGGTCCCACTCCCACCTCAGGCAGAGGGGTGGGGGGACAGGAGTCCGGGCCTGCAGCCCAGAATGGTCCCACTCCCACCTCAGGCAGAGGGGTGGGGGGACAGGTGGCCGGGCCTGCAGCCCTGGATGGTCCCACTCCCACCTCAGGCAGAGGGGTGGGAGGACAGGAGGCCGGGCCTGCAGCCCTGGATGGTCACACTCCCACCTCAGGCAGAGGGGTGGGAGGACAGGATGCTGGGCCTGCAGCCCTGGATGGTCCCACTCCCACCTCAGGCAGAGGGGTGGGAGGACAGGAGGCCGGGCCTGCAGCCCTGGATGGTCCCACTCCCACCTCAGGCAGAGGGGTGGGAGGACAGGAGGCCGGGCCTGCAGCCCTGGATGGTCCCAGTCCCACCTCAGGCAGAGGGGTGGGAGGACAGGAGGCTGGGCCTGCAGCCCTGGATGGTCCCACTCCCACCTCAGGCAGAGGGGTGGGAGGACAGGAGGCCGGGCCTGCAGCCCTGGATGGTCCCACTCCCACCTCAGGCAGAGGGGTGGGGGGACAGGAGGACGGGCCTGCAGCCCTGGATGGTCCCAGTCCCACCTCAGGCAGGGGGGTGGGAGGACAGGAGGCCGGGCCTGCAGCCCTGGATGGTCACAGTCCCACCTCAGGCAGAGGGGTGATCAAACCGTGATCTTTATCAATGATGAGAAGGAGGAAACAGTGGAAGTTTAAACTGGACAGATATTTCACAGCTGGATTCACACAATACAGACAGCAATGTCTCGTAGATTGTGGATGTGCCACAAATGTTGTCAAATGCAGGACGCGGGGTCCCTCAATGTTTCAATCTTGCTGAGAGACTGTCAGCCCACAGGGACAACATTTCTGTTTAATGGGACTGATGCACAAGTTAAAATAGTTCCGTTTCAAAGTTTTAAATAACCCGTCATTGCTCTGTGCAGCTTTCGGAATCTGTCAGTGGAATTTACTTCACACAGGCAAGTTTAACAAGTGTATGGGGAACTGATTAGAAGTTTTGATGGAGATATTCCTGCATTGTGGAAATGTGTGAGATCTATTTCGGGTTGGGAAATGGATTGAGGATCAAAGGAAGCAGTTGTTTTTTAACTACATTAGACTGAGAGCCTTGAAGATTCACAACTTCCATGTGCTGTGAGAAAGGATTGATTAACTAAGGCCTATTATTCAAATACTTCAGACAAGTGAATAAGCTACAGGAACATTGAATATACAGACAGAGACAAGCAGACACCTATAATCGGAGCTTAAACTTCACGTTTAAATGTGAAGGGCTGAAATAAACAAGAGTCCACCCTGGGATTCGGTGCAATTTAAGTTCTGCTTTTCCAAAAAATAAAAGTAACTATCTGCAATGAAAAATTTATTGGACAGGACAGAGGGATTTTGACTCTGTATTTAATCCCAGACAGTATTTGTGTTGTGAGTGTATGATGGGCAGTGTAGATGAAGCTTTACTCTGAAACACTGGAATTCAGTCTCAGGGCTGATTTAATCAAAATGCTTCAGAATACTAATTGACATTGTACATAGAATCATAGAATCATAGAAGTTTACAGCATGGAAACAGGCCCTTCGGCCCAACCAGTCCATGCCGCCCAGTTTTTACCATTAAGCTAGTTCCAGTTGCCCGCACTTGGCCCATAACCCTCTATACCCATCTTACCCATGTAACTATCTAAATGCTTTTTGAAAGACACAATTGTACCCGCTTCTACTACTACCTCTGGCAGCCCATTCCAGACACTCACTACCCTCTGAGTGAAGAAATTGCCCCTCTGGGCCCTTCTGAATCTCTCCCCTCTCACCTTAAACCTATGCCCTCTAGTTTTAGACTCCCCTACCTTTGGGAAAAGATGTTGACTATCTACCTTATCTCTGCCCCTCATTATTTTATAGACCTCGATAAGATCACCCCTAAGCCTCCTACGCTCCAAGGAAAAAAGTCCCAGTCTATCCAACCTCTCAAAAAGAACAAAGAACAAAGAAATGTACAGCACAGGAACAGGCCCTTCGGCCCTCCAAGCCCGTGCCGACCATGCTGCCCGACTAAACTACAATCTTCTACACTTCCTGGGTCCGTATCCTTCTATTCCCATCCTATTCATATATTTGTCAAGATGCCCCTTAAATGTCCCTATCGTCCCTGCTTCCACTACCTCCTCCGGTAGCGAGTTCCAGGCACCCACTACCCTCTGCGTAAAAACCTTGCCTCGTACACCTACTCCTTATAACTCAAACCATCAAGTCCCGGCAACATCCTAGTAAATCCTTTCTGCACTATTTCCAGTTTAATAATATCCTTCCTATAATAGGGTGACCAGAACTGCACACAGTATTCCAAGTGTGGCCGTACCAGTGTCTTGTACAACTTCAACAAGACGTCCCAACTCCTGTATTCAATGTTCTGACCAATGAAACCAAGCACGCCGAATGCCTTCTTCACCACCCTGTCCACCTGCGACTCCACCTTCAAGGAGCTATGAACCTGTACTCCTAGATCTCTTTGTTCTACAACTCTCCCCAACGCCATACCATTAACTGAGTAGGTCCTGGCCTGATTCGATCTGCCAAAATGCATCACCTCACATTTATCTAAATTAAACTCCATCTGCCATTCGTCGGCCCACTGGCCTAATTGATCAAGATCCCGTTGCAATCCTAGATAACCTTCTTCACTATCCACTGTGCCACCAATCTTGGTGTCATCTGCAAACTTACTAACCATGCCTCCTAAATTCTCATCCAAATCATTAATATGAATCACAAATAACAGTGGACCCAGCACCGATCCCTGAAGCACACCACTGGTCACAGGCCTCCAGTTTGAAAAACAACCCTCTATAACCACCCTCTGCCTTCTGTCGTCCAGACAATTTTGAATCCAATTGGCAACCTCACCCTGGATCCCGTGAGCTTTAACCTTCTGCAACAACCTACCATGCGGTACCTTGTCACAGGCTTTGCTAAAGTCCATGTAGACAACGTCTACTGCACTGCCCTCATCTACCTTCTTGGTCACCCCCTCAAAAAACTCAATCAAATTTGTGAGACATGATTTTCCACGCACAAAGCTATGCTGACTGCCCCGAATCAGTCCTTGCCTCTCTAAATGCTGGTAGATCCTGTCTCTCAGAATACCTTCAAGCAACTTACCTACTACAGACGTTAGGCTCACCGGTCTGTAGTTCCCAGGCTTTTCCCTGCTGCCCTTCTTAAACAAGGGCACAACATTCGCCACTCTCCAATCTTCAGGCACCTCACCTGTGGCTGCCGATGATTCAAATATCTCTGTTAGGGGACCCGCAATTTCCTCCCTAGCCTCCCACAACACCCTGGGATACATTTCATCAGGTCCCGGGGATTTATCTACCTTGATGCGCTTTAAGACTTCCAGCACCTCCTCCTCTGTAATATGCACACTTCTCAAGACATTACTATTTATTTCCCCTAGTTTCCTAACATCCATGCCTTTCTCCACCGTGAATACCGATGAGAAATATTCATTCAGGATCTCACCCAACTCTTGTGGCTCTGCACATAGATGCCCTTGTTGATCCTTAAGAGGCCCTACTCTGTCCCTATTTACTCTTTTCCCCTTTATGTATTTGTAGAATCTCTTTGGATTCTCCCTAGCATTATTTGCCAAAGCAATTTCATGTCCCCTTTTTGCCCTCCTGATTTCCCTCTTAACTCTATTTCGACAATCTCTATACTCTTCAAGGGATCCACTTGATCCCAGTTGCTTATGTACGTCATATGCCTCCTTCTTCTTTTTGACCAGAGTCTCAATATCTCGAGTCATCCAGGGTTCCCTACTTCTACCAGCCTTACCCTTCACTCTAAAGGGAATGTGCTTACCCTGCACCCTGGTTAACACATTTTTAAAAGCCTCCCATTTACCAGCCGTCCCTTTGCCTGCCAACAGTCTCCCCCAATCTACCTCTGCAAGTTCCTGTCTGATACCATCAAAATTGGCCTTGCCCCAATTAAGAATTTTAACTCTTGGGCCAGACCTATCATTCTCCATAGCTATCTTAAAACTAATGGAGTTATGGTCACTTGTCCCAAAGTGATCCCTCACTAACACTTCTGTCACTTGCCCTTCCTTATTTCCCAAGACGAGGTCAAGTTTTGCCCCCTCTCTAGTCGGTCCATCCACATACTGAATGAGAAATTCCTCCTGAATACACTCAACAAATTTCCCTCCATCCAAGCCCCTAATGCTATGGCTGTCCCAGTCAATGTTGGGAAAGTTAAAGTCCCCTACTACTACCACCCTATTATTCTTGCAGCTATCTGTAATCTCCTTACATATTTGCTCCTCAATTTCCCGCTGACTATTTGGGGGCCTGTAGTACAGTCCTACCAAGGTGATCTCTCCCTTCTTATTTTTCAGTTCCACCCATATAGACTCAGTGGGCGAACCCTCGGATATATCCCCTCTAAGTACTGCCGTGATGTTCTCCCTAATCAAAAACGCCACTCCCCCTCCTCTCTTACCTCCTGTTCTATCCTTTCTATAGCGTCTGTACCCCGGAACATTGAGCTGCCAGTCCTGCCCCTCCCTTAGCCATGTTTCAGTCATAACTATAATATCCCAGTCCCATGTGCCCGTCCATGCCCTGAGTTCATCCGCTTTGCCCATCAGGCCCCTTGCATTGAAATAAATGCAGTTTAATGTAGACCATCCTTGCTCTCTGCCCTGCTTTCTCAGGTCACGCTTTACACACTCTCCCTTCCTGCCTTTTGTTTCCGTCCCCACTGACTTCCTACATCGGTTCCCATCCCCCTGCCACATTAGTTTAAACCCTCCCCAACTGCACTAGCAAACACACCCCCGAGAACATTGGTTCCGGTCCCACCCAGATGCAGACCGTCCGATTTGTACAGGTCCCACCTTCCCCCAGAACCGGTCCCAATGTCCCAGGAATTTGAAACCCTCCCTCTTGCACCATCTCTCAAGCCACGTATTCATCCTTGCTATCCTGTCATTCCTACTCTGACTATCACGTGGCACTGGTAGCAATCCTGAGATTACTACCTTTGAGGTCCTACTTTTTAGTGTAACTCCTAACTCCCTAAATTCAGCTTGTAGGACCTCATCCCGTTTTTTACCTATATCGTTGGTGCCTATATGCACCACGACAGCTGGCTGTTCACCGCCCCCCCCCCCCCAGAATGTCCTGCAGCCGCTCCGAGACAACCATGGCCCTTGCACCAGGGAGGCAACATACAATCCTGGATTCTCGTTTGCGTCCACAGAAACGCCTGTCTATTCCCCTTACAATTGAATCCCCTATCACTATAGCTCTGCCACTCTTTTTCCCGCCCTTCTGTGCAGCAGAGCCAGCCACGGTGCCATGAACATGGCTGCTGCTGCCTTCCCCTGGTGAGCCATCTCCCCCAACAGTTTCCAAAACGGTAAACCTGTTTTGGAGGGAGATGGCCGCAGAGGATCCCTGCACTGCCTTCCTACTCTTCCTCTGTCTGTTGGTCACCCATTCCCTATCTGCCTCAGTAATTTTAATCTGCGGTGTGACCAACTCACCGAATGTGCTATCCACAACTTCCTCAGCATCGCGGATGCTCCAAAGTGAGTCCATCCGCAGCTCCAGAGCCGTCAAGCGGTCTAACAGGAGCTGCAGTTGGACACACTTCTTGCAGATGAAGGAGTCAGGGACA
Source organism: Scyliorhinus torazame (assembly GCF_047496885.1). Taxonomy (NCBI): domain Eukaryota; kingdom Metazoa; phylum Chordata; class Chondrichthyes; order Carcharhiniformes; family Scyliorhinidae; genus Scyliorhinus; species Scyliorhinus torazame. The sequence goes on from NW_027307850.1 coordinate 60,393, forward strand.
CCAGAAGGGTCCCTGACTTGCCACATCTCACAAGAGGAGCATGACACAGGTCTGAGCTCTCCTGTCATGACTTAAACCTGAAGTTAAATTTGAACTACACTACACAGCTAAGAGAAAGTCAAAGAGAGAGAAATCACTTACCAGTCACAAGCCAATCACTTACCTGCTGGCTGTGATGTAATTGCTCCCGAGACTCCCTCACAGGTCTGCTTCTCTGTACCTCCTTAAGATGAGCACAAAATTCCCTTAACTAGTTAATTAATTTAATTGGATTTTTTTTTTTTTTGGGGGGGGGGGGGGGGAAACTTAACCCCAACACCGAACTCCAAAAAAAACACAGCCCTCACTCCCCTCTTACCCGAACTCAGCCTTACCCAAACTCAGATACACTCTGTTTGCCTCCAGCACTGTTTCTAAAGGCACTTCAGCCACACCCTTTGTATCCTTCCTGATTTACAGTCAGCCAATAGGCCTGCTCCCAAAACTGATCTCCCGAAACTAACAGCTGACCTGCAAGGTAAGGAAGTGGTTAAGCAGTACTTACCTCACCCAGGCCGCGACCTTTTAAACTGTCCCCTCTGCCTCGCAGCTCCCGCGCTTTTTCAAACTCCCGCGCTGTTTCCAAGGTCCTGGCTCTCTCTCCCGAACTAACAGCTGACCTGCAAGGTAAGGAAGTTGTTAAGCAGTACTTACCTCACCCACGCCGGCACGATCCTTTAAAACAGAGATGTGGAGGAATTTATTCAGCCAGACGGTACTGAATCTGTGGAACTCTCTGTCACAGAAGGCTGTGGAGGCCAAATCACTGAGTGTCTTTAAGACAGAGACAGATAGGTTCTTGGTTAATAAGGAGATCAGGGGTTATGGGGAGAAGGAGTGAAGGAAAGAGAATGAAGATGAGAAACATATCAGCCATGATTGGCGGAGCAGGCTCGCTGGGCCGAGTGACCAAGTTCAGCTCCTGTGTCTTATGGTCTTATGGCCGTAAATGTCCAACTCGGTTTGAAATATGGCTTTGGGTGTCTGCCTCCATTATTCTTACAGAAAATGAGGTAATGAAAGGATGTGAGGAACAAGCGGGAAATGACATTGAGGCAGAAGCTGAGCAGTGATTAAATTGAATGGTGGAGGAGGTGTGAGTGACCGTGTAGTCTCCCCATGTTGCCATTTGTTATCAGTTCCGGCTCTGCATTACTCCTGATGAATGTAGCTGCATGATCATATACTTCAGTTACATCTTTCCCACAGATATTTATATTGTTCATGGAAACAGTTCATTTACATCCAGATTATCCAAAACTTTATCATCTTAAATGTGTGGAACGAATCTCACATCATCGTCTTTTATTCCCAATAACCCAGCCCCAGCCAATCCAATCATCCCGAAGGGAAAACTGCTTCTAAACGATCCACACAGCGAGTGGTTCTGATCTGGTCTGCACGGCCTGGGACGCTGGTGCCGGCAGATACAACAGTGGTTTCACAGGGAATGGTAGGAGCGACAGAAATCAAATATACGTCTCCAGGGAAAGGGCAGTGCAGTGGGATTGAATCATCTGCTCATCTACAGAGCCGCTGAGGTCAAACGGAATGAAATGAAACGGAATGAAATGAAATGAAAATCGCTTATTGTCACAAGTAGGCTTCAAATGAAGTTACAGCGAAAAGACCCTAGTCGCCACATTCCGGCGCCTGTTCGGGGAGGTTGGTACGGGAATTGAACTGTGCTGCTGGCCTGCCTTGGTCTGCTTTAAAAGCCAGCGATATATCCCAGTGAGCTAAACCAGCCCCAGGAATGAATGTCCTCCTTCGGCACTTCACGCATTTTAAAGGCTTTGGATGTGGCCTGGCTGGGAGATGATGGGACCAACACCTGCAGGTTCCCTCCAAGTTCCCCAGCACCGTGAGAATTCTCACTGTAATCCTTTCTATTCACTGTGTCCATGTGTGAACCCAGCGTCCGCTTTAGCTCACTGCTTACTTCACAGCATCAACTTCATTGTAAGTTCCAATCTGTCTGACCCTGGGCGCTGCCTGTGCTTTAATATTGAAAACATCTGTGTTGCTCCCAATAAAAGCAGACGCACATTTAATCATTAGAGGGAGGTCTATCTTTTTTCAGGTTGCTTTACAATTATTTTTAAAAGCGGCTGTGCCACATGTTTGCTTTCTGGCCTCTGACTGGGGAAAGATAAGTTCTATTCCAGCTCTGCACAATAACTGACCTATCACACTCTGTCAGTTATTCACAACTTAAATGGTGCAATACTGCATGGAGGACATTTACTTCATCCAGGATCTGATTTTATAATTTAGGAACAAGTTTGTTTCCTCAGCAAATGTATTAATCCGGATTGTGTTTCCCCATATCTTCCCCATATCAGTTCCACATATCTTTACGATAGTGACATTTAAGGGGCATCTTGACAAATACATGAATAGGATGGGAATAGAGGGATACGTACCCCGTAAGCGTAGAAGATTGCAGTTTAGTCGGGCAGTATGGTCGGCACGGGCTTGGAGGGCCGAAGGGCCTGTTCCTGTGCTGTACATTTCTTTGTTCTTTGTATCTCCAAGAGCACTCCCTCACACTCCAGCTCTCCCTTGCACTCTCTCCCTCCCTCACCCTCACTCTCTCACACTATCCCTCTCTCACACTCTCTCCCTCGCTCACACTCTCCCTCTCAACAATCCCTCCCACTCTCACACTCTCTCCCTCTCCCACACTGTCACCCACTCTCACACTCTCTCCCTCTCCCACACTGTCTCCCTCTCTCACACTGTCTCCTCTCTCACACTCTCTCCCTCTCTCACACTGTCTCCCTCTCTCACACTCTCTCCTCTCCCACACTGTCACCCACTCTCACACTCTCTCCCTCGCTCACACTCTCTCCCTCTCAACAATCCCTCCCTCTCTCATACTCTCTCCCTCTCCCACACTCTCCCACTCTCACACTCTCTCCCTCTCTAACACTCTCTCCCACTCAACAATCCCTCCCACTCTCACACTCTCTCCCACTCCCACACTGTCACCCACTCTCACACTCTCTCCCTCGCTCACACTCTCTCCCTCTCAACAATCCCTCCCTCTCTCACACTCTCTCCCTCTCCCACACTCTCCCACTCTCACACTCTCTCCCTCTCTCACACTCTCTCCCTCTCAACAATCCCTCCCACTCTCACACTCTCTCCCTCTCCCACACTGTCACCCACTCTCACAGTCTCTCCCTCTCCCACACTCCCTCCCTCGCTCACACTCTCTCCCTCTCTCACACTCTCTCCCTCTCAACAATCCCTCCCTCTCTCACACTCTCTCCCTCTCCCACACTGTCTCCCTCTCTCACACTCTCTCTCTCTCACACCCTTCCTCTCTCACAGTGTCTCACTCTCTTCCTCTCTCACACTCTCTCCCTCTCCCACACTGCCTCCCACTCTCACACTCTCTCCCTCTCCCACACTGTCACCCACTCTCACACTCACTCCCTCTCTCACACACTCTCTCCTCACCCACACTGTCACCCACTCTCACACTCTCTCCCTCGCTCACACTCTCTCCCTCTCAACAATCCCTCCCTCTCACACTCTCTCCCTCTCCCACACTCTCCCACTCTCACACTCTCTCCCTCTCTAACACTCTCTCCCACTCAACAATCCCTCCCACTCTCACATTCTCTCCCTCTCCCACACTGTCACCCACTCTCACACTCCCTCCCTCTCTCACGCTCTCTCCCTCTCCCACACTCTCCCACTCTCACACTCTCTCCCTCTCTCACACTCTCTCCCTCTCAACAATCCCTCCCACTCTCACACTCTCTCCCTCTCCCACACTGTCACCCACTCTCACAGTCTCTCCCTCTCCCACACTCCCTCCCTCGCTCACACTCTCTCCCTCTCTCACACTCTCTCCCTCTCAACAATCCCTCCCTCTCTCACACTCTCTCCCTCTCCCACACTGTCTCCCTCTCTCACTCTCTCTCTCTCTCTCTCTCTCACACCCTTCCTCTCTCAGTGTCTCACTCTCTCCCTCTCTCACACTCTCTCCCTCTCCCACACTGCCTCCCACTCTCACACTCTCTCCCTCTCCCACACTGTCACCCACTCTCACACTCTCTCCCTCTCCCACACTGTCACCCACTCTCACACTCTGTCCCTCTCTCACACTCTCTCCCTCTCCCACACTGTCTCCCTCTCTCACACTCTCTCCCTCTCCCACACTGCCTCCCACTCTCACACTCTCTCCCTCTCCCACACTGTCACCCACTCTCACACTCTCTCCCTTTCCCACACTGGCTCCCACTCTCACACTCTCTCCCTCTCCCACGCTGCCTCCCACTCTCACACTCTCTCCCTCTCCCACACTGCCTCCCACTCTCACACTCTCTCCCTCTCCCACACTGCCTCCCACTCTCACACTGTCTCCCTCTCTCACAATCTCTCTCTCTCCCAGACTGTCTCCCTCTCTCACACTCTCTCCCTCTCTCACACTGTCTCCCTCTCTGACACTCTCTCCCTCTCCCACACAGTCTCCCTCTCTCACACTCTGTCCCTCTCTCACACTCTCTCCCTCTCCCACACAGTCAACCACTCTCACACTCTCTCCCTCTCCCACACTGTCACCCACTCTCACACTCTCTCCCTCTCTCACACTCTCTCCCTCTCCCACACTGTCACCCTCTGTCACACTCTCTCCCTCTCCCACACTGTCACCCACTCTCACACTCTCTTCCTCTCCCACACTGTCACCCACTCTCACACTGTCTCCCTCTCTGACACTCTCTCCCTCTCCCACACTGTCTCCCTCTCTCACACTCTGTCCCCCTCTCACACTCTCTCCCTCCCCCACACTACCTCCCACTCTCACAGTCTCTCCCTCTCTCACACTCTCTCCCTCTCCCACACTGTCTCCCTCTCTCACACTCTGTCCCTCTCTCACACTGTCTCCCTCTCTCACACTCTCTCCCTCTCCCACACTGTCTCCCTCTCTCACACTCTGTCGCTCTCTCACACTCTCTCCCTCTCCCACACTGTCACCCACTCTCACACTCTCTCCCACTCTCACACTCTCTCCCTCTCCCACACTGTCTCCCTCTCTCACACTGTCTCCCTCTCTGACACTCTCTCCCTCTCCCACACTGTCTCCCTCTCTCACACTCTGTCCCCCTCTCACAATCTCTCCCTCTCCCACACTACCTACCACTCTCACAGTCTCTCCCTCTCTCACACTCTCTCCCTCTCCCACTGTCTCCCTCTCTCACACTCTCTCCCTCGCTCACACTCTCTCCCTCTCAACAATCCCTCACACTCTCTCCCTCTCCCACACTGCCTCCCACTCTCACACTCTCTCCCTCTCTCACACTCTCTCCCTCTCCCACACGGTCTCCCTCTCTCACACTCACTCCCTCTCTCACACTCTCTCCCTCTCCCCCACTCTCTCCCTCTTCCACACTGTCTCCCTCTCTCACACTCTCTCCCTCTCCTACACTCTCTCCCTCTCTCACACTCTCTCCCTCTCTCACACTCTCTCCCTCTCCCACACTGTCTCCCTCTCTGACACTCTCTCCCTCTCCCACACTGTCTCCCTCTCTCACACTCTGTCCCCCTCTCACAATCTCTCCCTCTCCCACACTACCTACCACTCTCACAGTCTCTCCCTCTCTCACACTCTCTCCCTCTCCCACTGTCTCCCTCTCTCACACTCTCTCCCTCGCTCACACTCTCTCCCTCTCAACAATCCCTCACACTCTCTCCCTCTCCCACACTGCCTCCCACTCTCACACTCTCTCCCTCTCTCACACTCTCTCCCTCTCCCACACGGTCTCCCTCTCTCACACTCACTCCCTCTCTCACACTCTCTCCCTCTCCCCCACTCTCTCCCTCTTCCACACTGTCTCCCTCTCTCACACTCTCTCCCTCTCTCACACTCTCTCCCTCTCTCACACTCTCTCCCTCTCTCACACTCTCTCCCTCTCCCACACTGTCTCCCTCGCTCACACTCCCTCCCTCTCTCACAGTGCCTCACTCTCTCACACTCTCTCACTCTCTCACCCTCCCTCTCTCACCCTCCCTCTCTCATACTTTCTCCCTCTCTCCCCTTTCGCATTCTCTCTTTTGTACTCCCTCCCTCTCTAGCACTCACACCCTCTCTCACACTCTCCCCCTCACTTTCTCTCCCTCTGACACATTCTCTACCTCAGTCACCCTCCCTATCTCCCACTGTCTCCCACTTTGTCTCCCTCTCAGACTCTCTCCCTCTCTCACACTCTTTCCCTGTCTAACACAACCTACCTGTCTCACTCACTCTCCCTTCCTCACACTCTCTCCCTCTCTCACCCGCCATCTCTCACAATCCCTCCATCTCTCACACTCCCTCTCTCAAATTCCTGCCTCTCACATACTTTCTTCTTCATTGATACTCACTCCCACTCTCCCACTCTCTCTAGCAGATTTCCCTTGTCTCACACTTACCCCTCTCTCACATTCTGTCCCTCTCTCTCACTCTCCCCCCCTCTCTCTCTCTGCATCATGCCTCCCTCCCTCCCTCTCTCACATCTCCGTTAGACACTTTCACACTCTGTCCCTCTCTCTCTCCATCCCTATATCTCTCTCCCTCCATGCATCCCTCCCTCTCACAAAACTCCCTCAATGACACTTTCTCTCACACTCTTTCTCTCTCTCACACTTTGTCCCTCTCTCAATTTCTCTCAGTCTCTATCCCTCTCTCACAATTTCTCTCACACTCTTTCCCTCTCTCACAATTTCTCTCACTCTCTTTCCCTCTCTCACAATTTCTCTCACTCTCTTTCTCTCTCTCACAATTTCTCTCACAATCTTTCCCTCTCTCACTCTTTCCCTCTCTCACACATTTTCTCACTCATTCCCTCTCTCACAATTTCTCTCACTCTCTTTCCCTCTCTCACAATTTCTCTCACATTCTTTCTCTCTCTCACACGTTCTCTCCCATTCTTCCCCTCTCTCACACTTTCCCTCTCTCACACTTTTTCTCACTCTCTTTCCCTCTCTCACAATTTCTCTGGCTCTCTTTCACTCGCTCACACTTTGTCTTAAACTCTTTCCCTCTCTCACACTTTCTCTCATACTCTTTCCCTCTCTCACATTTTCCGTCTCTCACACTTTCCCTCTCTCACACTTTCTCTGACTCTCTTTCCCTCTCTCACACTTTCTCTCACACTCTTTCCCTCTCTCACACTTTCTCTCACACTCTTTCCCTCTATCACACTTTCTCTCACTCTCTTTCCCTCTCTCACACTTTCTCTCACACTCTTTCCCTCTCTCACACTTTCTCTCACACTATTTCCCTCTATCACACTTTCTCTCACTCTCTTTCCCTCTCTCACACTTTCTCTCACACTCTTTCCCTCTCTCACACTTTCGCTCATACTCTTTCCCGCTATCACACTTTCTCTCACACTCTTTCCCTCTCTCACACTTTCTCTCACACTCTTTCCCTCTTTCACACTTTCTCTCACTCTCTTTCCCTCTCTCACATTTTCTCTCACACTCTTTCCCTCTCTCACACGTTCTCTCACACTCTTTCCCTCTATCACACTTTCTCTCACTCTCTTTCCCTCTCTCACACTTTCCCTCACAATCTTTCCCTCTCCCGCTCCCTCAGTCACTCAGTCGCTCTCTCCTGTACTTATGTCTAAGATTATGTGAGTATTTAATACACCATCCTTCTCACCCAATCTGCCTCCCTCAGCCACTCAGTCTCTCCACTCTCTGCTTCCCTTTCTCTCAGACAATCCACCTCTTTCTCCCGTTTTATCCTTTATTTCTCCACCCTCTTTCTCTCCCAATATCTCTCCTCCCACCCTCTTTCTCTCTCACCCTGTCTTCTATCAGCACATCTCACACACCAGTTCCCTCTTCCTCCACATCTCACCCCGCCTCTCTCCCAGTTGGAGTGTGTGTATCAGATGGAGGCCGGTGTCAGTTAGAGACGGGGTACTAGTTTTCACTGCTGACTATGTATTAATGCTGCTCTCTGAGGTGATGAGTTTGTTGCTGCTGCAGCCTCTGAGTTTTCTGAGGTTCCAATGATGCTAAATATTTTCTTAGTTTGAGGGGCTGAATCAGATTTAGATTTGGGATCACATACTTTGCACTTTAAATAGTTCCAGATTTTGGAGACATTGAAATGTTCTACTTATCTCAAACAGAAACTACTGAAATAAAATAAAGGAATGGTCACAGTTACAGAGACAGCTACACCCCAGAGTGCAATGGAACCACCCAGAGAAACACACTGACAATTGGAACTGAATCACTGAATGGTCACAGTTACAGAGGCAGCTACACCCCAGAGTGCAGTGGAACCACCCAGAGAAACACACTGACAATTGGAACTGAATCATTGAATGGTCACAGTTATAGAGACAGCTACGCCCCAGAGAGCAGTGGACCCACCCAGAGAAACACACTGACAATTGGAACTGAATCACTGAATGGTCACAGTTACAGAGGCAGCTACACCCCAGAGAGCAGTGGACCCACCCAGAGAAACACACTGACAATTGGAACTGAATCACTGAATGGTCACAGTTACAGAGGCAGCTACATCCCAGAGTGCAGTGGAACCACCCAGAGAAACACACTGACAATTGGAACTGAATCACTGAATGGTCACAGTTACAGAGGCAGCTACGCCCCAGAGTGCAGTGGACCCACCCAGAGAAACACACTGACAATTGGAACTGAATCACTGAGTGGTCACAGTTACAGAGGCAGCTACATCCCAGAGTGCAGTGGACCCACCCAGAGAAACACACTGACAATTGGAACTGAATCACTGAATGGTCACAGTTACAGAGGCAGCTACACCCCAGGGAGCAGTGGACCCACCCAGAGAAACACACTGACAATTGGAACGGAATCACTGAATGGTCACCGTCACAGAGACAACTACACCCCAGAGTGCAGTGGAACCACCCAGAGAAACACACTGAAAATTAGAACTGAATCACTGAATGGTCACAGTTACAGAGGCAGCTACACCCTAGAGTGCAGTGGACCCACCCAGAGAAACACACTGACAATTGGAACTGAATCTCTGAATGGTCACAGTTAGAGAGACAGCTACAACCCAGAGTGCATTGGAACCACCCAGAGAAACACACTGACAATTGGAACTAAATCACTGAATGGTCACAGTGGAGTGAGGGATATCACTGAAACAATCTGAGATGTGGAGATGGGACTGATGGTGTCTGAGTGGACGGCATCCTTTCTGTTAATGTTAGTTGAACAATGTGATCAACACCGTCCGGTGTTTGCAAAGAGGTCACTCACTCAGAAAAATAATATTTTCTTTCACTGAACACAATATCGTAATCTGTTTGTTCACATCTTGAAAAATAAGTTAAACGATGTCACAACCTCAATTTCCCTTGTGTGGTTCCACAGGGTATTAATTAAAAGCTTGGAGAATATTTAACCTCAGAGTTTTAGACAGAGAGATTGCCAATCGCAGGAAGGGACACATCACTTCACACTGAAAATGCATCGTCCAATTGATATTGCTGAGAAAGTATTCTACCCAATCCTGGCTATTGTTGGTGTTCCTGGTAAGTGACTGTCACCATTGAATTGGTGTAAATCTGTGTGTGAGCGGCTCTCTGATTTTAAACTGCGACTGAAAATACCTGGTCCTGATCTCGTGCTCACTGTGAAATAGACACCTGGTCAACGATATAATTGTCAAATGTATTCAAGCCTGTCAATGGTTTGAATCCCTTTCATCAACTCACAATAAACCTCTGTTTGTAACTCACTGGATCTCTGACCGGGGAAGTTATTATATTGAGTGGAATCTTGTATAATGTTAGATTGGATCTCAGTAAAGGCAATCTCTCTGAAGGGAGGTTTAGGAGGAGAAAGAATTAAATCACACTGAGTGTGGGTATCTGTCAGTGTAGAATTGTACTGACTGTGGGTCACTATCAGAGTGGAATATCTGACAGCGGTGAACAAGGATTACTGGAAGTGTCTGTCAGTGTGGAATTGTACTGACTGTGGGTCACTATCAGAGTGGAATATCTGACAGCGGTGAACAAGGATTACTGGAAGTATCTGTCAGTGTGGAATTGTACTGAGTGTGGATCACTAACCAGAGTGGAATATCTGACAGCGGTGAACAAGGATTACTGGAAGTATCTGTCAGTGTAGAATTGTACTGACTGTGGGTCCCACACCAGTGTGGAATATCTGACAGCAGTGAAGAAGGATTACTGGAAATGTCTGTCAGTGTAGAATTGTACTGACTGTGGGTCCCACACCAGTGTGGAATATCTGACAGCAGTGAAGAAGGATTACTGGAAATGTCTGTCAGTGTAGAATTGTACTGACTGTGGGTCTCTCACCAGAGTGGGATATCTGATCCAATTATCTCTCTATTACTGGGACTATCTGTCCGTGTGGAATTGTATTGTGTGTGGGTCAGTAACTGGACTGAAATTAGTTGGTTCTGTTTTGAAATGATGTATTTTATTGGTGAGGGGTCGCTCCATTCTGTGCAGTTCTCTCTGTGTGTTTTAACTTTGGAATAGGTTGAAAACAGGAAGAGTTTGGATGTGTTTTGAAGATGTTTGATATTTATTGTATGAAGTGCAATGTCTCTATCTCTGTTTTCTATTGATCTACTCTAACAGGAACAGATATCACCCACACTCTAATGTTTCATAAAACCCACAACAGTGCAGTATTCCACTAGGTTTTGTGATATTTTCTCATTCCTATTCATCCTGAAATGAACTCACATGTTTGATCAATTTTTATGGGTGTTTTTAAACTGTCTTTCTGCTTCACACGATTTGTGAATCTATTCACCTGAGTTAGGTAAATTGGCCAATGATAAATTGCCCTTTATGTCCAAATTGCCCTTGGTGTTGGGTGAAGGTGTTGAGTTTGGGTAGGGTGCTCTTTCCAAGAGCCGGTGCAGACTCAAAGGGCCGAATGGCCTCCTTCTGCACTGTAAATTCAATGATAATCTATGATTAATCTAGGACAAAGGTTCGGCACAACATCGTGGGCCGAAGGGCCTGTTCTGTGCTGTATTTTCTATGTTCTATGTAAGCCAGAAACCCCTCCAGTCCATTCACACACTTGTTTTCCAAGGAGTGATTGGGGGACTTATTGTTCTGATCAAAATGCAGCAGCGGACACTGATCTGTCGGAACATTAATGTCCCATCGAAATACCCACTTTGCAAATTCATAATTAATGATAAATGTGTGCCTGTAATTAGTTGTATTCTGCCTCTGTATTCACTATCACTCTCAATTTGATTTTGTCTGTAAATTGTGTAATTATCATTCTGCTTCCCGATCCCACACTGTTGATGGGAATGGTGAAGGAGAGTGATCCCAGTGCTGATCCTTGTGGAACACCACTTCTCACCTTCCACCAATCAGCCTAAATCCCTTTAACTCCTCTCCCTGTTTTCTATGTGTGTCGCCAGCATGTGTCCATCCTGCTGCTGTGTCCCCTAACTCCACTGGCTCTGAGATTACCCATCAGTCTGTTATGTCGGATCTTACTGACGGCCTTTAGAAAATCAAATTGTTTAACATCCATCATACTACTCAGATCTATTATTTCTGGTAGTTATTGAAATAATTGGATGAAATGTGTCAGGAAGAATGTTGACTTTGGAATATGTGCCGGCTATTTAGTAAACTCTGTGTTACTGGATTTCTTTTAACTCAGACTTCTAATTCAATGCTTCCAACTGTTGACATTGTGACTGGAAGATGTGATTATATTCTGTTCTAAATTCAAGAATAACAGAGACCTACTTCTGCTTTTCAATTCTTTGGTAATTATTCTGATGGTGATCAGTGAATAGATAATATTGTCTCTGCTGTTTCTGTCTATTTTATGAATATTTGTTGTGAAATCCATCCGCCTCCAGTAATCTCCCTCTACCTGGACCCCGCCCTCTGGCCTCCTATCAGCTCTTGATCTTTTCATTGAGATCTGTCAGTGCGACATCGACCGTCTCAATTTCCCTGTGCCTCTCACCAACTCTCTCCTGACTCACTCTAAACTTGCTCCAATCCTTTCTCGAATATCCAACCCTGGCCTGGTGATCTAAGCTGCTCACAAGGGCGGTGTCATTATTGTCTGGTGTCCTGACCTCTTCCTCACAGAGGCTGACCGTCCGCTCTCAGGCCCATCCTGGTACCTCCCCCTGGACCAGCAGCACACCACCAAACATCATGATGTTGTTTCCAGGGCTTTCACTGACCTCCTTGACTCTGGATATCTTCTGTCCTCAGCCTCGGACATCATAGTCCCATAACCCCACACATCCTGCATCAACCTCCCGCTTCTACCTCCTTCCCAAAATCCACAAACAGGAAATTCCCAGTGCACCCATTATTTCGGCCTGTTCCCGCCCCTCCATGATCATTTCTTCCCATCTTGATTCCATCCGCTTTACCCTGTTCTGCCCCTTCCCAAAGACATTGGTGTCACAGTGACACAGTGGTTTGCACTGCTGCCTCACAGCACCAGGGTCCCCGGATCAATTCCCACCTTGGGTGACTGTCTGTGTGGAGACTGCACTTTCTCTCCCTGTCTGTGTGGGTTTCCTCCGGGTCTCCGGTTACCTCCCATAGTCCAGGTCAGGTGGATTGACCATGCTAAATTACTCCGGTGTCCAAAAAGATGTGTCGGTTAAATTAAGGGGTTAATGAGATAGGCGGGGGAGTGAGCTTGGTTGAGGTACTCTTTCAGAGGTTTGGTACAGACTTAATGGGCCGATTGGCCTCCTTTTGCACTGTACATTCTATATTTCTATTCCTCCCATGGTTATGAAGTGGGAAGGTCCTGCGTTTGTTTTATTTTTTCCATTGATCGTGGAGTATTCAAATAAACCAGGAGTGGGGTCCAACCCCATCAGAAATCCAGTCCAGGGAACGGTCCAATCCGGGGTGTGGTCCAATAATTGAACTGGGATGACAATCTCGGGTATGTTTGTATCCGGTTTGGGAAACCTGGCCGGCCTGAGTGAATCCTGTAAATCAGACTAAATGAGAAATGTAACCTCTCCCAAAGGTCTCTGAATTATAAACATTTTCCTCCCACTGCCATCAAACTGACAGGGCTGCCATTCACACTTCCCCCCCCCCCCCCCCATTCCCCACCTTTAACACTGGAGTTACATTCCCTACTCCCCTCTCTGCAATGTTAATCTCTGTGCCCACTCCTCTCCCCACACCCCCACCCACCCACTGTCCATTATATTGATGCTGCAATTGTGTCCTGGTTCAGACCGGGAGATTCATTACCCAGTAATTTCCCGCGTCTCTCCTTTCTCTCTCTGACAGTCAATATACTGGGAATTGTGATTCTGTGTCGGGGGAAGTGTGGCCTCTCTACCTGCACCACTCGCTACCTGGTGGCCATGGCAACGGCGGATCTGCTGTTTATTATCACTTGTATCATACTGAACAGGATCAGTTATTATTATTTCCCCTGGAGTTTCCTGTTCCTCACCCCTGTGTGTCGTGTTAACGGTGTCCTGCTCACTGCAGCCACGGACTGTTCTGTCTGGTTCACCCTCACTTTCTCCTTTGATCGATTTGTGGCCATTCGCTGCCAGAAACTGAAAAGTAAATATTGCACCGGGAAAACTGCGGCTGTGGTTCTGTCCACAAGCGGCCTCCTGCTCTGTGTGAAAAACATCCCCCGGTACTTTACATTGGAACCTGGGAGGATAATCGACAATGTCCAGTGGGACTGCGTCACAAAGAGCAGCGTTTGGACTGACCCGGGATGGGTTGGGTATCTCTGGTTTTCTCAGGTTGTAATCCCATTGGTGCCGTTCTTCTCAATCCTGTTGACCAACGCTCTGACAGTCAGACACATTTTACTCAGCAGTCGGGTCCGGAAGGCACTGAGGGCCCAGAGTCAGGGAGACAATCGCAGCGACCCAGAGATGGAGAGCAGAAGGAAGTCAATGGTTTTACTCTTCAGCATCTCCGGAACGTTCATCCTCCTCTGGACCGTGTCTGTTATTACATTTTTCTATTTGGATGTGAGAGGATTAGTTTACATCACCCGTCCTCAATATACTTTACAAATAGTCGGATTTATGCTGCAGGATTTAAATTGCTGCACAAACACATTTATTTATGTGGTGACTCAGTCCAGGTTCAGGGAGCAGATCAAGGTCGGGGTGAAATATCCGGTTACATCAATTATTAAATTAATGAGAAAATAAAACGGACTGAAAACCTCTCAGCCAATCAGGAGCTCCAACCGCTGACTGACAGCCTCTCAGCCAATCAGGAGCCCCAACCGCTGACTGACAGCCTCTCAGCCAATCAGGAGCTCCAGCCGCTGAGTGACAGCCTCTCAGCCAATCAGGAGCCCAAACCGCTGACTGACAGCCTCTCAGCCAATCAGGAGCTCCAACCGCTAACTGACAGTCTCTCAGCCAATCAGGAGCTCCAGCCGCTGACTGACAGCCTCTCAGCCAATCAGGAGCTCCAGCCGCTGACTGACAGGCTCTCAGCCAATCAGGAGCTCCAGCCGCTGACTGACAGCCTCTCAGCCAATCAGGAGCTCCAGCCGCTGACTGACAGTCTCTCAGCCAATCAGGAGCTCCAGCCGCTGACTGAAACCATCTCAGCCAATCAGGAGCTCCAGCCGCTGACTGACAGTCTCTCAGCCAGTCAGGAGCTCCAGCCGCTGACTGACAGTCTCTCAGCCAATCAGGAGCTCCAGCCGCCGACTGGCAGTCTCTCAGCCAATCAGGAGCTCCAGCCACTAACTGACAGCCTCTCAGCCAATCAGGAGCTCCAGCCGCTGACTGACAGCCTCTCAGCCAATCAGGAGCTCCAGCCGCTAACTGACAGCCTCTCAGCCAATCAGGAGCTCCAGCCGCTGACTGACAGTCTCTCAGCCAATCAGGAGCTCCAGCCGCTGACTGACAGTCTCTCAGCCAATCAGGAGCCCCAACCGCTGACTGACAGCCTCTCAGCCAATCAGGAGCTCAAGCCGCTGACTGACAGCCTCTCAGCCAATCAGGAGCCCCAACCGCTGACTGACAGCCTCTCAGCCAATCAGGAGCTCCAGCCGCTGACTGACAGCCTCTCAGCCAATCAGGAGCTCCAGCAGCTGACTGACAGTCTCTCAGCCAATCAGGAGCTCCAGCCGCTGACTGACAGCCTCTCAGCCAATCAGGAGCTCCAGCCGCTGACTGACAGTCTCTCAGCCAATCAGGAGCTCCAGCCGCTGACTGACAGCCTCTCAGCCAATCAGGAGCTCTAGCCGCTGACTGACAGCCTCTCTGCCAATCAGGAGCTCCAGCCGCTACGAACAGCCACTCAGCCAATCAGGAGCTCCAGCCGCTGACTGAAACCATCTCAGCCAATCAGCAGCTCCAGCCGCTGACTGACAGTCTCTCAGCCAATCAGCAGCTCCAGCCGCTGACTGACAGTCTCTCAGCCAATCAGGAGCTCCAGCCGCCGATTGGCAGTCGCTCAGCCAATCAGGAGCTCCAACCGCTGACTGACAGCCTCTCAGCCAATCAGGAGCTGGGTCTGGGGCGTGGGGAGCACTGACAGTGCAGGCTGTGTGGTGGGAGCACAGACAGTGCTGGCTGTGTGGTGGGAGCACTGACAGTGCTGGCTGTGTGGTGGGAGCACTGGCAGTGCTGGCTGTGTGGGGGGGAGCACTGACAGTGCTGGCTGTGTGGTGGGAGCACTGACAGTGCTGGCTGTGTGGTGGGAGCAATGACAGTGCAGGCTGTGTGGTGGGAGCACTGACAGTGCTGGCTGTGTGGTGGGGAGCACTGACAGTGCTGGCTGTGTGGTGGGAGCACTGACAGTGCTGGCTGTGTGGGGGGAGCACTGACAGTGCTGGCTGTGTGGTGGGAGCACTGACAGTGCTGGCTGTGTGGTGGGAGCACTGACAGTGCAGGCTGTGTGGTGGGAGCACTGACAGTGCTGGCTGTGTGGTGGGGAGCACTGACAGTGCTGGCTGTGTGGTGGGAGCACTGACAGTGCTGGCTGTGTGGGGGGAGCACTGACAGTGCTGGCTGTGTGGTGGGGAGCACTGACAGTGCTGGCTGTGTGAGGGGAGCACTGACAGTGCTGGCTGTGTGGGTGGAGCACTGACAGTGCTGGCTGTGTGAGGGAGCACTGACAGTGCTGGCTGTGTGGGGGAGCACTGTCAGTGCTGGCTGTGTGGGGGAGCACTGACAGTGCTGGCTGTGTGGTGGGAGCACTGACAGTGCTGGCTGTGTGGTGGGAGCACTGACAGTGCTGGCTGTGTGGAGGAGCACTGACAGTGCTGGCTGTGTGGGGGGAGCACTGACAGTGCTGGCTGTGTGGGGTGGGAGCACTGACAGTGCTGGCTGTATGGGGGGAGCACTGACAGTGCTGGCTGTGTGGGGGGGCACTGACAGTGCTGGTTGTGTGGTGGGAGCACTGACACTGCTGGCTGTGTGGGGTGGGAGCACTGACAGTGCTGGCTGTGTGGGGTGGGAGCACTGACAGTGCTGGCTGTGTGGTGGGAGCACTGACAGTGCTGGCTGTATGGGGGGAGCACTGACAGTGCTGGCTGTGTGGGGGTGGCACTGACAGTGCTGGTTGTGTGGTGGGAGCACTGACAGTGCTGGCTGTGTGGTGGGAGCACTGACATATCTGGCTGTGTGGGGTGAGCACTGACAGTGCTGGTTGTGTGGTGGGAGCACGGACAGTGCTGGCTGTGTGGTGGGAGCACTGACAGCGCTGGCTGTGTGGTGGGAGCACTGGCAGTGCTGGCTGTGTGGGGGAGCACTGACAGTGCTGGCTGTGTGGGGGAGCGCTGACAGTGCTGGCTGTGTGGTGGGAGCACTGACAGTGCTGGCTGTGTGGTGGGAGCACTGGCAGTGCTGGCTGTGTGGGGGGGAGCACTGCCAGTGCTGGGTGTGTGGGGGGAGCACTGACAGTGCTGGCTGTGTGGTGGGAGAACTGACAGTGCTGGCTGTGTGGGGGAGCACTGACAGTGCAGGCTGTGTTGGGGAGCACTGACAGTGCTAGCTGTGTGGGGGGAGCACTGACAGTGCTTGCTGTGTGGGGGAGCACTGACAGTGCAGGCTGTGCGGGGGAGCACTGACAGTGCTGGTTGTGTGGTGGGAGCAATGACAGTGCTGGCTGTGTGGGGGAGCACTGACAGTGCTGGCTGTGTGGGGGAGCACTGACAGTGTTGGCTGTGTGGGGGAGCACTGACAGTGCTGGCTGTCTGGGGTGAGCACTGACAGGGCTGGCTGTGTGGTGGGAGCACTGACAGTGCTGGCTGTGCCGGGGGAGCACTGACAGTGCTGGCTGTTGGGGGAGCACTGACAGTGCTGGCTGTGTGCGGGGAGCACTGACATTGCTGGCTGTGTGGGGAGCACTCACAGTGCTGGCTGTGTGGGGTGTGCACTGACAGTGCTGGCTGTGGGGTGGGAGCACTGGCAGTGCTGGCTGTGTGTTGGGAGCACAGACAGTGCTGGCTGTGTGGTGGGAGCACTGACAGTGCTGGCTGTGTGCTCGGAGCACTGACAGTGCTGGCTGTGTGGGTGGAGCACTGGCAGTGCTTGCTGTGTGATGGGAGCACTGGCAGTGCTGGCTGTGTGTTGGGAGCACTGACAGTGCTGGCTGTGTGGGGTGAGCACTGACAGTGCTGGCTGTGTGGGGGGAGCACTGCCAGGGCTGGCTGTGTGGGGTGATCACTGGAAGGGCTGGCTGTGTGGGGGAGCACTGACAGTGCTGGCTGTGTGGGGGGAGCACTAACAGTGCTGGCTGTGTGGTGGGAGCACTGACAGTGCTGGCTGTGTGGTGGGAGCACGGGCAGTGCTGGCTGTGTGGTGGGAGCA
This sequence comes from Scyliorhinus torazame, assembly GCF_047496885.1. Classification (NCBI taxonomy): domain Eukaryota; kingdom Metazoa; phylum Chordata; class Chondrichthyes; order Carcharhiniformes; family Scyliorhinidae; genus Scyliorhinus; species Scyliorhinus torazame. The sequence goes on from NW_027307850.1 coordinate 78,262, forward strand.
CTGGCAGTGCTGGCTGTGTGGGGGGAGCACTGACAGTGCTGGCTGTGTGGGGAGCACTAACAGTGCTGGCTGTGTGGGGGGAGCACTAACAGTGCTGGCTGTGTGGTGGGAGCACTGACAGTGCTGGCTGTGTGGTGGGAGCACGGGCAGTGCTGGCTGTGTGGGGGGAGCACTGACAGTGCTGGCTGTGTGGGGGAGCACTGACAGTGCTGGCTGTGTGGGGAGCACTGACAGTGCTGGCTGTGCGGTGGGAGCACATTTATTTATGTGGTGACTCAGTCCAGGTTCAGGGAGCAGATCAAGATCGCGGTGAAATATCCGGTTGCATCAATTATTAAATTAATGAGAAAATAAAACTGACTGAAAGCCCCTCAGCCAATCAGGAGCTCCAGCCGCTGACTGACAGTCTCTCAGCCAATCTGGGGCTCCAGCCGCCGACTGGCAGTCTCTCAGCCAATCAGGAGCTCCAACCGCTGACTGACAGTCTCTCAGCCAATCAGGAGCTGGGTCTGGGGCGTGGGGAACACTGACAGTGCTGGCTGTGTGGTGGGAGCACTGACAGTTCTGGCTGTGTGGGGGAGCACTGACAGTGCTGGCTGTGTGGGGGAGCGCTGACAGTGCTGGCTGTGTGGTGGGAGCACTGACAGTGCTGGCTGTGTGGTGGTAGCACTGACAGTGCTGGCTGTGTGGGGGAGCGCTGACAGTGCTGGCTGTGTGGTGGGAGCACTGACAGTGCTGGCTGTGTGGTGGGAGCACTGACAGTGGTGGCTGTGTGGGGGAGCACTCACAGTGCTGGCTGTGTGGGGAGCACTGACAGTGCTGGCTGTGTGGTGGGAACACTGACAGTGCTGGCTCTGTGGGGGAGCACTGACAGTGCTGGCTGTGTGGTGGGGAGCACTGACAGTGCTGGCTGTGTGGTGGGAGCACTGACAGTGCTGGCTGTGTGGTGGGAGCACTGACAGTGCTGGCTGTGGTGGGGAGCACTGACAGTGCTGGCTGTGTGGTGGAAGCACTGACAGTGCTGGCTGTGTGGTGGTGAGCACTGACAGTGCTGGCTGTGTGGTGGGAGCACTGACAGTGCAGGCTGTGTGGTGGGAGCACTGACAGTGCTGGCTGTGTGGTGGGGAGCACTGACAGTGCTGGCTGTGTGGTGGGAGCACTGACAGTGCAGTCTGTGTGGTGGGAGCACTGACAGTGCTGGCTGTGTGGGGGGAGCACTGACAGTGCTGGCTGTGTGGTGGGGAGCACTGACAGTGCTGGCTGTGTGAGGGGAGCACTGACAGTGCTGGCTGTGTGGGTGGAGCACTGACAGTGCTGGCTGTGTGAGGGAGCCCTGACAGTGCTGGCTGTGTGGGGGGAGCACTGACAGTGCTGGCTGTGTGGTGGGGAGCACTGACAGTGCTGGCTGTGTGAGGGGAGCACTGACAGTGCTGGCTGTGTGGGTGGAGCACTGACAGTGCTGGCTGTGTGAGGGAGCCCTGACAGTGCTGGCTGTGTGGGGGGAGCACTGTCAGTGCTGGCTGTGTGGGGGAGCACTGACAGTGCTGGCTGTGTGGTGGGAGCACGGACAGTGCTGGCTGTGTGGTGGGAGCACTGACAGTGCTGGCTGTGTGGGGAGCACTAACAGTGCTGGCTGTGTGGGGGAGCACTAACAGTGCTGGCTGTGTGGGGTGAGCACTGACAGGGCTGGCTGTGTGGTGGGAGCACTGACAGTGCTGGCTGTGCCGGGGGAGCACTGACAGTGCTGGCTGTGTGGGTGGGAGCACTGACAGTTCTGGCTGTTGGGGGAGCACTGACAGTGCTGGCTGTGTGGGGGGAGCACTGACAGTGCTGGCTGTGTGGTGGGGAGCACTGACAGTGCTGGCTGTGTGAGGGGAGCACTGACAGTGCTGGCTGTGTGGGTGGAGCACTGACAGTGCTGGCTGTGTGAGGGAGCCCTGACAGTGCTGGCTGTGTGGTGGGGAGCACTGACAGTGCTGGCTGTGTGAGGGGAGCACTGACAGTGCTGGCTGTGTGGGTGGAGCACTGACAGTGCTGGCTGTGTGAGGGAGCCCTGACAGTGCTGGCTGTGTGGGGGGAGCACTGTCAGTGCTGGCTGTGTGGGGGAGCACTGACAGTGCTGGCTGTGTGGAGGAGCACTGACAGTGCTGGCTGTGTGGGGGGAGCACTGACAGTGCTGGCTGTGTGGGGTGGGAGCACTGACAGTGCTGGCTGTGTGGTGGGAGCACTGACAGTGCTGGCTGTATGGGGGGAGCACTGACAGTGCTGGCTGTGTGGGGGGGCACTGACAGTGCTGGTTGTGTGGTGGGAGCACTGACACTGCTGGCTGTGTGGGGTGGGAGCACTGACAGTGCTGGCTGTGTGGGGTGGGAGCACTGACAGTGCTGGCTGTGTGGTGGGAGCACTGACAGTGCTGGCTGTATGGGGGGAGCACTGACAGTGCTGGCTGTGTGGGGGGGGGGGCACTGACAGTGCTGGTTGTGTGGTAGGAGCACTGACAGTGCTGGCTGTGTGGTGGGAGCACTGACAGTGCTGGCTGTGTGGGGTGAGCACTGACAGTGCTGGTTGTGTGGTGGGAGCATTGACAGTGCTGGCTGTGTGGTGGGAGCACTGACAGCGCTGGCTGTGTGGTGGGAGCACTGGCAGTGCTGGCTGTGTGTGGGGAGCACTGACAGTGCTGGCTGTGTGGGGGAGCGCTGACAGTGCTGGCTGTGTGGTGGGAGCACTGACAGTGCTGGCTGTGTGGTGGGAGCACTGGCAGTGCTGGCTGTGTGGGGGGGAGCACTGACAGTGCTGGCTGTGTGGGGGAGCACTGACAGTGCTGGCTGTGTGGTGGGAGAACTGACAGTGCTGGCTGTGTGGGGGAGCACTGACAATGCAGGCTGTGTGGGGGAGCACTGACAGTGCTAGCTGTGTGGGTGGAGCACTGACAGTGCTTGCTGTGTGGGGGAGCACTGACAGTGCAGGCTGTGCGGGGGAGCACTGACAGTGCTGGTTGTGTGGTGGGAGCACTGACAGTGCTGGCTGTGTGGGGGGAGCACTGACAGTGCTGGCTGTGTGGGGGAGCACTGACAGTGTTGGCTGTGTGGGGGAGCACTGACAGTGCTGGCTGTGTGGGCTGAGCACTGACAGTGCTGGCTGTGTGTTGGGAGCACTGACAGTGCTGGCTGTGCCGGGGGAGCACTGACAGTGCTTGCTGTTGGGGGAGCACTGACAGTGCTGGCTGTGTGCGGGGAGCACTGACATTGCTGGCTGTGTGGGGAGCACTCACAGTGCTGGCTGTGTGGGGTGAGCGCTGACAGTGCTGGCTGTGGGGTGGGAGCACTGGCAGTGCTGGCTGTGTGGTGGGAGCACTGACAGTGCTGGCTGTGTGGTGGGAGCACTGACAGTACTGGCTGTGTGCTCGCAGCACTGACAGTGCTGGCTGTGTGGGTGGAGCACTGGCAGTGCTTGCTGTGTGATGGGAGCACTGGCAGTGCTGGCTGTGTGTTGGGAGCACTGACAGTGCTGGCTGTGTGGGGTGAGCACTGACAGTGCTGGCTGTGTGGGGGGAGCACTGCCAGTGCTGGCTGTGTGGGGGGATCACTGGAAGGGCTGGCTGTGTGGGGGAGCACTGACAGTGCTGGCTGTGTGGGGGAGCACTAACAGTGCTGGCTGTGTGGTGGGAGCACTGACAGTGCTGGCTGTGTGGTGGGAGCACGGGCAGTGCTGGCTGTGTGGTGGGAGCACTGGCAGTGCTGGTTGTGTGGGGGGAGCACTGACAGTGCTGGCTGTGTGGGGAGCACTAACAGTGCTGGCTGTGTGGGGGGAGCACTAACCGTGCTGGCTGTGTGGTGGGAGCACTGACAGTGCTGGCTGTGTGGTGGGAGCACGGGCAGTGCTGGCTGTGTGGGGGGAGCACTGACAGTGCTGGCTGTGTGGGGGAGCACTGACAGTGCTGGCTGTGTGGGGAGCAGTGACAGTGCTGGCTGTGCGGTGGGAGCACATTTATTTATGTGGTGACTCAGTCCAGGTTCAGGGAGCAGATCAAGATCGCGGTGAAATATCCGGTTGCATCAATTATTAAATTAATGAGAAAATAAAACTGACTGAAAGCCCCTCAGCCAATCAGGAGTTCCAACCGCTGACTGGCAGTCTCTCAGCCAATCAGGAGCTCCAACCGCTGACTGACAGTCTCTCAGCCTATCAGTATCTCCTGGCGCTGACTGACAGCCTCTCAGCCAATCAGGAGCTGGGACTGGGGCGTGGGGAACACTGACAGTGCTGGCTGTGTGGTGGGAGCACTGACAGTGCTGGCTGTGTGGGGGAGCACTGACAGTGCTGGCTGTGTGGTGGGAGCACTGACAGTGCTGGCTGTGTGGTGTTAGCACTGACAGTGCTGGCTGTGTGGGGGAGCGCTGACAGTGCTGGCTGTGTGGTGGGAGCACTGACAGTGCTGGCTGTGTGGTGTTAGCACTGACAGTGCTGGCTGTGTGGGGGAGCGCTGACAGTGCTGGCTGTGTGGTGGGAGCACTGACAGTGCTGGCTGTGTGGTGGGAGCACTGACAGTGGTGGCTGTGTGGGGGAGCACTCACAGTGCTGGCTGTGTGGGGAGCACTGACAGTGCTGGCTGTGTGGTGGGAACACTGACAGTGCTGGCTCTGTGGGGGAGCACTGACAGTGGTGGCTGTGTGGGGGGAGCACTGACAGTGCTGGCTGTGTGGGGAGCACTGACAGTGCTGGCTCTGTGGGGGAGCACTGACAGTGCAGGCTGTGTGGGGGAGCACTGACAGTGCTGGTTGTGTGGTGGGAGCACTGACAGTGCTGGCTGTGTGGGGGGAGCACTGACAGTGCTGGCTGTGTGGGGGAGCACTGACAGTGCTGGCTGTGTCGGGGGAGCACTGACAGTGCTGGCTGTGTGGGGGGGAGCACTGACAGTGCTGGCTGTGGGGGGAGCACTGACAGTGCTGGCTGTGTGCGGGGAGCACTGACAGTGCTGGCTGTGTGGGGTGAGCACTGACAGTGCTGGCTGTGTGGGGTGAGCACTGACAGTGCTGGCTGTGTGGGGGGAGCACTGACAGTGCTGGCTGTGTGGTGGGAGCACTGACAGTGCTGGCTGTGTGGTGGGAGCACGGGCAGTGCTGGCTGTGTGGTGGGAGCACTGGCAGTGCTGGCTGTGTGGGGGGAGCACTGATAGTTCTGGCTGTGTGGGGAGCACTGACAGTGCTGGCTGTGTGGTGGGAGCACTAACAGTGCTGGCTGTGTGGGGGGAGGACTGACAGTGCTGGCTGTGTGGGGCGAACTCTGACAGTGCTGGCTCTGTGGGGGAGCACTGACAGTGCTGGCTGTGTGGGGGAGCACTGGCAGTGCTGGCTGTGTGGGGGGAGCACTGACAGTGCTGGCTGTGTGGGGGAGCACGGGCAGTGCTGGCTGTGTGAGGGGAGCACTGACAGTGCTGGCTGTGTGGGGGAGCACTGACAGTGCTGGCTGTGTGTTGGGAGCACTGACAGTGCTGGCTGTGTGGGGGAGCACTGACAGTTCTGGCTGTGTGAGGGGAGCACAGACAGTGCTGGCTGGGTGGGGAGAGCACTGACAGTGCTGGCTGTGTGGGGGGATCACTGACAGTGCTGGCTGTGTGCGGTGAGCACTGACAGTGCTGGCTGTGTGGGGTGAGCACTGACAGTGCTGGCTGTGTGGGGGGAGCACTGACAGTGCTGGCTGTGTGGTGGGAGCACTGACAGTGCAGGCTGTGTGGTGGGAGCACTGACAGTGCTGGCTGTGTGGTGGGGAGCACTGACAGTGCTGGCTGTGTGGTGGGAGCACTGACAGTGCAGTCTGTGTGGTGGGAGCACTGACAGTGCTGGCTGTGTGGGGGGAGCACTGACAGTGCTGGCTGTGTGGTGGGGAGCACTGACAGTGCTGGCTGTGTGAGGGGAGCACTGACAGTGCTGGCTGTGTGGGTGGAGCACTGACAGTGCTGGCTGTGTGAGGGAGCCCTGACAGTGCTGGCTGTGTGGGGGGAGCACTGTCAGTGCTGGCTGTGTGGGGGAGCACTGACAGTGCTGGCTGTGTGGTGGGAGCACGGACAGTGCTGGCTGTGTGGTGGGAGCACTGACAGTGCTGGCTGTGTGGAGGAGCACTGACAGTGCTGGCTGTGTGGGGGGAGCATTGACAGTGCTGGCTGTGTGGGGTGGGAGCACTGACAGTGCTGGCTGTGTGGTGGGAGCACTGACAGTGCTGGCTGTATGGGGGGAGCCCTGACAGTGCTGGCTGTGTGGGGGGGCACTGACAGTGCTGGTTGTGTGGTGGGAGCACTGACACTGCTGGCTGTGTGGGGTGGGAGCACTGACAGTGCTGGCTGTGTGGGGTGGGAGCACTGACAGTGCTGGCTGTGTGGTGGGAGCACTGACAGTGCTGGCTGTATGCGGGGAGCACTGACAGTGCTGGCTGTGTGGGGGGGGCACTGACAGTGCTGGTTGTGTGGTGGGAGCACTGACAGTGCTGGCTGTGTGGTGGGAGCACTGACAGTGCTGGCTGTGTGGGGTGAGCACTGACAGTGCTGGTTGTGTGGTGGGAGCATTGACAGTGCTGGCTGTGTGGTGGGAGCACTGACAGCGCTGGCTGTGTGGTGGGAGCACTGGCAGTGCTGGCTGTGTGGGGGGAGCACTGACAGTACTGGCTGTGTGGGGGAGCGCTGACAGTGCTGGCTGTGTGGTGGGAGCACTGACAGTGCTGGCTGTGTGGTGGGAGCACTGGCAGTGCTGGCTGTGTGGGGGGGAGCACTGACAGTGCTGGCTGTGTGGGGGAGCACTGACAGTGCTGGCTGTGTGGTGGGAGAACTGACAGTGCTGGCTGTGTGGGGGAGCACTGACAGTGCAGGCTGTGTGGGGGAGCACTGACAGTGCTAGCTGTGTGGGGGGAGCACTGACAGTGCTTGCTGTGTGGGGGAGCACTGACAGTGCTGGCTGTGTGGTGGGAGCACTGACAGTGCTGGCTGTGCGGGGGAGCACTGACAGTGCTGGTTGTGTGGTGGGAGCACTGACAGTGCTGGCTGTGTGGGGGGAGCACTGACAGTGCTGGCTGTGTGGGGGAGCACTGACAGTGTTGGCTGTGTGGGGGAGCACTGACAGTGCTGGCTGTGTGGGCTGAGCACTGACAGTGCTGGCTGCGTGTTGGGAGCACTGACAGTGCTGGCTGTGCCGGGGGAGCACTGACAGTGCTTGCTGTTGGGGGAGCACTGACAGTGCTGGCTGTGTGCGGGGAGCACTGACATTGCTGGCTGTGTGGGGAGCACTCACAGTGCTGGCTGTGTGGGGTGAGCACTGACAGTGCTGGCTGTGGGGTGGGAGCACTGGCAGTGCTGGCTGTGTGGTGGGAGCACTGACAGTGCTGGCTGTGTGGTGGGAGCACTGACAGTACTGGCTGTGTGCTCGCAGCACTGACAGTGCTGGCTGTGTGGGTGGAGCACTGGCAGTGCTTGCTGTGTGATGGGAGCACTGGCAGTGCTGGCTGTGTGTTGGGAGCACTGACAGTGCTGGCTGTGTGGGGTGAGCACTGACAGTGCTGGCTGTGTGGGGGGAGCACTGCCAGTGCTGGCTGTGTGGGGGGATCACTGGAAGGGCTGGCTGTGTGGGGGAGCACTGACAGTGCTGGCTGTGTGGGGGGAGCACTAACAGTGCTGGCTGTGTGGTGGGAGCACTGACAGTGCTGGCTGTGTGGTGGGAGCACGGGCAGTGCTGGCTGTGTGGTGGGAGCACTGGCAGTGCTGGTTGTGTGGGGGGAGCACTGACAGTGCTGGCTGTGTGGGGAGCACTAACAGTGCTGGCTGTGTGGGGGAGCACTAACCGTGCTGGCTGTGTGGTGGGAGCACTGACAGTGCTGGCTGTGTGGTGGGAGCACGGGCAGTGCTGGCTGTGTGGGGGGAGCACTGACAGTGCTGGCTGTGTGGGGGAGCACTGACAGTGCTGGCTGTGTGGGGAGCAGTGACAGTGCTGGCTGTGCGGTGGGAGCACATTTATTTATGTGGTGACTCAGTCCAGGTTCAGGGAGCAGATCAAGATCGCGGTGAAATATCCGGTTGCATCAATTATTAAATTAATGAGAAAATAAAACTGACTGAAAGCCCCTCAGCCAATCAGGAGTTCCAACCGCTGACTGACAGTCTCTCAGCCAATCAGGAGCTCCAGCCGCTGACTGACAGTCTCTCAGCCAATCAGGAGCTCCAGCCGCCGACTGGCAGTCTCTCAGCCAATCAGGAGCTCCAACCGCTGACTGACAGTCTCTCAGCCTATCAGTATCTCCTGGCGCTGACTGACAGCCTCTCAGCCAATCAGGAGCTGGGACTGGGGCGTGGGGAACACTGACAGTGCTGGCTGTGTGGTGGGAGCACTGACTGTGCTGGCTGTGTGGGGGAGCACTGAGGGTGCTGGCTGTGTGGGGGAGCGCTGACAGTGCTGGCTGTGTGGTGGGAGCACTGACAGTGCTGGCTGTGTGGTGTTAGCACTGACAGTGCTGGCTGTGTGGGGGAGCGCTGACAGTGCTGGCTGTGTGGTGGGAGCACTGACAGTGCTGGCTGTGTGGTGGGAGCACTGACAGTGGTGGCTGTGTGGGGGAGCACTCACAGTGCTGGCTGTGTGGGGAGCACTGACAGTGCTGGCTGTGTGGTGGGAACACTGACAGTGCTGGCTCTGTGGGGGAGCACTGACAGTGGTGGCTGTGTGGGGGGAGCACTGACAGTGCTGGCTGTGTGGGGAGCACTGACAGTGCTGGCTGTGTGAGGGGAGCACTGACAGTGCAGGCTGTGTGGGGGAGCACTGACAGTGCTGGTTGTGTGGTGGGAGCACTGACAGTGCTGGCTGTGTGGGGGGAGCACTGACAGTGCAGGCTGTGTGGGGGAGCACTGACAGTGCTGGCTGTGTGGGGGGAGCACTGACAGTGCTGGCTGTGTGGGGGGAGCACTGACAGTGCTGGCTGTGGGGGGAGCACTGACAGTGCTGGCTGTGTGCGGGGAGCACTGACAGTGCTGGCTGTGTGGTGGGAGCACTGACAGTGCTGGCTGTGTGGTGGGAGCACGGGCAGTGCTGGCTGTGTGGTGGGAGCACTGGCAGTGCTGGCTGTGTGGGGGGAGCACTGATAGTTCTGGCTGTGTGGGGAGCACTGACAGTGCTGGCTGTGTGGTGGGAGCACTAACAGTGCTGGCTGTGTGGGGGGAGGACTGACAGTGCTGGCTGTGTGGGGCGAACTCTGACAGTGCTGGCTCTGTGGGGGAGCACTGACAGTGCTGGCTGTGTGGGGGGAGCACTGGCAGTGCTGGCTGTGTGGGGGGAGCACTGACAGTGCTGGCTGTGTGGGGGAGCACGGGCAGTGCTGGCTGTGTGAGGGGAGCACTGACAGTGCTGGCTGTGTGGTGGAGCACTGACAGTGCTGGCTGTGTGTTGGGAGCACTGACAGTGCTGGCTGTGTGGGGGAGCACTGACAGTGCTGGCTGTGTGAGGGGAGCACAGACAGTGCTGGCTGGGTGGGGAGAGCACTGACAGTGCTGGCTGTGTGGGGGGATCACTGACAGTTCTGGCTGTGTGGGGGGAGCACTGGCAGTGCTGGCTGTGTGGGGGGAGCACTGACAGTGCTGGCTGTGTGGGGGAGCACTGACAGTGCTGGCTGTGTGGTGGGAGCACTGACAGTGCTGGCTGTGTGGTGGGAGCACTGACAGTGCTGGCTGAGTGGGGGAGCTCTGACAGTGCTGGCTGTTTGGGGGAGCACTGACAGTGCTGGCTGTGTGGGGAGCACTGACAGTGCTGGCTGTGTGGGGGAGCACTGACAGTGCTGGCTGTGTGGGTGGAGCACTGACAGTGCTGGCTGTGTGGGGGGAGCACTGACTGTGCTGGCTGTGTGGGGGAGCACTGACAGTGACTGTGTCGGTGGAGCACAGGCAGTGCTGGCTGTGGGATGGCTCTGAACTGATATAAACTGTCCATTGTGAACTGACATAAAATGGCCACCGTGAACTGACATAAAATGGCTGCCGTTAACTGACATAAAATGGCCACCGTGAACTGACATAAAATGGCCATTGCGAGCTGACATAAAATGCCCCCCTTCAACCAATATAAAATGACCACCGTGAACTGACATAAAATGGCTGCCATGAACTGACATTAAATGGTCACCGCGAATGGACATAAAATGGCTGCCGTGAGCTAACATAAAATAGCCACCGTGACCTGACATAAAATGGCCACCGTGAACTGACATACAATGGCCACCGTGAACTGACATAAAATGGCCACCGTGAACTGACATAAAATGGCCATTGCGAGCTGACATAAAACGGCCCCCGTGAACGGACATACAATGGCCACCGTGAACTGACATAAAATGGCCATTGCGAGCTGACATAAAATGGCCCCCTTCAACCGACATAAAATGACCACCATGAACTGACATAAAATGGCCACCGTGTACTGACATAAAATGGCCCCTTTGACTGAATAAAATGGCCCCCGTGAACTGACATAAAATGGCTACCGTGAACTGAGATAAAATGGCCACCATGAACTGACATAAAATGGCCCCCGTGAACTGACATAAAATGGCCACCGTGAACTGACATAAAATGGCCCCCGTGAACCGACATGAACTGGCCACCGCAACTGAGATAAAATGGCCATTGCAAACTGACATAACATGGCCATTGTGAACTGACATACAATGGCCATTGTGAACTGACTTACAGTGGCCATTGTGAACTGACATAAAATGGCCACCATGAACTGACATAAAATGGCCATTGTGAACTGACATAAAATGGCCATTGCGAACTGACATACAATGGCCATTGTGAACTGACATACAATGGCCACCATGAACTGACATAAAATGGCCATTGTGAACAGACATAAAATGACCACCGTGAACTGACATACAATGGCCACCGTGAACTGACATAAAATGTCCACTGTGAACTGACATACAATGGCCACCGTGAACTGACATAAAATGACCATTGTGAACAGACATAAAATGGCCACCGTGTACTGACATAAAATGGACCCCGTGAACTGACATAAAATGGCATTGTGAACAGATATACAATGGCCACCGTGAACTGACATAAAACGGCCATTGTGAACAGACATGAAATGGCCACTGTGAACTGATATACAATGGCTGCCGTGAACTGGCATAAAATGGTCACTGTGAACTGACAAAAAATGGCCATTGTGACTGACATACAACGGCCATTGTGAACTGACATACAATGGCCCCCGTGAACTGACATAAAATGGCCATTGCGACCTGACATAAAACAGCCCCCGTGAACTGACATAAACTGTCCATTGTGAACTGACATACAATGACCCCCTTGAACTGACATAAAATGGCCATTGTGAGCAGACATAAATGGCCATTGTGAACTGACATAAAATGGCCATTGCGACCTGACATAAAAGGCCCCCGTGAACTGATATAAACTTTCCATTCTGAACTGACATACAATGGCCCCCATGAACTGACATAAAATGGCCATTGTGAACTGACATAAAATGGCCACTGTGAACTGAAATAAAATGGCACTGTGAACTGATATACAATGGCCGCCGTGAACTGACATAAAATGGCCATTGCGACCTGACATAAAAAGGCACCCGTGAACTGACATAAAATGGCCCCCGTGAACTGACATAAACTGTCCATTGTGAACTGACATACAATGGCCCCTTGAACTGACATAAATGGCCAATGTGAACAGACATAAAATGGCCATTGTGAACTGACATACAATGGCCACCTTGAACTGACATAAAATGTCCACTGTGAACTGACAAACAATGGCCACCGTAAACTGACAGAAAATGGCCCCCGTGAACTGACATAAACTGTCCATTGTGAACTGACATACAATGGCCCCCTTGAACTGACATAAAATGGCCAATGTGAGCAGACATAAAATGGCCATTGTGAACTGACATAAAATGGCCATTGCGACCTGACATAAAAAGGCCCACGTGAACTGATATAAACTGTCCATTCTGAACTGACATACAATGGCCCCCTTGAACTGACATAAAATGGCATTGTGAACTGACATAAATGGCCACTGTGAACATGAAATAAAATGGCCACTGTGACTGATATACAATGGCCGCCGTGAACTGACATAAATGGCCATTGCGACCTGACATAAAAAGGCTCCCGTGAACTGACATAAAATGGCACCCGTGAACTGACATAAAATGGCCCCCGTGAACTGACATAAAATGGCCACCGTGAACTGACATAAAATGTCCCCCGTGAACCGACATGAACTGGCCACCGCAACTGAGATAAAATGGCCATTGCAAACTGACATAAAATGGCATTGTGAACTGACATACAATGGCCACCATGAACTGAGATAAAATGGCCATTGCAAACTGACATAAAATGGCCATTGTGAACTGACATACAGTGGCCACTGTGAACTGACATAAATGGCTGCCGTGAACTTATATACAATGGCCCCCGTGAACTGATATAAAATGTCCATCGTGAACTGACATGAAACGGCCCGTGAACTGACATAAAAATGGCCGCCATGAGCTAACATAAATAGCCACCGTGACCTGACATAAAATGGCCGCCATGAACTGACATACAATGGCCACCGTGAACTGACATAAAATGGCCATTGCAAGCAGACATAAATGGCCCCCGTCAACCGGCATAAAATGACCACCGTGAACCGACATAAAATGGCCAACCGTGTACTGACATAAAATGGCCCCCATCGACTGAATAAAATGGCCCCCGTGAACTGACAAAAATGGCCACTGTGAACTGAGATAAAATGGCCACCGTGAACTGACATAAAATGGGCACCATGAACTGACATAAAATGGCCCCCGTGAACTGACATAAAATGGCCACCGTGAACTGACATAAAATGGCCCCCGTGAACCGACATGTACTGGCACCGCAACTGAGATAAAATGGCCATTGCAAACTGACATAAAATGGCCATTGTAAAACTGACATACAATGCCAACGTGAACTGACACAAAATAGCGATTGTGAACTGACATACAATGGCCATTGTGAACTGCCATTGTGAACTGACATATAAATGGCCACCATGGACTGACATAAAATGGCCCCCGTGAACTGACATAAAATGGCCACCGTGAACTGACATAAAATGGCCCCCGTGAACCGACATATACTGGCCACCGCAACTGAGATAAAATGGCCATTGCAAACTGACATGAAATGGCCATTGTGAACTGATATACAATGGCCCCCGTGAACTGACATAAAATGGCCATTGCGACCGGACCTAAAAAGGCCCCCGTGAACTGATATAAAATGTCCATCGTGAACTGACATAAAATGGCCCCGTGAACTGACATAAAATGGCCGCCATGAGCTAACATAAAATAGCCAACGTGACCTGACATAAAATTGCCGCCATGAACCGACATAAAATGACCACCGTGAACTGACATAAAATGGCCACCGTAAACTGACATAAAATGGCCCCCATTGACTGAATAAAATGGCCTCCTTGAACTGACATAAAATAGCCACCGTGAACTGACATAAAATGGCCTCCGTGAACCGACATGAACTGGCCACCGCAACTGAGATAAAATGGCCATTGCAAACTGACATAAACTGGCCATTGTGAACTGACATACAATGGCCATTGTGAACTGACATGCAATGGCCACCGTGAACTGACACAAAATGGCCACCGTCAACTGATAAAAAATGGCCATTGCACACTGACATAAAATGGCCATTGTGAACTGACATAAAATGGCCATTGTGAACTGACATAAAATGGCCATTGTGAACTGACATAAAATGGCCATTGTGAACTGACTCACAATGGCCACCGTGAACTGACATAAAATGGCCATTGTGAACTGACATAAAATGGCCATTGTGAACTGTCTTAAAATGGACTCCGTGAACTGACATAAAATGGCAACTGTGAACTGACATAAAATGGCCACCATCAACTGAAGAAAAATGGTCATGGCAAACTGACATAAAATGGCCATTGTGAACTGACATACAATGGCCATTGTGAACTGACATACAATGGCCACCATGAACTGACATAAAATGGCCATTGTGAACTGACATAAAATGGCCATTGCGACCTGACATAAAAAGGCCCCTGTGAACTGACATAAAATGGCCACTTTGAACTGAGATAAAATGGCCACCGTGAACTGAAATAAAATGGCCATTGTGAACTGACATAAAATAGCCACCATGAACTGACATAAAATGGCCCCCGTGAACTGACATAAAATGGCCACCGTGAACTGACATAAAATGGCCCCCGTGAACCGACATGAACTGGCCACCACAACTGAGATAAAATGGCCATTGCAAACTGACATATAATGGCCATTGTGAACGGACATACAATGGCCACCGTAAACTGACATAAAATGGCCATTGCAAACTGACATAAAATGGCCATTGTGAACGGACATACAATGGCCACCGTGAACTGACATAAAATGGCCATTGCAAATTGACATAAAATGGCCATTGTGAACTGACATACAATGGCCAACGTGAACTGACATAAAATGGTCATTGTGAACTGACATAAAATGGCCATTGTGAACTGACATACAGTGGCCACTGTGAACTGACATAAAATGGCTGCCGTGAACTGATATACAATGGCCCCCGTGAACTGATATAAAATGTCCATCGTGAACTGACATGAAACGGCCCCGTGAACTGACATAAAATGGCCGCCATGAGCTAACATAAAATAGCCACTGTGACCTGACATAAAATGGCCGCCATGAACTGACATACAATGGCCACCGTGAACTGACATAAAATGGCCATTGCAAGCAGACATAAAATGGCCCCCGTCAACCGGCATAAAATGACCACCGTGAACCGACATAAAATGGCCACCGTGTACTGACATAAAATGGCCTCCATCGACTGAATAAAATGGCCCCCGTGAACTGACAAAAATGGCCACTGTGAACTGAGATAAAATGGCCACCGTGAACTGACATAAAATGGGCACCATGAACTGACATAAAATGGCCCCCGTGAACTGACATAAAATGGCCACCGTGAACTGACATAAAATGGCCCCCGTGAACCGACATGAACTGGCCACTGCAACTGAGATAAAATGGCCATTGCATACTGACATAAAATGGCCATTGTGAACTGACATGCAATGGCCATTGTAAACTGACATACAATGGCCATTGTGAACTGACATGCAATGGCCATTGTGAACTGACATACAATGGCCACCATGAACTGACATAAAATGGCCTCCGTGAACTGACATAAAATGGCCACCGTGAACTGACATAAAATGGCCCCCGTGAACCGACATGTACTGGCCACCGCAACTGAGATAAAATGGCCATTGCAAACTGACATAAAATGGCCATTGTAAACTGACATACAATGGCCACCATGAACTGACACAAAATAGCGATTTTGAACTGACATACAATGGCCATTGTGAACTGACATATAAATGGCCACCATGGACTGACATAAAATGGCCCCTGTGAACTGACATAAAATGGCCACCGTGAACTGACATAAAATGGCCCCCGTGAACCGACATATACTGGCCACCGCAACTGAGATAAAATGGCCATTGCAAACTGACATAAAATGGCCATTGTGAACTGAAAGACAATGGCCCCCGTGAACTGACATAAAATGGCCATTGCGACCGGACCTAAAAAGGCCCCCGTGAACTGATATAAAATGTCCATCGTGAACTGACATAAAATGGCCCCGTGAACTGACATAAAATGGCCGCCATGAGCTAACATAAAATAGCCACCGTGACCTGACATAAAATTGCCGCCATGAACCGACATAAAATGACCACCGTGAACTGACATAAAATGGCCACCGTAAACTGACATAAAATGGCCCCCATTGACTGAATAAAATGGCCTCCTTGAACTGACATAAAATGGCCACCGTGAACTGACATAAAATGGCCTCCGTGAACCGACATGAACTGGCCACCGCAACTGAGATAAAATGGCCATTAAACTGACATAAACTGGCCATTGTGAACTGACATACAATGGCCATTGTGAACTGACATGCAATGGCCACCGTGAACTGACACAAAATGGCCACCGTCAACTGATAAAAAATGACCATTGCACACTGACATAAAATGGCCATTGTGAACTGACATAAAATGGCCATTGTGAACTGACATACAATGGCCACCATGAACTGACATAAAATGGCCATTGTGAACTGACATAAAATGGCCAATGTGAACTGACTCACAAAGGCCACCGTGAACTGACATAAAATGGCCATTGTGAACTGACATAAAATGGCCATTGTGAACTGTCTTAAAATGGACCCCGTGAACTGACATAAAATGGCAACTGTGAACTGACATAAAATGGCCACCGTCAACTGAAGAAAAATGGTCATGGCAAACAGACATAAAATGGCCATTGTGAACTGACATACAATGGCCATTGTGAACTGACATACAATGGCCACCATGAACTGACATAAAATGGCCATTGTGAACTGACATAAAATGGCCATTGCGACCTGACATAAAAAGGCCCCCGTGAACTGACATAAAATGGCAACTGTGAACTGACATAAAATGGCCACCGTCAACTGAAGAAAAATGGTCATGGCAAACAGACATAAAATGGCCATTGTGAACTGAGATAAAATGGCCACCGTGAACTGACATAAAATGGCCACCGTGAACTGACATAAAATGGCCACCGTGAACTGACATAAAATGGCCCCCGTGAACCGACATGAACTGGCCACCACAACTGAGATAAAATGGCCATTGCAAACTGACATAAAATGGCCATTGTGAACGGACATACAATGGCCACCGTGAACTGACATAAAATGACCATTGCAAACTGACATAAAATGGCCATTGTGAACGGACATACAATGGCCACCGTGAACTGACATAAAATGGCCATTGCAAATTGACATAAAATGGCCATTGTGAACTGACATACAATGGCCAACGTGAACTGACATAAAATGGTCATTGTGAACTGACATAAAATGGCCATTGTGAACTGACATACAGTGGACACCGTGAACTGACATAAAATGGCTGCCGTGAACTCACATACAATGGCCGCCGTGAACTGACATAAAATGGCCATTGCGAGCAGACATAAAAAGGCCCCTGTCAACCGACATAAAATGACCACCGTGAACTGACATAAAATGGCCACCGTGTATTGACATAAAATGGCACCCATCGACTGAATAAAATGGCCCCCGTGAACTGACATAAAATGGCCACTGTGAACTGAGATAAAATGGCCACCGTGAACTTACATAAAATGGCCATTGTGAACTGATATAAAATGGCCACCGTGAACTGACATAAAATGGTCCCCGTGAACCGACATGAACTGGCCACCGCAACTGATATAAAATGGCCATTGCAAACTGACACAAAATGGCCATTGTGAACTGACATGCAATGGCCATTGTAAACTGACATACAATGGCCACCGTGAACTGACACAAAATGGCCCCCATGACCTGACATAAAATGGCCACCGTGAACTGACATAAAATGGCCCCCGTGAACCGACATGAACTGGCCACCGCAACTGAGATAAAATGGCCATTGCAAACTGACATAAAATGGCCATTGTGAACTGACAAAAAATGTCCATTGCAAATTGACATAAAATGGCCATTGTGAACTGACATACAATGGCCACCGTGAACTGACATAAAATGGCCATTGTGAACTGACATAAAATGGGCATTGTGAACTGACATAAAATGGCCATTGTGAACTGACATAAAATGGCCACTGTGAACTGACATAAAATGGCCAATGTGAACTGACATACAATGGCCCCCGTGAACTGACATAAATGGCCAATGTGAACTGACATACAATGGCTACCGTGAACTGACATAAAATGGCCATTCTGAACTGACATACAATGGCCATTGCGACCTGACACAAAATGGCCCCCGTGAACTGACATTAACTGTCCATTGTGAACTGACACAAAATGGCCATTGCGACCTGACATGAACTGTCCATTGTTAACAGACATAAAATGGCTATTGTGAACTGACATAAAATGGCTCCCGTGAACCGTCATAAAATGGCCACCGTGAACTGACATACAATGGCCATTGTGAACTGACATACTAATGGCCGACTGCTGGTTGTGGATTTTGTTTTGGCAGAGTCCCAGAGAGAGACGGAGAGACGAAGAGACCGAGAGAGATGGAGAGGGGAGAACAGCCTCCACCCACCGAGCGAGATGGAGAAGGGGTAACCCCACCCCCCCACAGAGAGAGATGGAGTTGGTGGAACCCCCCTCCTCCCCCACCGAGAGATATGGAGAAGGAGACCCCCCCCCCACAAAGCGAGATGGAGAAGGGGGAACCCCCCCACCGAGAGAGAGATGGAGAGGGTGGAACCCCCCCCCCCACTGGGAGAGATGGAGAGGGGGGAAATCCCCCTCCACCGAGAGAGATGGTGAGGGTGGACCCCCTCTCCCCCGCCGAGAGAGATAGAGAGGGTGGACCCCCCCCCGCCGAGAGAGATAGAGAGGGGGGAGCCCTGCCCCCACCGAGAGAGATGGAGAGGGGAGAACTCCCCCTCCACCGAGAGAGATGGAGAGGGTGGACCGCCCCCCCCCCCGCTGAGAGAGAAGGAGAGGGCGACCCCCCCACCACCGAGAGAGATGGAGAGGGGGGACCCCCCACCGAGAGAGATGGAGAGGGGGGACTCCCCCGGCGAGAGAGATGGAGAGGGGGACCCCCCCCCGAGAGAGATGGAGAGGCGGGAACCCCCACACCCACCGAGAGAGATGGAGAGGGGGGAACTCCCCCTCCACCGAGAGAGATGGAGAGGGTGAACCCCCCCCCCCCCCCCGCCGAGAGAGATGGAGAGGGGGTCCCCCCTCCACCGAGAGAGATGGAGAGGGGGGAACTTTGCCCCCACCGAGAGAGATGGAGAGGGGGACCCCCCACCGAGAGAGATGGAGAGGGGGGACCCCCCCACCGAGAGAGATGGAGAGGGTGGACCCCCCCCCCACCGAGAGAGATGGAGAGGCGGGAACCCCCACACCCACCGAGAGAGATGGAGAGGGGGGAACTCCCCCTCCACCGAGAGAGATGGAGAGGGTGGACCCCCCCCCCTCCGCCGAGAGAGATGGAGGGGGGTCCTCCCTCCACCGAGAGAGATGGAGAGGGGGGAACTTTGCCCCCACCGAGAGAGATGGAGAGGGGGGACACCACCAAAGAGAGAGATGGAGAGGGGGGACTCCCCCACCGAGAGAGATGGAGAGGCGGGAACACCCCACCCACCGAGAGAGATGGAGAGGGGGGACCCTTCCCCCCCCCCCCACCCCCACCGAGACGGAGAGGAAAACTGCAGGGGATGGGCACAATGGAAATGTGGAGCTTGTTCAAAGAACAGCTACTGCGTGTCCTTGATAAGTATGTACCTGTCAGGCAGGGAGGAAGTGGTCGAGCAAGGGAACCGTGGTTTACTAAGGCAGTTGAAACACTTGTCTAGAGGAAGAAGGAAGGAGGCTTATGTAAAGATGAGACATGAAGGTTCAGTAGGGGGGCTCGCGAGTTACAAGTTAGCTAGGAAGGACCTAAAGAGAGAGCTAAGAAGAGTCAGAAGGGGACATGAGAAGTCTTTAGATGGTAGGATCAAGGATAACCCTAAAGCTTTCTACAGATATGTCAGGAATAAAAGAATGACTAGGGTAAGAGTAGGGCCAGTCAAGGACAGGAGTGGGAAGTTGTGCTTGGAGTCCGTGGAGATAGGAGAGGTGCTATACGAATATTTTTCATCACTATTCACACAGGAAAAAGACAATGTTGACGAGGAGCATACTGAGAGTCAGGCTACTCGACTAGAAGGACTTGAGGTTCATAAGGAGGAGGTGTTAACTATTCTGGAAAGGGTGAAAATAGACAAGTCCCTGGTCCGGATGGGATTTATCCTAGGATTCTCTGGCAAATGTTGTCCCCTTGTTCAAGAAGGGGAGTAGAGACAACCCCGGTAAATATAGACCAGTGAGCCTTACTTCTGTTGTGGGCAAAATCTTGGAAAGGTTTTTCAGAGATAGGGTGTATAATCATCTGGAAAGGAATAATTTGATTAGACATAGTCAACACGGTTTTGTGAAGGGTCGGTTGTGCCTCACAAACCATATAGAGTTCTTTGAGAAGGTGAGAAACAGGTGGATGAGGGTAAAGCAGTTGATGTGGTGTATATGGATTTCAGTAACGCGTTTGACAAGGTTCCCCACGGTAGGCTACTGCAGAAAATACGGAAGCATGGGATTCAGGAAGATTTAGCAGTTTGGATCAGAAATTGGCTAGCTGGAAGAAGACAAAGGGTGGTGGTTGATGGGAAGTGTTCAGACTGGAGTCCAGTTACTAGTGGTGTACCACAAGGATCTGTATCGGGGCCACTGCTGTTTGTCATTTTTATAAATGACCTGGAGGAGGGCGCAGAAGGATGGGTGAGTAAATTTGCAGCTGACACTAAAGTCGGTGGAGTTGTGGACAGTGCGGAAGGATGTTACAAGTTACAGAGGGACATAGATAAGCTGCAGCGCTGGGCTGAGAGGTGGCAAATGGAGTTTAATGCAGAAAAATGTGAGGTGATTCATTTAGGAAGGAATAACAGGAAGACAGCGTACTGGGCTAATGGTAAGATTCTTGGCAGTGTGGATGAGCAGAGAGATCTCGGTGTCCATGTACATAGATCCCTGAAAGTTGCCACTCAGGTTGAGAGGGTTGTTAAGAAGGTGTACGGTGTGTTAGCTTTTATTGGTAGAGTGTCTGAATTTCGGAGCCATGAGGTCATGTTGCAGCTGTACAAAACTCTGGTGCGGCCGCATTTGGAGTATTACGTGAAATTCTGGTCGCCGCATTATAGGAAGGATGTGGAAGCATTGGAAAGGGTGCAGAGGAGATTTACCAGAATGTTGCCTGGTTATGGAGGGAAGATCTTATGAGGAAAGGCTGAGGGACTTGAGGCTGTTTTCGTTAGAGAGAAGAAAGTTAAGAGGTGACTTAATTGAGGCATACAAGGTGATCAGAGGATTGGATAGGGTGGACAGTGAGAGCCTTTTTCCTCGGATGGTGATGTCTAGCACGAGGGGACATAGCTTTAAATTGAGGGGAGATAGATATAAGACAGATGTCAGAGGTACGTTCTTTACTCAGAGAGTAGTAAGGGCGTGGAATGCTCTGCCTGCAACAGTAGTCGACCCGCCAACACTAAGGGCATTCAAATGGTCATTGGATAGACATATGGACGATAAGGGAATAGTGTAGATGGGCTTTAGAGTGGTTTCACAGGTCGGCGCAACATCGAGGGCCGAAGGGCCTGTACTGTGTTGTAATGTTCTATGAGAGAGATGGAGTGGGGGAACCCCCCCCCCCCCCCCCCGCCACCGAGAGAGATGGAGAGGGGAAAACCCCCCACCACCGAGAGAGATGGAGGGGGGGAATCCTCCCACACCGAGAGAGATGGAGTGGGGGAACCCCCCCACACCGAGAGAGATGGAGAGGGCGAATCCCCCCACACCGAGAGATGGAGGGGGGAATCCCCCCCACCGAGAGTTGTGGAGTGGGGGGAACCCCCCCCCACCGAGAGGGATGGAGAGGGGGAACCCCCACCACCACCGAGAGAGATGGAGAGGGGGGACCCCCCCACCGAGAGAGATGGAGGGGGGGAATCCCCCCACACCGAGAGAGATGGAGGGGGGGAATCCCCCCACACCGAGAGAGATGGAGAGGGCGAATCCCCCCACACCGAGAGATGGAGGGGGGAATCCCCCCCACCGAGAGTTGTGGAGTGGGGGGAACCCCCCCCACCGAGAGGGATGGAGAGGGGGAACCCCCCCCCCAATCCACTGAAAGAACACGGCTGAAACCGATGGAGGGAGAAAAGAAAGGGGGGGTAAGGGGGTAAACAAGGAGCAGGGGGTCACACACCAGGTCGGCCAGGAAGGGAATCACGGAGGGTCTGCGGGGGAGAGAGGGGAAGGGTTAGGGAAAGGGGGGTTGGGGGGGGGGGCAGACACGCCGAACTGAACGGCAACAGTTTGTAACGATAGAAACGTAAGAGAAAGCCTTTTCACTCTCTGAGAAATGTAAACTAGCCGCAATGCACAGAATTGTGGAAACGGCAATAAAAAGATTTTTTCAATAAATTCAGAGCCCAGTTCAGTTTTTCCAATTCAGGGGCAATTTAGCGTGGCCAATCCACCTGCCCTGCACATCTTTGGGTTGTGGGGGTGAGACCCAGGCTAACACGGGGAGAATGTGCAAACTCCACACGGACAGTGACCCAGAGCCGGGACTGAACAGTGGTTAGCACTGCTGCCTCACAGCTACAGGGTCCCAGGTTCGATTCCCGGCTTAGGTCACTGTCTGTGCGGAGTCTGGACGTCCTCCCTGTGTCTGCGTGGGCTTCCTCCGGGTGCTCCGGTTTCCTCCCACCGCCCAAAGACGTGCAGGTTAGGTGGGTTGGCCGTGATAAATCCAAATTGCCCACAGTATCTAAAGATGTTCAGGTTAGGTGGGGTGACAGCGACGGGATAGGGGAGTGGGCCTAGGTATGGCGCTCTCTTCAGGGTTCACACTGTCTCTGTCATTATTGTTTACACCAACAATGCTGCCAAACTTTCTATCAAACTTTGTATCTCATTATCTTCAATCAGTACTCAAAAAAGTCAAACTGAGACACACAGATACACACACACACACACACACACACAGGCACACACACACACACAGGCACACACACAGACTGCAATGAAGTTACTAAGAAAAGTCCCTAGTCTCCAAACTCTGGCGCCTGTTCGGGTACACTGAGGGAGAATACATGATGTCCAATTCACCAAACAGCACGTCCTTCGGGACGTCAGGGGGGAAACCGGAGCACCCGGGAGAAACCCACGCGGACAAGGGGAGAACGTGCAGACTCCGCACAGACTGTGACCCAAGCTGGGATTCGACCTGGGGCTCTGGAGCTGTGAGGCCGCAGTGCTAACCACTGTGCTACCGTGTAACTTCCAGTGCCGCCTAAAGAATGCCACACATAACCCCCCCCGCCCCCCCCAACACACACACACGTGTACAGAGACACAGATACTCAAACTCAGACAGACTGGGTAAATACATCTTTCAAATGGAGCGAGATCCATTCTCCACCTTTAACTTGGAGAGGTGTATCTGGCCTGTGTGTGACCCAAGTCACACACTGACTCTGAACATCCTCACAGCAGCTTGGGGACAGATAATTCTGAAGCACTTTTCATAGCCTTTGGGTATCACAAACTGTTTCACAGGCAATGGAGCGCTTTTGAAAGGTGGTAATTTAGGAAATGGACCAGCTAATTTCAGCGAGAGAGAGAGAGAGACACAGAAACAGGATGAGATTGTGCTGTACAAGTTTCAGAGCTGTCACTGAGACACACACGAGATGTACAATATCAATTATTATTCTGAAGCATTTTGATTAAATCAGCCCTGAGACTGAATTCCAGTGTTTCAGAGTCAAGCTTCATCTCCACTGCCCATCAAACACTCACAACACAAATACTGTCTGGGGTTAAATACAGAGTCAAAATCCCTCTGTCCTGTCGAAGGAATTTTTCATTGCAGATAGTTATTTTTATTTTTTGGAAAAGCAGAACTCAAATTGCACCGAATCCCAGGGTGGACTCTTGTTTATTTCAGCCCTTCACATTCAAACGTGAAGTTTAAGCTCCGATTATAGGTGTCTGCTTGTCTCTGTCTGTGTATTCAATGTTCCTGTAGCTTATTCACTTGTCTGAAGTATTTGAATAACAGGCCTTGGTTAATCAATCCTTTCTCACAGCACATGGAAGTTGTGAAACTTCAAGGCTCTCAGTCTAATGTAGTTAAAAAACAACTGCTTCCTTTGATCCTCAATCCATTTCCAAACCCTAAATAGATCTCACACATTTCCATAATGCAGGAATATCTCCATCAAAACTTCTAATCAGTTCCCCATACACTTGTTAAACTTGCCTGTGTGAAGTAAATTCCACTGACAGATTCCGAAAGCTGCACAGAAAAATGACTGGTTATTTTAAACTTTGAAATGAAACTATTTTAACTTGTGCATCAGTCCTATTAAACAGAAATGTTGTCCGGTGGGCTGACAGTCTCTCAGCAAGATTGAAACATTGAGGGACCCCACGTCCTGCATTTGACAACATTTGTGGCACTTCCACAATCTACGATACATTGCTGTCTGTATTGTGTGAATCCAGCTGTGAAATATCTGTACAGTTTAAACTTCCACTGTTTCCGCCTTCTCATCATTGATAAAGATCACGGTTTGATCACCCCTCTGCCTGAGGTGGGACTGGGACCATCCAGGGCTGCAGGCCCGGCCTCCTGCCCTCCCACCCCTCTGCCTGAGGTGGGACTGGGACCATCCAGGGCTGCAGGCCCAGCCTCCTGTCCTCCCACCCCTCTGCCTGAGGTGGGCGTGGGACCATCCAGGGCTGCAGGCCCGGCCTCCTGTCCTCCCACCCCTCTGCCTGAGGTGGGAGTGGGACCATCCAGGGCTGCAGGCCCGGCCTCCTGTCCTCCCACCCCTCTGCCTGAGGTGGGACTGGGACCATCCAGGGCTGCAGGCCCAGCCTCCTGTCCTCCCACCCCTCTGCCTGAGGTGGGCGTGGGACCATCCAGGGCTGCAGGCCCGGCCTCCTGTCCTCCCACCCCTCTGCCTGAGGTGGGAGTGTGACCACCCAGGGCTGCAGGCCCAGCCTCATGTCCTCCCACCCCTCTGCCTGAGGTGGGACTGTGACCATCCAGGACTGCAGGCCCAGCCTCCTGTCCTCCCACCCCTCTGCCTGAGGTGGGAGTGGGACCATCCAGGGCTGCAGGCCCGGCCTCCTGTCCTTCCACCCCTCTGCCTGAGGTGGGAGTGTGACAATCCAGGCTGCAGGCCCAGCCTCCTGTCCTCCCAACCCTCTGCCTGAGGTGAGAGTGGGACCAACCAGGCTGCAGGCCCAGCCTCCTGTCCTCCCACCCCTCTGCCTGAGGTGGGAGTGGGACCATCCAGGGCTGCAGGCCCGGCCTCCTGTCCTCCCACCCCTCTGCCTGAGGTGGGAGTGGGACCATCCAGGGCTGCAGACCCAGCCTCCTGTCCTCCCAGACCTCTGCCTGAGGTGGGACTGGGGCCATCCAGGGATGCAGGTCCGGCCTCCTGTCCTCCCACCCCTCTGCCTGAGGTGGGAGTGAGACCATCCAGGGCTGCAGACCCGGCTTCATGTCGTCCCACCCCTCTGCCTGAGGTGGGAGTGGGACCGCCTATGGCTGCAGGCCCAGCCACCTGTCCTCGCACCCATCTGCCTGATTTGGGACTGGGACCATCCAGGGCGGCAGGCCCAGCCTCCTGTCCTCCCACCCCTCTGCCTGAGGTGGGACTGGGACCATCCAGGGCGGCAGGCCCAGCCTCCTGTCCTCCCACCCCTCTGCCTGAGGTGGGCGTGGGACCATCCAGGGCTGCAGGCCCAGCCTCCTGTCCTCCCACCCCTCTGCCTGAGGTGGGAATGGGACCATCCAGGGCTGCAGGCCCAGCCTCCTGTCCTCCCATCCCTCTGCCTGAGGTGGGAGCGGGACCATCCAGGGCTGCAGGCCCAGCCTCCTGTCCTCCCACCCCTCTGCCTGAGGTGGGCGTGGGAACATGCAGGGCTGCAGGCCCGGCCTCCTGTCCTCCCACCCCTCTGCCTGAGGTGGGAGTGGGACCATCCAGGGCTGCAGGCCCGGCCTCCTGTCCTCCCACCCCTCTGCCTGAGGTGGGACTGGGACCATCCACAGCTGCAGGCCCAGCCTCCTGTCCTCCCACCCCTCTGCCTGAGGTGGGAGTGGGACCATCCAGGGCTGCAGGCCCAGTCTCCTGTCCTCCCACCCCTCTGCCTGAGGTGGGAGTGGGACCATCCAGGGCTGCAGGCCCGGCCTCCTGTCCTCCCACCCCTCTGTCTGAGGTGGGTGTGGGACCATCCAGGGCTGCAGGCACGGCCTCCTGTCCTCCCACCCCACTGCCTGAGGTGGGAGTGGGACCATCCAGGGCTGCAGGCCCGGCCTCCTGTCCTCCCACCCCTCTGCCTGAGGTGGGACTGGGACCATCCAGGGCTGCAGGCCCGGCCTCCTGTCCTCCCACCCCTCTTCCTGAGGTGGGACCATCCAGGGATGCCGGCCCAGCCTCCTGTCCCCCACCCCTCTGCCTGAGGTGGGACTGGGACCATCCAGGATTGCAGGCCCGGCCTCCTGTCCTCCCACTCCTCTGCCTGATGTGGGACTGGGACCATCCAGGCTGCAGGCCCAGCCTCCTGTCCCCCACCCCTCTGCCTGAGGTGGGTGGGACCATCCAGAGCTGCAGGCCCGGCCTCCTGTCCTCCAACCCCAATGCTTGAGGTGGACTGGGACCATCCGGGGCTGCAGGCCCAGCCTCCTGTCCTCTCACCCGTCTGCCTGAGGTGGGAGTGGGACCATACAGGGCTGCAGCCCCGGCCTCCTGTCCTCTCACCCCTCTGCCTGAGGGGGGAGTGGGACCATCCAGGGCTGCAGGACCGGCCTCCTGTCCTCGCACCCCTTTGCCTGAGGTGGGAGTGGGACCATCCAGGGCTGCAGGCCCGGCCTCCTATCCTCCCACTCCTCTGCCTGAGGTGGGAGTGGGACCGCCTGGGGCTGCAGGCCCAGCCTCCTGTCCTCCCGCCCCTCTGCCTGAGGTGGGAGTGGGACCATCCAGGGCTGCAGGCCCAGCCTCTTGTCCTCCCACCCCTCTGCCTGAGGTGGGAGTGGGACCATCCGGGGCTGCAGGCCCAGTCTCCTGTCCTCCCACCCCTCTGCCTGAGGTGGGACTGGGACCATCCAGAGCTGCAGGCCCGGCCTCCTGTCCTCCCACCCCTCTGCCTGAGGTGGGACTGGGACCATCCGGGGCTGCAGGCCCAGCCTCCTCTCCTCCCACCCCTCTGCCTGAGGTGGGAGTGGGACCATCCAGGGCTGCATGCCCAGCCTCCTGTCCTCCAACCCCTCTGCCTGAGGTGGGAGTGGGACCATCCAGGGTTGCAGGCCCGGCCTCCTGTCCTCCCACCCCTCTGCCTGAGGTGGGAGTGGGACCATCCAGGGCTGCAGGCCCGGCCTCCTGTCCTCCCACCCTCTGTCTGAGGTGGGAGTGGGACCATCCAGGGCTGCATGCCCGGCCTCCTGTCCTCCCACCCCTCTGCCTGAGGTGGGAGTGGGGCCATCCAGGGCTGCAGGCCCAGCCTCCTGTCCTCCCACCCTCTGGCCAGCACCTCGGGGGCATCCTCCACTGCCGGGGGCAGGGCGGACAAGACATTATGTGGGGGCGGCAGCCTCCCGTCGCTCCGCTGCCCCCGCGGTGCCCTCGCCCTCCCGCCTGCTCACGCGGCAGCTGGGGGTGAAGTGCTATGCCCACCCTACCATGAACATTGAGGCGGGCACCCGTGCGATGGGCGGGGCTGTCGGCCCCTCGGCCATCGTAGCCGCCTCGCGGATGTACGGCAAGGCCGGGTTCTTCCTGCGGGCCGAGCAGGCGGCCCACCGGGCCCTGGAAAGGGGGCTCACGGTGGGCGGGGCACACGTGGCGGTGGAGACGCTGGAGGCCACCGCAGAACGTGTTGTTCTATCAAACGTCCCGCCCTCCCTCCCCCCCGAGCTCCTCCTGCCCCATCCCAACCTACTGGGGGAGGTCAGGTCCGGGGCGGCGCCGCTGACGCTCGGCCTGCGGGACCCCTCCCTCCGCCATGTCTACTCCTTCCGCCGCCAGGTTCCTGTCCGCCTGAGCCGGGAGGGAGGGGGATGCTGCCGGGGCCTCTCCCGCCATGGAGGCCGTGCAGCAGGGCGATCCCGAGCCGCCCCCTCCTCGCAAGCGCCGCCTGTCCGGGCAAGGGGGGGTTTGCTGCCCCCTCCCCGGGCGAGGAGGGGGGGGTCTCCCGTGTTGGTGCCCATCCCCCTGACACAATGAAGAGAAGCAAGGCCGGGGGGGGCCTCCGAGGCCCCCGAGCCCCTCGTGCTGCTGTCGCCCCCCGAGCAGGAGGACCCGGGGTCGAGCGGAGTCGAAGCCCCTGGGGGCCCGTCCCGCCCGGTGCAAGTTTCCTCCCCGGACGCCTCCTCTTCACCATCGCCGGGGGCCGGCAGCAGCAGCGACCGCTCATCGTGCCACTGTGGGCCGTGGACGGGGGAGGCTCCCCGCCCTCTACACCCGGGCGGGCGACGCCGGAGAGCCCTGTTTTCAACCCGGACATGTTTCCGGGGGGCCTCTCCGAGGTCCCGGAGTCGCCGGCGCGGTTGGGGGCGCCGTCCACGGGCCCTGAGCCGCGGGAGGAGCCTGCGGGGGACCTGCCTGAGGACGACCCTGGGGGTGGGGTCGAATCGGGCCAAGGGTTAGCCGGTGGGTCCGTGCCGCCCGCCATACTCCATGTGGCGGGGGACTCGAGCTCGGGAGGTGACCGTTCGGAGGAGGAAGGCTGCTCGGTGGCGGGTGAGGAGGAGGATTTAGACGCGCTCTGCAGCGAGGCAGAGGGCACCCTCACACCCGGCACCGAGTCTCCCCTCGTCCCCCCTGGGGGGGGTCAAGGAGCCAGTGCCAGGCCGTCTGCTGCACCTAAAGGCCCGTTTCGGGGCAGCGGTGATTCACTTTGTAAATGTATCCGCTCCCGTGGCCGGACTGCAGCAGGCGGCTTCCTTCCAAAAGGTGTCCACTCTTCCAGGCACCATCCCGGTGGGCGAGTGCATCGTCCTCGGAGGGGATTTCAATTGCACCCTCCAGGACAAGGACCGCATCGGAGTCCAGCGCGGCCCGGCGGCGGTGGTGGAGTTGAGGGACCTGGTTAGGTCCTTTGACTTGGTGGATGTCTGGCGGACTCTCCATCCTGAATTGCGGGTGCGCACCTCTGTGCGGCCCCCGTTCAGAGCGTCCAGCATCGACCGTCTTTACATTTCCAAGACGTACTTGCCCAGCGTTCCGACGGCCTCCATGGAGCAGGTGCCGAGCTCGGATCACCACCTGGTGTGGGCGGGTCTCGCCCCGTCCCGCGCTCAGACACGGTCCGCGTACTGGCACTTTAACAACCTGCTGCTGGAGGGCGAGCGGTTCCTGGACTCGTTCCGCCGTTTCTGGGCCGGCTGGAGAAGGGAGCGGGGTGGCTTCCCCTCCTTCAGGCTGCGGTGGGATGTGGGCAAGGCCCAGAACCGTGCCGTCTGTCAGGGGTACACGGAGGGGTCTTCGGCGGGGCGGAACTCCACGATCGCCAACCTGGCTGAGGAACTCCTCGATCTGGAGTCACGTCTCGCTCAGCCCGATGAGGCCCGGCCCTGGGGCGGGTGTACAGGGAGAAGAGGGCGCACTGCGGGACCTGCAACTGGCCGGGTCCAGCGGCGAGGACGTGAGGTCGCGGATCCGTCTCCTAACGGACATGGACCGCGGCTCCCGCTTCTTCTACTCGCTGGAAAGAGGACGCGGGGCCCGTCGGCAGGTTTCTACGCTGCTGGCCGACGACCGGCCCCTCGTCTCGGATCCGGAGGGGGTCAGGACCCTGATCAGGGATTTTTACTCCGACCTCTTCTCTCCGGGTCCGTCCAGCGAGGACGCTTGCAGAGTTCTGGGGGAGGACCTGCCGCAGGTGGGCCCGGAGGGCGCCGGGAAGCTCGATAATGCCATCAACCTCCAAGAGCTGACCGGCCCCCTGGACAGCCTCTCACGGGGCAAATCCCCAGGGCTGGACGGGCTGACCGTGGAGTTCTTCAGGGCGTGCTGGGACGTCCTGGGGAGCGACTATGCGGGGGTCCTGGGGGAATGTATCGCGACCGGGGAGATGCCCCTTTCGTGGCGCAGGGCCGTCATTGCCCTGCTGCCCAAGAAGGGGGATCTCCGCCGACTTAAGAACTGGCGACCGGTCTCCCTCCTCAGCACGGACTATAAAATCTTTGCCAAGGTGCAGTGTTTACGCCTTGGCCCCGAGCTGGACCACATGATCCACCCTGACCAGTCCTACACAGTCCCGGACCGCACAATCTATGACAACATCCACCTGGCCCGGGACATTATTCACTTTACCCAGAGGACTGGTATGTCGAGCGCCTCCCTGTCTCTTGACCAGGAGAAGGCGTTCGACAGGGTGGGGCCCGGGGATTTGCTCGGGACTCTGCGAGCTGTCGGGTTCGGGTGGTATTTTGTCGCCCGGATCCGGTTACTGTCCGCCGCCTCGGAGAGTCTGATTAAGGTTAACGGGTCCCTGACGGCGCCCCTTCGCTTTGGGAGAGGAGTGCGTCAGGGCTGCCCCCTGTCCAGCCAACATGATTCCCTCTGCGTGGGGCCTTTCCTGTGCCTCCTGCGGAGGGGGTTCACGGGGCTGGTTCTGCGCGAGCCGGACGGGGGGGTGGTCCTCTCGGCGGACGCTGATGCCGTGTTCCTCATGGTCACTGACCCCGGGGACCCCCGGAGGATGCGAGAGAGCCAAGCTGTCTACTCCGCCGCGTCCTCCCCACGGATCAACTGGGCCAAATGTTCCGGACTCCTGGTGGGTCCGTGGCAGGTGGACCCCCTCCCGGAGGAGCTCGGGCCCTTCAGCTGGAGTCGGACCAACAGCCTCGACCTGGGAGTCCATCTTTGCCCGGCTGAGGGAGCCTGGCCGGCGAACGGGCAGGAGCTGGAGACCAAGGTCACCGCTGGCCTGGGACGCTGGACAGGACGGCTCCGAGTGCTGTCCCCCAGGGGCCGAGTTCTCGTCATAAACCAGCTGATCGCCTCCATGCTGTGGTCCCGGCTGGTCACTGACTCCCCCCCCTGGCTTTGTCCCACCATCCAGAGAGCCCGGCTTCGGTTCCTCCGGGACAATCGACTGCACGGGGTCGCTGCGGAGGTCTGGAGTCTCCCGATGGCGGAGGGCGGTCAGGCGCTGGTGTGCCTCCGCACCCAGACTGCCACTTTCCACCCTCAGACTCTGCAGCGTTACCTGTACGCTGAGCCTCCTCCACGGTGGGGCCCTGGCGACGGATTTCTCCCCCAGGGGCTCGGCCTGAACTACGAGGTGCAGCTCCTGTCTGTGGACCAGCAGGGTCTTCGGAACTCTCTGTTGGCGCTGCCCATCTTGTACCAGGACCTCCTCAAAGTCTGGAACACGGTCTCCAGGCGCCGCAGCTCTCCCCCGTCAGGAGTGGCGGCTGTCGTAAGGGAGGCGCTGCTCAGGAATCCGCACCTCCGCCAATCTCCATTCGGGTGGCTGGCGGAGCGGAGGGCTGTGGGTGCTGTGGGAAGGGCTGGGTGGCGGAGGGCGGTGGGTGCCGTGGGCAGGGCTGGGTGGCGGAGGGCCGGGCTGTGGGTGCCGTGGGCAGGGCTGGGTGGGGGAGGGCCGGGCTGTGGGTGCCGTGGGAAGGGCTGGGTGGCGGAGGGCGGTGGGTGCCGTGGGCAGGGCTGGGTAGGGGAGGGCGGTGGGTGCCGTGGGAAGGGCTGGGTGGGGGAGGGCCGGGCTGTGGGTGCCGTGGGAAGGGCTGGGTGGCGGAGGGCTGTGGGTGCCGTGGGAAGGGCTGGGTGGCGGAGGGCCGGGCTGTGGGTGCCGTGGGCAGGGCTGGGTGGCGGAGGGCTGTGGGTGCCGTGGGCAGGGCTGGGTGGGGGAGGGCCGGGCTGTGGGTGCCGTGGGAAGGGCTGGGTGGCGGAGGGCTGTGGGTGCCGTGGGAAGGGCTGGGTGGGGAAGGGCGGTGGGTGCCGTGGGCAGGGCTGGGTGGCGGAGGGCCGGGCTGTGGGTGCCGTGGGCAGGGCTGGGTGGGGGAGGGCCGGGCTGTGGGTGCCGTGGGAAGGGCTGGGTGGCGGAGGGCGGTGGGTGCCGTGGGCAGGGCTGGGTAGGGGAGGGCGGTGGGTGCCGTGGGAAGGGCTGGGTGGCGGAGGGCTGTGGGTGCCGTGGGAAGGGCTGGGTGGGGGAGGGCCGGGCTGTGGGTGCCGTGGGAAGGGCTGGGTGGCGGAGGGCTGTGGGTGCCGTGGGAAGGGCTGGGTGGGGGAGGGCGGTGGGTGCCGTGGGAAGGGCTGGGTGGCGGAGCGGAGGGCGGTGGGTGCCGTGGGCAGGGCTGGGTGGCGGAGGGCTGTGGGTGCCGTGGGAAGGGCTGGGTGGGGGAGGGCTGTGGGTGCCGTGGGAAGGGCTGGGTGGCGGAGGGCAGTGGGTGCCGTGGGAAGGGCTGGGTGGCGGAGGGCTGTGGGTGCCGTGGGCAGGGCTGGGTGGGGGAGGGCCGGGCTGTGGGTGCCGTGGGAAGGGCTGGGTGGCGGAGGGCTGTGGGTGCCGTGGGCAGGGCTGGGTGGCGGAGGGCCGGGCTGTGGGTGCCGTGGGCAGGGCTGGGTGGCGGAGGGCTGTGGGTGCCTTGGAAGGGCTGTGTGGCGGAGGGCCGGGCTGTGGGTGCCGTGGGCAGGGCTGGGTGGCGGAGGGCCGGGCTGTGGGTGCCGTGCGAAGGGCTGGATGGCGGAGGGCCGGGCTGTGGGTGCCGTGGGCAGGGCTGGGTGGCGCAGGGCTGTGGGTGCCGTGGGCAGGGCTGGGTGGGGGAGGGCCGGGCTGTGGGTGCCGTGGGCAGGGCTGGGTGGGGGAGGGCCGGGCTGGCAGGGCGCGGGGCGGTGTCTGTCCGGCGCCCGGCCAGTGCCATCCAAGGCCTCAAGACGGCCGTGCCCGGCCCCGCGGGCACACTGGAGCTGGAGGCGGCCTGGTTGTGAGGTTGGCATCCCGGCTGAGCGAACCCCTGCTCGGACGCAGTTCCACATCGGTCCCAGGCCCCGGTGCACCCGCCGGGCGCCGGCGCCCCACAGCCGCCTGGTGGAAATCCCCTCCGGGCCTCTCGGCACCGCGCGGAGGGGTTTCCTGTCCCGCCTGCTGCTGCACATCTTCCACCTCCTTTATCTGGCCCGCCCTCCCCACACGCGTCCGGCAGCGGAGCTCCCTGCTGGGGGGCCTCCCCACACGCGTCCGGCAGCGGAGCTCCCTGCTGGGGGGCCTCGACCGAGGTGTCCTCCCCATAGAACTGGGGGAGCTGGGGGGGAGGGTGCTGCCCGCGGCAGTGCCGCCCGATCACAGAGTCTATCACTTCTCGGCCTCCCCACAGACCTGCCTCTCCCGCGGCCTGGGGGGCACCGTGGAGCTTGTCCATGTTGTCTGTCCTCGGCTGCTCTCCCGCTTTGATTTCTCGACCACGTTGTTGTTGAGGTTTTCTTTGCGCTTCAGCCCCGCGCTCCTGATCTACGGACACCCGATGCGGCGGGGGGCGGGGAAGGCGGAGGGTCTCCCCGTGAACCTGCCCCTGGGCCGGGCCGAACTTCCCATTTCCAGGTCCAGGCAGCGGGCGACTGAGGGGGCCGTCCGGCCCGGCTGTCTGCCCCTCTCCCGCGGCCTGGGTGGCGGCCGGGGGTCCCTGGAGCGGGGGCAGGCGCTGCCCACGGGCACACTCGAAGCTTTCCGGGCTCGCTGGGCCCCGCAGGGGGTGGGCTGCCGGA
Organism: Scyliorhinus torazame; assembly: GCF_047496885.1. NCBI lineage: Eukaryota > Metazoa > Chordata > Chondrichthyes > Carcharhiniformes > Scyliorhinidae > Scyliorhinus > Scyliorhinus torazame. The sequence continues at coordinate 111,794 of NW_027307850.1, forward strand.
CTGACCCCGATGTGGTGTATGCATTAGGGGTCATGTGGGACTGTGAAGCCGTGATGCCATTGGCTGACAGATCCCGAGTCCTGGTTGGCTGTTGATCTCTAGCTCCGCCCTGAAGGCGGAGTATAAGAACCAGGAGTTCTCCCCGCAGCTCCAGTCTGTTGCTGAACTGCGGGGGAACAGTCACGCTTAATAAAGCCTCATCGACTTCATCTCTATTCGTCTCTCGTGAGTCTTTGTGCGCTACAATTTATTAAGCGTGCTTAAAGGACTATGGAGCTCAGGATCGTCCCGGAATGCCTGAGGATCAGCCCCCACGCAGTGAACTCAGCAGCAATTTTTAAACACTGGCAGACTTGTTTCGAGGCCTACCTCCGAACGGCCCCCGGCCGGATCAAGAAGACCAGAACCTGCAGGTCCTGCACTCGAGGGTAAGCACGGAGATTTTCCCTCTGATCGAAGACGCAGAGGATTTCCAGACGGCGTTCGCAGCGCTAAAGAGCATCTACGTTCGCCCCGTGAACCAGGTCTACGCACGCTACCAACTCGCAACGAGACGGCAAAGTCCCGGAGAATCGCTAGACGAATTCTACGCCGCGCTGCTAATTTTGGGACGGGCCTGCAGCTGCCCGCTGGTAAACACGGCTGAACACACGGACATGTTAATTCGCGATGCGTTTGTGGCAGGTATGAACTCTCCCCAAATCCGCCAAAGACTTTTAGAAAAAGAGTCGCTAAGACACTCAGAGGCACGGGCCCTCGCAGCCTCCCTAGATGTGGCCGCGCAAAACGCCCGCGCCTACGGCCCCGACCGTGCGGCAGCCCCTTGGGCTCCGTGGACCCCCGTTGCGACAAACCCTCCCCCTCACAGGTTTGCGCGGTTAAAGCGGCAGATCATCCCGGGGGGGCCCGCTGCTATTTCTGCGGCCAGGCGAAACACCCCCGGCAGTGCTGCCCGGCCCGCGCAGCGATTTGCAAGAGCTGCGGCAAAAAGGGCCATTTCGCGGCTGTGTGCCGGTCCCGGGGGGTCACCGCTGTCCCCGGAGAAGAAAGAGTCCAGCGCATCCCAAACGCTCCCCAACGACCCCCCCCAGCGCCCCATGTGCGACCCGCAGGCGCCGCCATTTGGGTCCCGGCCACCACGAGGGGAGGATGTCAGCACTGTCATCCTCCCCCACACAGCCATCACTGTCAGTGCTCCACCACACAGCCAGCGCTGTCAGTGCTCCCCACACAGCCAGCACTGTCAGTGACCCCCCACACAGCCAGCACTATCAGTGCTCCCCCGACAGCCAGCACTGCCAGTGCTCTCCCATAGAGCTAGCACTGTCAGTGCTCCCCCACAGAGCCAGAACTGTCAGTGCTCCCTCCTTCCCAATCTCTCCCTCTTTCCAATCTCTCCCTCCTTCCCAATCTCTCCCTCTTCCCAATCTCTCCCTCTTTCCAATCTCTCTCTCTTTCCAATCTCTCCCTCCTTCCCAATCTCTCCCTCCTTCCCAATCTCTCCCTCTTTCCAATCTCTCTCTCTTTCCAATCTCTCTCTCTTTCCAATCTCTCCCTCCTTCCCAATCTCTCCCTCTTTCCCAATCTCTCCCTCCTTCCCAATCTCTCCCTCTTTCCAATCTCTCCCTCTTTCCAGCCATTTCTTTCTCTATTTCACCTTGTAGTAAATGTAAAAGAAAATCCCAATGCGATTTGTCGAGAGATAAGAGAGACGGAGAGGGAAAACAGAGAGAGGGTGGAGGGAGAGCGAGAGGAAAAGAGAGGGGAGAGAGAGGTCGGAGGGAGATGGAGAGAAAAAGAGAGGTGGAGAGAGAAAGACAGAGAGAGATACAGTGAAAAGGAAAGGGTCTGTGGGTGGGGTTCTGCTGTGTGCAGTCAAGCTCGGCCCAGTGACATTGTGTTTTAGAAAGTGCGATTTTACACAAACTACAGCCCTGAGACAGTCGATTTGAAAATGTCTCCTGAGGGAAAGAAGCCCTGTGAGAAAATGAGAGGGGGTGTGGGAGAAATTCCCTGTCTCTTTTTTCCCCACCGCACCTCCCCCCTCCCCCACCACAAGCCTCTCTCTCTCTCTCCGGCTACCTCTCTCTATATTTCCTCTTCCAATAAAATGATAGAAACACCAATGTGATTTGTCGTTATTTGAATGGGGGGCTGGCGGGGGTGGGGAATGTGTGTGTGTGGGTGGGGGGGGAGGTTGAGTGGGAGGTTGTTAAGAGACACAGGATATGGACTGGGCTCCTGTATCCATCATGTTTATTTATTGTGGGATCTTGCTGTGCACACTGCAACATGTAAACGTGAACACACCGCCTTTCCTAATGTTGCCCAGGTGCTGGGATTGAAGTTGTAAATGCGAGGCAGTGTCAGGGACTGTTTCTAATCCCAGAGTATCTCCTGTGCTGAAGATGGGCTGATTAGTGACGTGTTGGTGATGGGGAGGGGGGTGCATGTGTGTGTGTGTGTGTGTCTGGGGCAGGCTGGGGGGGGGCAGGCTGGGCTGGGGGGGGGGGGGGTAATTCAGTCACCGAGTTCTCCAAAGTCTCCAAACTTTCCCCCACTCCCCCCACCTCACTGCCAGTTTCAAAGAGGGACTTTCATTTCACTTCAATGAGACAATTGGCCAATTGCAGAGTGCCCGTGTTTTACTGGAACGTCAGTGTTGTGGGTGGAAAAGCCCAGGGCAGCGTTTGAATTGACTTTGACAAAATTTCTGCTTGTCAGATTCTCTGTCTCTTTCCCCGTCTTACTCCCCGAGTCAGAGAAATGGGTGAAGAGAGAGTGGCGAGGGAGGGGAGAGAGCGAGGGAAACAGGAATAGAGAACAGAATAGAGGTGGAGTTTGGTGGGAGGGTCAAAGAGGGGGTGGGGAGGTGGGGGGGGGGGGTAGGCACACAGTATATGGGGGTCTCCAGTGTGGAGTCAGTGCCCTGCTCCCAGTCTCAGGGGGGTGGGGCAGGGGAGGGTTAGGTTATGTCCCCTCCCCCCCCCCCCCCCAAAGGTGCTTTACAGTCCATGAACTAGTTTAATTTGACATTGTGTGTGGTCACTAAGCTGACAGTCCAGGGAAGGCTGCAGGCCAGTGGTGCACAGCAAGATCCCACAGACAGCAATGCTTATAAAAGGTGCTGGGAGTTTGTGTCACAGACACGTGGCGTACCCCGACGGCCGACAGGACACGGTCTCCCTGCGGGATCTGGCGCCCGCCGGCAACACGCACACCCCCTCGACACCAATCACCCCCTCCCTGCCACCGGCGCACCCCGCGACCGCCCCCTTCCCGGGAGGATCGGTCCTCCTCCCGTGTCCGACCAGGAGTGAAACTGAAGCAGACACCGTAAAGCTCCCGGAGACGACAACGCCGGAACAAGCACCTGCACCACCACCGGGGCTGAGGCGATCGACAAGGAAGACCAGACCGCCCGCTCGACTCGTGGCATCGGCGTAACACAAGAATGTTGTGGACTTTAACGAGAATGTTCTTTTTCTTCTTACGAATATTGTAAACAGTTCACAAACCCTGTACATAGCCCAGTGTAGGGCAAAGTGTAGGGCACTGTAATGACATGCAAAAAGTTTTTTTTCCTCCCAGGACCAGCCTTGTAAACCCCTACCACCATGCGAAGCACCACCCCGCCGGGTTCATTTTTAACAAGGGGTGAATGTGGTAGTATGCATTAGGGGTCATGTGGGACTGTGAAGCCGTGATGCCATTGGCTGACAGATCCCGGGTCCTGGTTGGCTGTTGATCTCTAGCTCCGCCCTGAAGGCGGATTATAAGAACCAGGAGTTCTCCCCGCAGCTCCAGTCTGTTGCTGAAATGCGGGGAACAAGTCACGCTTAATAAAGCCTCATCGACTTCATCTCTATTCGTCTCTCGTGAGTCATTGTGCGCTACACCCCATTCTCACACTTTCATTTGGCAGCGTTTTGTTGAGTTTTTGTCTCTCCTTTTTGTTCTTTTTGGGTTGTGCTGCGCCCGTCGTTTTGGAGTCCACCCCCTTTTCTTTCTCCCTCAGTCACTTTGTGTTCCTTTACTCAGTCGCTCCAATAGGCATCATGCAGCACACTCGTCCCCTGCTGCATGGAGAGAAATGTGGCCGGGCTTCACCAAAACAAAAACAAAATGATTTGTTTGCATTCTTTGGCCCTAATTTTATAAATATAGCAGTAACACCTTATAAAAGGTGCTGGGAGTTTGTGTCACTGAGAGGGAGAATCTTGGCCTCTTGCTGTGTTTCTAGTTTAACCATTTTCCTGCGCATGAGTTCATTTTCTCCCTCTTTCCCCCAGGAATTTGAATTTTGAATAAGAACATAAGAACTAGGAGCAGGAGTCGGCCACCTGGCCCCTCGAGCCTGCTCCGCCATTCAATGAGATCATGGCTGATCTTTGTGGACTCAGCTCCACTCTCCGGCCCGGACACCATATCCCCCAATCCCTTTATTCTTTAGAAAGGCATCTAACTTTTTCTTAAAAACGTTTAAAGAAGGAGCTTCAACTGCTTCACTGGGCAAGGAGTTCCAGAGATTCACAACCCTTTGGGTGAAGAAGTTCCTCCTACACTCCGTCCTAAATCTACTTCCCCTTATTTTGAGGCTATGCCCCCTAGTTCTGCTTTCCCCGACCAGTGGAAACAACCTGCCCCCATCTATCCTATCTATTCCCTTCATAATCTTATATGTTTCTATAAGATCCCACCCGCATCCTTCTAAACTCCAACGGGTACAGTCCCAGTCTACTCAACCTCTCGTCATAATCTAATCCCCTCAACTCTGGGATCAACCTAGTGAATCTCCTCTGCACTCCCTCCAGTGCCAATATGTCCTTTCTCAGGTAAGGAGACCAAAACTGAACACAATACTCCAGATGTGGCCTCACCAACACCCTATACAATTGCAGCATAACCTCCCTAGTCTTGAACTCCATCCCTCCAGCAATGAAAGACAAAACTCGATTAGCCTTCTTAATCACCTGTTGCACCTGCACACCAACTTTTTGCGACTCGTGCACCAGCACACCCAGGTCCCTCTGCACAGCAGCATGTTTTAACATCTTACCGTTTAAATAATAATCCATTCTGCTGTTATTCCTCCCAAAATGGATAACCTCACACTTGGCAACATTGAATTCCATCTGCCAGACCCTAGCCCATTCACCTAACCTATCCAAATCCTTCTGCAGACTTCCGGTATCCTCTGCACTTTTTGCTTTACCACTCATCTTAGTGTCGTCTGCAAACTTTTGACACATTGCACTTGGTCCCCAACTCCAAATCATCTATGCAAATTGTGAACAACTGCGGGCCCAACACTGATCCTTGAGGGACCACACTAGTTATACGTTGCCAACCAGAGAAACACCCATTTATCCCCACTCTCTGCTTTCTGTTAGTTAACCAATCCTCTACCCATGCTACCACTTTACCCTCAATGCCATGCATCTTTAGTTTATGCAGCAACCTTTTGTGTGGCACCTTGTCAAAAGCTTTCTGGAAATCCAGGTATGCCACATCTGCAATGTGAGCAGGAATCTTTGGACAAGGTCTATTCTCCAGAGGACAAGTGGATGGACTGAGGCCTACTCCACAGGCCGCACTCACGTGAGTTGTCTCTTTATTGCCGCCCCGGCCTTGCACTTAGACACAAACACATTAACCCTTTGGTCGGTGACAAAGGGTAAATTAAAAATCTGCAATACGAAGCTGTATCAATTTTGTTTATGAACCCAAAATAACAGGGTTCTTTTAAATCTGGGTGTCCCGAAAGAGAGGGAGGGGTTGGATTTCATTGTCTGAGCCCCGATCACTCTCCGTATAACCTGTTAGCTATTTTAAACGACACTCAACACTGCTGACTGCACCTTCTGGGATCTTTCTGTGTACCAATGGATTTTGTTTTAAAAAGGTTTTTCTCAGTTTTGAGAGGCAGTTTAACTCTTTCAGAGGATTGAAGGGAGTTCTTTAGACTGGGTCCAATCCACACACACAGGATGAGGGTTGAGGAAGGGGTTTAGATCCAGGGGGGAATGGAGCTCGTAGCAGGAGTGAGGGGGGTGGGGGGGGAGAGGAAAGACAGCATCCCGCCTGGTTAGGTTCACATTGCTGCTGCTGTGGGATCTTGCTGTTCACGCACAGGCCTGTGGCCTTTGCCCGCAAAGTAATTGAGATCTCAACTCTTAAATTAAAATAGCACACGGACTGCAAAGTAGGTTCGAAGGTCTCACATTTTAAGGACTTGGGAATGAGTGAGTTGCTGAACCGATTTCACAGGGGACTGAGGGGATATTCAGCCAGGATCACACTGCTGCGTGTGGGATCTTACTGTGCAATCAATACTGCTGTCAGTTTGTACAGTGCAACAATGGTGTAGAAACAGAGAGAGATAGAGAAATCCCAGATCAGAAATTCTGAACTCAATTTGCAAAGTGTTATCATTTTGGCGATCTCCCTGTGCACACGTTGCCAGCAGAATTCACAAAATTAATAATATTGGGGTCACTTTAGGGCAGCAGGGTGGCGCAGTGGGTTAGCACTGCAGCCTCACGGCGCCGAGGTCCCAGGTTCGATCCCGTCAGTGTCCGTGTGGAGTTTGCACATTCTCCCCGTGTCTGCGTGTGTTTCACCCCCACAACCCAAAGATGTGCTACGTTGGTGAATTGGCCACCCTAAATTGCCCCTTAATTGGAAAAAATGAATTGGGTATTTTAAATTTATTTTCAAAAAATTAAACAATAGAAAAAATAGTGGGGTCACTTTCAAAACAAATTCATTGACTGTAAAGTAATCTCGATGGCTCGGAATAACAGTCCCTTAACTTGAAGCGGGTATAATTCTGGAATGAAGCCTGTATTTTAGGCCGAGACATAAATATGAGGGAGAAATTAAATTGGCAGGGGGCCATTTGAATTCAGGTTACTGTTGTTGTGAGTGTTGGATTCCTGTGCCTGACTCTCTCTCTCTCTCTCCTTCCCAACTACTGGGGTACTGGGGTGAGGGGGAGACAGAGCGCGGAGTACGGAAAGAGTGTGGGGAGGGGTGTGAGGGAGATTAGAGAGAGGGAGAGGAGAAAGACAGAGAGAGCATGAAGGGAGAGGGAGGCTGTGAAAAAGAGAGGCTTTCTCTCCCTCTCTACCTTCTTTCCATTCTTGTCTCTCTCTCTCCCTGTCTCCCCAGCGTTCTGCCACTATCTGTCCATCTCTCTCCAGCATTTTAGTGTCTCTTTAAACCTTTAATCTATGAAAACCACCCCACAAACTGCAATGGGGAGTCTCATCTCTTCTTTCTGGGGATACCCTGATTTGGGAAAATAATAGAAATAAATGGTGGGAGGGAGACTTTAAAAAGTCTCTAAACGGACCAGGCAGTGGGTTTCCCAGTTTAAAGAGGGGAGTTTCTCTCTTTCTGGGGACAGTGGATGTGTCTCCAGACTGGGAATACCCATGGTGTTCACGGGGGGGGGGAGTTTAGGGGGGGCAGGGGGAGATGGAAGAACAAATATAGCAGGCAATGGAAGGAATATGTCCCCCCCCCCTCGCCGCTCACTTGCCTGTCCCTGACAGGATCACATTGCTGGTTGTGGGATCCTGCTGTGCATCAATGGCCTGCTGCATTTCCTAAACTTCAACTTAGAGACCACACACATTTGAAATTAAACTAGTTGTCTGAGTGTAAAGCAGTCGGGAGGGGGTGAGGGAGTGGGTCTGAAATGAATAGGCTGCAGCCTGGGTAAAGATTTGACCTCAATCCCAGTGGTGTTTGTGTTTTAGACAGGGCGGTGGCATTGGAAGGATTTCTGAGGGGGTTTTGTGGTGAAATATCCCTGTCTCTGTCCCTCCAGCTTTCTATCTCTCTCTCTTTCCAATCTCTCTCTCTTTCCAATCTCTCCCTCTTTCCAATCTCTCCCTCTTTCCAATCTCTCCCTCCTTCCCAATCTCTCCCTCCTTCCCAATCTCTCCCTCCTTCCCAATCTCTCCCTCTTTCCAATCTCTCCCTCTTTCCAATCTCTCCCTCTTTCCAATCTCTCCCTCTTTCCAATCTCTCTCTCTTTCCAATCTCTCCCTCTTCCCAATCTCTCCCTCTTTCCAATCTCTCCCTCCTTCCAATCTCTCCCTCCTTCCCAATCTCTCCCTCTTTCCAATCTCTCCCTCTTTCCAATCTCTCCCTCCTTCCCAATCTCTCCCTCTTTCCAATCTCTCCCTCTTCCCAATCTCTCCCTCTTTCCAATCTCTCCCTCTTCCCAATCTCTCCCTCTTTCCAATCTCTCCCTCTTTCCAGCCATTTCTTTCTCTATTTCACCTTGTAGTAAATGTAAAAGAAAATCCCAATGCGATTTGTCGAGAGATAAGAGAGAGGGAGAGGGAAAACAGAGAGACGGTGGAGGGAGAGCGAGAGGAAAAGAGAGGGGAGAGAGAGGTCGGAGGGAGATGGAGAGAAAAAGAGAGGTGGAGATAGAAAGACAGAGAGAGATACAGTGAAAAGGAAAGGGTCTGTGGGTGGGGTTCTGCTGTGTGCAGTCAAGCTGGGCCCAGTTACATTGTGTTTTAGAAAGTGCGATTTTACACAAACTACAGTCCTGAGACAGTCGATTTGAAAATGTCTCCTGAGGGAAAGAAGCCCTGTGAGAAAATGAGAGGGGGTGTGGGAGAAATTCCCTGTCTATTTTTTCCCCACCGCACCTCCCCCCTCCCCCACCACAAGCCTCTCTCTCTCTCTCCGGCTACCTCTCTCTATATTTCCTCTTCCAATAAAATGATAGAAACACCAATGTGATTTGTCGTTATTTGAATGGGGGGCTGGCGGGGGTGGGGAATGTGTGTGTGTGGGGGGGGGGGGGGAGGTTGAGTGGGAGGTTGTTAAGAGACACAGGATATGGACTGGGCTCCTGTATCCATCATGTTTATTTATTGTGGGATCTTGCTGTGCACACTGCAACATGTAAACGTGAACACACCGCCTTTCCTAATGTTGCCCAGGTGCTGGGATTGAAGTTGTAAATGCGAGGCAGTGTCAGGGACTGTTTCTAATCCCAGAGTATCTCCTGTGCTGAAGATGGGCTGATTAGTGAAGTGTTGGTGATGGGGAGGGGGGTGCATGTGTGTGTGTGTGTGTGTGTCTGGGGCAGGCTGGGGGGGGGGGGGCAGGCTGGGCTGGGGGGGGGGGGGGGTAATTCAGTCACCGAGTTCTCCAAAGTCTCCAAACTTTCCCCCACTCCCCCCACCTCACTGCCAGTTTCAAAGAGGGACTTTCATTTCACTTCAATGAGACAATTGGCCAATTGCAGAGTGCCCGTGTTTTACTGGAACGTCAGTGTTGTGGGTGGAAAAGCCCAGGGCAGCGTTTGAATTGACTTTGACAAAATTTCTGCTTGTCAGATTCTCTGTCTCTTTCCCCGTCTTACTCCCCGAGTCAGAGAAATGGGTGAAGAGAGAGTGGCGAGGGAGGGGAGAGAGCGAGGGAAACAGGAATAGAGAACAGAATAGAGGTGGAGTTTGGTGGGAGGGTCAAAGAGGGGATGGGGAGGTGGGGGGGGGGTAGGCACACAGTATATGGGGGTCTCCAGTGTGGAGTCAGTGCCCTGCTCCCAGTCTCAGGGGGGTGGGGCAGGGGAGGGTTAGGTTATGTCCCCCCCCCCCCCCAAAGGTGCTTTACAGTCCATGAACTAGTTTAATTTGACATTGTGTGTGGTCACTAAGCTGACAGTCCAGGGAAGGCTGCAGGCCAGTGGTGCACAGCAAGATCCCACAGACAGCAATGTGATCCTATCCGGGTGGGGAGGTGGGAGACACACTTTCCTTCCCCTGCCCGCTGACATCCTCCCTCCCTCTCCCCCGTACCCACACCCTCTCTCTGAACATGCCCCACCCCACCCGTGAACACCATCTGTATTGCCAGTCTGCAGACACTTCCCCTCTGCCCCCAGAAAGAGTTACCCTGCCCTCTGTGCACTGGCAAATCAGCTGCCCATTCCTTTAGGAGTCTTTTTCCAATCGCCCTTCCAGCAAATATTTCTATTCCCCAATCCGGTGCAGAAAGTGGGAGAAGTTAGCGGAAGCTGAGTTGAAAGTTGTTTAACACCAGACTGCATTCTGGATTCATGCTGGCAGGTTTATACATGGCGATGACGTGAGGCTTTAGTGACATTCGCAGGAATCAGTTTGAATTGAGATTTAGTGACAGGCTGACTTTCAATTTGTCCCTTTGTCTCTCTTTACCCATGTCTGTGTCTCGTTCTGTCTCTCTCTGACTGTCTGTCTCTCCCTGTCTCCCGCTCCCTCTGACTGTCTCTCTCTCTTTACCTCTCTCTCTCTCTGACTGTCTCTCTCTCTCTTTACCTCTCTCTCTCTCCCTCCGCTCCTGCCTTTCTGTCTCTGCCAGTCTCTCCCTCGCTTTGTCTCTCTCTCTCTCTGCCTGTCTCTCTCCCTCTCTCTTTACCTCTCTCTCTCTCTCTCCTTCCGTCCCTGCGTTTATGTCTCTGCCAGTCTCTCCCTCACTCTCTCTCCCTCTCTCTCTCTGACTGTCTCTCTCTCTCTCTCTTTATCTGTCTCTCTCTCTGACTGTCTCTCTCTCTCTTTACCTCTCTCTCTCTCCCTCCGCTCCTGCCTTTCTGTCTCTGCCAGTCTCTCCCTCGCTTTGTCTCTCTCTCCCTCTGACTGTCTCTCTCCCTCTCTCTTTACCTCTCTCTCTCTCTCTCCCTCCGTCCCTGCGTTTATGTCTCTGCCAGTCTCTCCCTCACTCTCTCTCCCTCTCTCTCTCTGACTGTCCCTCTCTCTCTCTCTTTATCTGTCTCTCTCTCTGACTGTCTCTCTCTCTCTTTACCTCTCTCTCTCTCCCTCCGCTCCTGCCTTTCTCTCTCTGCCAGTCTCTCCCTCGCTTTGTCTCTCTCTCTCTCTGCCTGTCTCTCTCCCTCTCTCTTTACCTCTCTCTCTCTCTCTGACTGTCTCTCTCCCTCTCTCTTTACCTCTCTCTCTCTCTCCCTCCGTCCCTGCGTTTATGTCTCTGCCAGTCTCTCCCTCACTCTCTCTCTCTCTCCCTCTGACTGTCTCTCCCTCACTCTCTCTCTCTCTCTCTCTGACTGTCTCTCTCTCTCTCTTTACCTCTCTCTCTCTCTCTCCCTCTGACTGTCTCTCCCTCACTCTCTCTCTCTCTCTCTCTGACTGTCTCTCTCTCTCTCTTTACCTCTCTCTCTCCCTCCGTCCCTGCGTTTATGTCTCTGCCAGTCTCTCCCTCACTCTCTCTCTCTCTCTCTCTCTCTGACTGTCTCTCTCTCTCTCTCTCTGACTGTCTCTCTCTCTCGCTTTACCTCTCTCTCTCTGACTGTCTCTCTCCCTCTCTCTTTACCTCTCTCTCTCTCTCCCTCCGTCCCTGCGTTTATGTCTCTGCCAGTCTCTCCCTCACTCTCTCTCTCTCCCTCTGACTGTCTCTCTCTCTCTCTTTACCTCTCTCTCTCCCTCCGTCCCTGCGTTTATGTCTCTGCCAGTCTCTCCCTCACTCTCTCTCTCTCTCTCTCTCTCTGACTCTCTCTCTCTCTCTCTCTCTCTGACTGTCTCTCTCTCTCGCTTTACCTCTCTCTCTCTCTCTGACTGTCTCTCTCTCTCTCTTTGCCTCTGTCTCTCTCCCTCCGTCCCTGCGTTTATGTCTCTGCCAGTCTCTCCATCACTGTCTCTCCCTCTCTCACTCTGACTGTCTCTCTCTCTCTTTACCTCTCTCTCTCTCCCTCCGTCCCTGCGTTTATGTCTCTGCCAGTCTCTCCCTCCCTCTCTCTCTCTGACTGTCTCTCTCTCTCTCTCTTTACCTCTGTCTCTCTCCCTCCGTCCCTGCGTTTATGTCTCTGCCAGTCTCTCCATCACTGTCTCTCCCTCTCTCTCTCTGACTGTCTGTCTCTCTCTCTCTGACTGTCTCTCTCTCTCTCTTTACCTCTCTCTCTCCCTCCGTCCCTGCCTTTATATCTCTGCCAGTCTCTCCCTCCCTCTCTCTCCCTCTCTCTCTCTCTGACTGTCTCTCTCTCTCTCTTTACCTCTCTCTCTCCCTCCGTCCCTGCCTTTATATCTCTGCCAGTCTCTCCCTCAATCTGTCTCTCTCTCTCCCTCTCTCTCTGACTGTCTCTCTCTCTCTCTTTACCTCTGTCTCTCTCCCTCCGTCCCTGCGTTTATGTCTCTGCCAGTCTCTCCATCACTGTCTCTCCCTCTCTCACTCTGACTGTCTGTCTCTCTCTCTCTTTACCTCTCTCTCTCCCTCCGTCCCTGCGTTTACATCTCTGCCAGTCTCTCCCTCCCTCTCTCTCCCTCTCTCTCTCTCTGACTGTCTGTCTCTCTCTCTCTGACTGTCTCTCTCTCTCTCTCTTTACCTCTCTCTCTCCCTCCGTCCCTGCCTTTATATCTCTGCCAGTCTCTCCCTCCCTCTCTCTCTCTCTCTCTCTGACTGTCTCTCTCTCTCTCTCTTTGCCTCTGTCTCTCTCCCTCCGTCCCTGCCTTTATATCTCTGCCAGTCTCTCCCTCCCTCTCTCTCCCTCTCTCTCTCTCTGACTGTCCTTCTCTCTCTCTTTACCTCTCTCTCTCCCTCCGTCCCTGCCTTTATATCTCTGCCAGTCTCTCCCTCAATCTGTCTCTCTCTCTCCCTCTCTCTCTGACTGTCTCTCTCTCTCTCTTTTCCTCTCTCTCTCTCCCTCCGCTCCTGCCTTTCTGTCTCTACCAGTCACTTTCTCTACCTCCTCCCCACCCGTTTTTTCTCTCTCTCTCCATAAACAGTAAACACTTGGAATAGAACATAGAACAGTACAGCAGAGAACAGGCCCTTCGGCCCCTCGATGTTGTGCCGAGCCTTGTCCGAAACCAAGATCAAGCTATCCCACTCCCTGTCATTCTGGTGAGCTCCATGTGACTATCCACTAACCGCTTGAAAGTTCCTAAAGTGTCCGACTGCACTCTCACAGCAGGCAGCCCATTCCACACCCTAACCACTCTCTGAGTAAAGAACCTACCTCAGACATCCCTCCTATATCTCCCACCCTGAATCTTCTCGTTATGCCCCCTTGTAACAGCGACATCCACCCGAGGAAATAGTCTCTGAACGCCCACTCTATCTATCCCCCTCATTTTCTTATAAACCTCTATTCAGTCGCCTCTCATCCCCCTCCGCTCCAAAGACAAAAGCCCTAGCTCCCTCAAACTTCCCTCATAAGACCCATCCTGCAAACCAGGCAGCATCCTGGTGAATCTCCTTTGCACCCTGATGCACGAGCAATGACCACTAAAGCGAGGTTGTCGTCCAACTGAAGGCTTTAATAAGCTGGACGTTTCCCCCAGCAGCTCAGGCTGGGGCGGCACGGGCTCTTATACCCCGCCTAGCAGGGCGGAGCTTTCATACATTCTAACCAATAGAAAGCATTCAGTTTCCACCAATGGTGCTTCAGCCTATCAGGTACCGTAATACCTATAATACCACATTCACCCCCTGTTAAAAAAGAGTCCGGCGGGGGTGGTGGCCTGAAACTACAAAACATGGCACCGTGGTATAATTAGTTATGGAGATACTGTAATACCTCCGTACAGTGTTTAGTAACTATTTACAAGTCTGATAGCTGTGTACATTCGATGGTTTCTATTTACAGATTACAATTAAAATGAAGCAATTAGTCGATCGGGGGCCCTGGCCGTCCTCTCTGACCGTCGGAGCTTTTTCTGACTCCGGTGGAGGCTCGGGCGTCTGAGACTCCGGGAGCGTGGCTTCCATCTCCATGGCGGCTTCGGCACTCCTCGACGGCGCTGGTGGGGAAAACGGTTGACCTGGAAGGGGGCGTCGGTGGGTGGGGGGGGGGGTCCTCGGCGGGGCCGATGGAAGGGCCGATCCTCCGGGAAGGTGCTGCCGTGGAGGGGAGGGTGGGACTGGCGGCTGGAATGTACATGGGGTTCCGGCGGGCGCCAGGTCCCATAGGGAGACCGTATCTTGTCGGCCGTCGGGGTATGTCTCATAGGCGTACTGGGGTTAGCGTGGAGCAGATGGACCCTCTCGACCAACGGGTCCGACGTGTGCGCCCGCACGTGTTTTCAGGGCAGGATGGGACCGGGTGCTGCCAGCCAGGTCGGGAACGAGGTCCCAGAGGAGGACTTCCTGGGGAAGACAAGGAGACGTTCGTGAGGTGTCTGGTTGGTGGTGGTACAAAGCAGTGACCGGATGGAGTGGAGGGCATCCGGGAGGACTTCTTGCCAGCGGGAGACTGGGAGGTTCCTGGACTGTAGGGCCAGTAGGACGGTCTTCCAGACGGTTCCCTTCTCCCTCTCTACCTGTCCGTTACCCCGGAGGTAACTGGTCGTCCTGCTCGAGGCGATGCCCTTGCTGAGCAGGAATTGACGCAGTTCGTCGCTCATAAAGGAGGACCCCCTATCGCTGTGTATGTAAGCGGGGAACGCGAACAGTGTAAAGATACCCTGGAGGGCCTTGATAACGGTCTTTGCGGTCATGTCGGGGCAGGGGATGGCGAACGGGAACAGTCCTCGTCAATCACGTTCAGGAAGTACGTGTTGCGGTCGGTGGAGGGGAGGGGGCCTTTGAAGTCCATGCTGAGGCGTTCAAAGGGACGGGAAGCCTTTATCAGGTGCGCCCTCTCTGGCCGGTAGAAGTGCGGTTTGCACTCCGTGCAGATTTGGCAGTCCCTGGTGGCTGTCCTGACCTCCTCGATGGAGTAGGGCAGGTTGCAGGTCTTGACAAAATGGAAAAGGCGAGTGGCCCCCGGGTGGCAGAGGTCCTCGTGGAGGGCTCGGAGGCGGTCCACTTGTTCGGTGGCACATGTGCCGTGGGACAGGGCGTCAGGAGGTTTGTTTAGCTTCCCGGGACGATACAAGATCTCGGAGTTGTAGGTGGAGAGCTCGATCCTCCACTGCAAGATCTTGTCGTGTTTTATCTAGCCCCGCTTTGCATTATTAAACATCAATGCAACCGACCGTTGGTCAGTGAGGAGAGTGAATCTCCTGCCGGCCAGGTAATGCCTCCAATGTTGCACAGCTTCCACTATGGCCTGGGCCTCCTTTTCGACTGAGGAGTGGCGGATTTCGGAGGCATGGAGGGTACTGGAGAAGAGGGCCACGGGTCTGCCCGCTTGGTTGAGGGTGGCCGCCAGAGCTACGTCGGACGCATCGCTCTCGAGCTGGAAGGGGAGGGACTCGTCGATGGCGTGCATCGTGGCCTTTGCAATGTCTGCTTTGATGCGGCTGAAGGCCCGGCGGGCCTCTATTGACAGGGGAAGAACTGTGGGTTGGATCGGGGACGGGGCTTTTCCGCGTAGTTGGGGACCCACTGGGCATAGAAGCCCAGGCAACATTTCAGGGCCCTGGAGCAGTGAGGGAGGGGGAACTCCATAAGGGGGCGCATGCGTGCAGGGTCAGGGCCTATAACTCCATTTCGCGCCTTAAGCCGAGGATGGCTAGACGGTCGGTGCTAAACACGCATTTATCCTTGTTGTACGTCAGGTTAAGGATTTTAGCGGTCTGGAGAAATGTTCGGAGGTTGGTGTCGTGGTCCTGCTGGTCGTGGCCGCAGACGGTGACATTATAGAGATACGGGAATGTTGCCCGTAAACCGTACCGGTCAACCATTCGGTCCATCTCGCGCTGGAAGACCGAGACCCCGTTGGCTCATGTCACAACAATGATTACTGGAATTAAAACCTGAGATGTAATTGTTAGTGTCAGCGACATGCAAAATATTTCAAAATGCATATTATTGTAGCAAGTTAAAAAAATTAATACATATCGTTGGTGATCAATGGATTGAATGGAATCAGTTCCTTCCCATGAGCATTCTGTTGGAATATTATCAGCGTTTTAATGGTCTGTCTTTGGTTCTCAGTTCCATCAGGTCCGGTTTCCGAAGCTGCGCGCGGCATTCCCCATTCCCGCAGCCGGTCAGTGAGTTTCCCGTTGTGGCCTCCCCACGGCGTGGGGAAACCCGCGGACATGGGGGCGCTGCCGGCGAAGGGGAGGATCCTGCCCAGGGAGAACCCCATTGATTGGGATTGTGAGCTGAACAAATGCATGTTTAATTGATGTTATTATCGTTGTGTGGTCAGGAATTACAGATTCTATTCCACTGAATAACAATCTCCATTTCATTATTGTATAAACAATAATGAGAAACGGTCTGTGATTGTTGGAATGAACAATCCTGCGGCAATCACAGTCAAAGATGCAATGAAATGTTTTCAGTCATTTGCTGTGTTTAGTGGACTGAAAACTAATTTTCTATTGATGTTGCGAAATAATAATTGGTTGTAATGTTTGTTGAACTTCAACATAATGAACAAACACGTAATGAATGAATGAGTTAATTGTTTATTCGACCAAGCAGTGAGTTCGAGTTCACTCTCATTATTGGGATAAATTACGTTAACAGGTGACTGATCTTCGACAGAAAATAATTAAATAATTCAAGTAATAAACACTCCATCTGTCATAATTTCACCAGTTTCAAGATATTTAATATCTGGACTCCGGATAGGATTTGGATTTGTTTGTTGTAACGTGTACCGAGGGACAGTTACAATGAATTCTCTATTCCAGATCTAACAGATCATTTAGTCGATGAGAAGAAACCAAAGTCCGTTAATGGGGCAACGAAAGGTCCACACTGCAAATACCGAGACAGCAGCATCGAGTGAAGCATCCAGGAGTAGTATTAATCAGATCAGTCCAGAAGAGGGTCGTTTCGCAGTCCAGTAACAGTGGGGAAGAAGCTGTATTTGAATCTGTTTCTGCGTGTTCTCAGACTTTTGTATCTCCTGACCGATGGCAAAAGTTTGCAGTTAGTAAGCCGGTTGGATGGCTCTTTGATTATGCTGCCCGCTTTCCCAAGGCAGCGGTAGATACAGGCAATGGATGGGAGGTGGGTTCGCCTGATGGACGAGAGGGTGTTCACGACTCTTCGATGTTTCTTGCGGTCTTAGGCTGAGCAATTGCGACACAACGCTGCAATGCAGCCAGATAGGATGCGTTCGATGCTGCACCTGTAAACGTTGGCAAGAGTCAGTGGGGACATGCCGAATTTCCACAGTTTCATGAGGAAGTATAGGCCCTGTTGTGATTTCTTAGTGGTAGCGTCGACGTGCTTGGAGCAGACAGATTTTTGGTGATGTGCATAACAAGGAATTTGAAGCTATCAACCATCTCCACCTCGGCCCCGCTGATGCACAGAGTAGTGTGTACAGTACTTAGCTTCCTAAAAACAATGACCAGATCTTTAGTTTCCCGTCATTGAGGGAGAGATTGTTGTCGCTGCACCACTCTACTGGATTCTCTATCCCCCTCCCGTATTATGACTTATCGTTGTTCGAGATCTGACCGAGCAGCAAACTTTAAATGGAGTTGGAGCCACATATTGCCACACGTCCTGGCTGTATAGGTAGTGTCGTACGGGGCTAAGCACGCAGCCTTCTGGGCACCGGTAATGAGAACAATCGCGGAGAAGGTCAGAATGATTGTGTCCGAAAGCGGAGCGTTAGTCAATGAATATGAGACTGACGTAGGAGCCCTTGTTGTGGAGATGTTCCAGGGATGAGTGTCGGGCCAGTGAGATGGCGTCTGCTGAGGACCGGTTACGGCACTATGCAAATTGTCGTGGATCGAGGCATCCGAGGAGTGTGGTGTTGATGTGCTTCATGGCCAAACTCTCGAAGCACTTCACTTCGATCGATGTCAAGGCCAACGGACGGTAGCCTTTGAGGCAAGTTGTCTGGTTCTTCTTTCTTCTGGATATTTTATTATTTTTTTCAGTGGTTGCAAAATATCCGTCTCCCATTGAACAACACCTCCACCTGATTGTAACTGTGTGAACAATTGCCCCGTCCGGGCCCCCCTCACCATCGCCACCATATTGTGAATGTGTGTGTGTGAGGTTGTGAACACCGAACACTTCTGTCCGCCCACTCTCCACACCCTCCACGTTATTGTGAACAGATGTGTGAGGTTGTGAACTATTAACCCACCACATGACCTCCTCATCACCTCCCTACTTTACTGTGAGTGCGTATGAGGTTGTGAAAAACTAGCACGTACAAGCGTTCCTAAGTCTGCCCTTCGAAATGACTGTGAGAGTGTTAGTGTGTGAATTGGGGAACAAGTGTTCCGCCCGCCACAACCTCACCGTCCTCTTCAACTGATAGTGATCATGTGTGTGAAGTTGTGAACTATTTCCCGGTTCAATCGACACGACAGCATATCCAATATGTTCTGAGAGTGTGAGGTTGAGAACAATTCCCCATACAACCGCGGCCTCAGAACTCCACCCATATTATTGAGAGTGAGTGTGAGGTTCAGAACAACTGCCGGGTCCAACCGCCCTCGTCACAACTCCCTCCACCTCAGCGTGAGGGGATTGATGTGGTGCAGAGTTGCCCCTCCCAAAGGCATATCAGCCGACTGTATTGTGAGTGTGTGAGGTTGTGGACAAGTACTCTGTCCAACCGCCCCGAACGACTAATTCGGGAAAATCCCAAGGCTTTTTACACGTACATAAAAAGCAAGAGGGTAGCCAGGGAACGGATTGGCCCACTGAAGGATAGGCAAGGGAATCTACGTGTGAAGCCAAGGAAATGGGCGAGGTACTAAATGAATATTTTGCATCAGTATTCACCAAAGAGAAGGAATTAGTGGATGTTGAGTCTGGAGAAGGGGGTGTAGATAGCCTGGGTCACATTGTGATCCAAAAAGACGAGGTGTTGGGTGTCTTAAAAAATATTAAGGTAGATAAGTCCCCAGGGCCTGATGGGATCTACCCCAGAATACTGAAGGAGGCTGGAGAGGAAATTGCTGAGGCCTTGACGGAAATCTTTGGATCCTCACAGTCTTCAGGTGATGTCCCCGAGGACTGGAGAATAGCCAATGTTGTTCCTGTGTTTAAGAAGGGTAGCAAGGATAATCCAGGGAACTACTGCCGGTGAGCCTTACTTCAGTGGTAGGGAAATTACTGGAGAGAATTCTTCGAGACAGGATCTACTCCGATTTAGAAGCAAATGGACGTATTACTGAGAGAGGATAGTTTTGTGAAGGGGAGGTCGTGTCTCACTCAATTGATAAAGTTTTTAGAAGAGGTCACAAAGATGATTTATGCAGGTTGAGCAGTAGATGTTGTCTGTATGGACTTCAGTAAGGCCTTTGACAAGGTCCCTCATGGCAGACTGGTACAAAAGGTGAAGTCACATGGTATCAGGGGTGAGCTGCCAAGGTGGAAACAGCGGGCAGCACGGTAGCATTGTGGATAGCACAATTGTTTCACAGCTCCAGGGTCCCAGGTTCAATTCCGGCTTGGGTCACTGTCTGTGCGGAGTCTGCACATCCTCTCCGTGTGCACGTGGGTTTCCTCCGGGTGCTCCGGTTTCCTCCCACAGTCCAAAGATGTGCAGGTGAGGTGGATTGGCCATGATAAATTGCCCTTAGTGTCCAAAATTGCCCTTAGTGTTGGGTGGGGTTACTGGGTTATGGGGATAGGATAGAGGTGTTGACCTTGGGTAGGGTGCTCTATCCAAGAACCGGTGCAGACTCGATGGGCTGAATGGCCTCCTTCTGCACTGTAAATTCTATGAGAACTGGCTAGGTCATAGAAGGCAGAGAGTAGCAATGGAAGGATGCTTTTCTAATTGGAGGGCTGTGACCAGTGGTGTTCCGCAGGGATCAGTGCTGGGACCTTTGCTGTTCATAGTATACATAAATGATTCGGAGGATAATGTAACTGATCTGATTAATAAGTTTGCAGACGACACAAAGGTTGGTGGAATTGCGGATAGCGATGAGGACTGTCAGAGGATACAACAGTATTTAGATCGTGTGGAGACTTGGGCGGAGAGATGGCAGATGGAGTTTAATCTGGACAAATGTGAGGGAATGCATTTTGGAAGGTCAAATGCAGGTAGGGAATATACAGTGAATTGTAGAACCCTCAAGAGTATTGAAAGTCAGAGACATCGAGGTGGACAGGTCCACAGGTCACTGAAAGGGGCAACACAGGTGGAGAAGGTAGTCAAGAAGGCATACGGCATGCTTGCCTTCATTGGCCGGGGCATTGAGTATAAGAATTGGCAAGTCATGTTGCAGCTGTATAGAACCTTAGGCCACACTTGGAGTATAGTGTTCAATTCTGGTCGCCACACTACCAGAAGGATGTGAAGGATTTAGAGAGGGTGCAGAAGAGATTTACCAGAATGTTGCCTGGTATGGAGGGCATTAGCTATGAGGAGCGGTTGAATAAACTCGGTTTGTTCTCACTGGAACGAAGGAGATTGAGGGGCGACCTGATAGCGGTCTACAAAGTTACGAGGGGCATAGACAGAGTGGATAGTCAGAGGCTTTTCCCCAGGGTAGAGGGGTCAATTACTAGGGGGCATAGGTTTAAGGTGAGAGGGGCAAGGTTAGAGTAGATGTACGAGGCAAGTTTTGTACGCAGAGGGTAGTAGTGGGTGCCTGGAACTCGCTACCGGAGGAGGTGGTGGAAGCAGGGACGATAGTGACATTTAAGGGGCAACTTGACAAAATATGAATAGGATGGGAATAGAGGGATACGGACCCAGGAAGTGTAGAAGATTGTAGTTTAGTCGGGCAGCATGGTCGGCACGGGCTTGGAGGGCCGAAGGGTCTGTTCCTGTGCTGTATATTTCTTTTTACACCTTCCAACTTATTGTCAGTGTGTGTGTGAGGTTGTCAACTCCTGCCCCATCCACTGGGCTCGTCATCCGCCAGCTCACTGTGAGTGTGTGTGACGCTGTGAACATCTGGCCCATCCAGCCGGTTCCTACTCCCCCGCCTCACTGTGAGTGTGTGTGACGTTGTGAACATCTGGCCCGTCCAGCCGGTTCCTACTCCCCCGCCTCACTGTGAGTGTGTGTGACGCTGTGAACATCTGGCCCATCCAGCCGGTTCCTACTCCCCCGCCTCACTGTGAGTGTGTGTGACGTTGTGAACATCTGGCCCGTCCAGCCGGTTCCTACTCCCCCGCCTCACTGTGAGTGTGTGTGACGCTGTGAACATCTGGCCCATCCAGCCGGTTCCTACTCCCCCGCCTCACTGTGAGTGTGTGTGACGTTGTGAACATCTGGCCCATCCAGCCGGTTCCTACTCCCCCGCCTCGCTGTGAGTGTGTGTGACGTTGTGAACATCTGGCCTATCCAGCCGGTTCCTACTCCCCCGCCTCACTGTGAGTGTGTGTGACGTTGTGAACATCTGGCCCATCCAGCCGGTTCCTACTCCCCCGCCTCACTGTGAGTGTGTGTGACGCTGTGAACATCTGGCCCATCCAGCCGGTTCCTACTCCCCCGCCTCACTGTGAGTGTGTGTGACGCTGTGAACATCTGGCCCATCCAGCCGGTTCCTACTCCCCCGCCTCACTGTGAGTGTGTGTGACGTTGTGAACATCTGGCCCATCCAGCCGGTTCCTACTCCCCCGCCTCACTGTGAGTGTGTGTGACGCTGTGAACACCTGGCCCATCCAGCCGGTTCCTACTCCCCCGCCTCACTGTGTGTGTGTGACGTTGTGAACATCTGGCCCATCCAGCTTGTTCCTACTCCCCCGCCTCACTGTGAGTGTGTGTGACGCTGTGAACATCTGGCCCGTCCAGCCGGTTCCTACTCCCCCGCCTCACTGTGAGTGTGTGTGACGCTGTGAACATCTGGCCCATCCAGCCGGTTCCTACTCCCCCGCCTCACTGTGAGTGTGTGTGACGCTGTGAACATCTGGCCCATCCAGCCGGTTCCGACTCCCCCGCCTCACTGTGAGTGTGTGTGACGTTGTGAACATCTGGCCCATCCAGCCGGTTCCTACTCCCCCGCCTCACTGTGTGTGTGTGACGTTGTGAACATCTGGCCCATCCAGCTTGTTCCTACTCCCCCGCCTCACTGTGAGTGTGTGTGACGCTGTGAACATCTGGCCCATCCAGCCGGTTCCTACTCCCCGCCTCACTGTGAGTGTGTGTGACGCTGTGAACATCTGGCCCATCCAGCCGGTTCCTACTCCCCCGCCTCACTGTGAGTGTGTGTGACACTGTGAACATCTGGCCCATCCAGCCGGTTCCTACTCCCCCGCCTCACTGTGAGTGTGTGTGACGTTGTGAACATCTGGCCCATCCAGCCGGTTCCCACTCCCCCGCCTCACTGTGAGTGTGTGCGACGTTGTGAACATCTGGCCCATCCAGCCGGTTCCTACTCCCCGCCTACTGTGAGTGTGTGCGACGTTGTGAACATCTGGCCCATCCAGCCGGTTCCTACTCCCCCGCCTCACTGTGAGTGTGTGTGACGCTGTGAACATCTGGCCCATCCAGACGGTTCCTACTCCCCCGCCTCACTGTGAGTGTGTGTGACGCTGTGAACATCTGGCCCATCCAGCCGGTTCCTACTCCCCCGCCTCACTGTGAGTGTGTGTGACGTTGTGAACATCTGGCCCATCCAGCCGGTTCCTACTCCCCCGCCTCACTGTGAGTGTGTGTGACGCTGTGAACATCTGGCCCATCCAGCCGGTTCCCACTCCCCCGCCTCACTGTGAGTGTGTGTGACGCTGTGAACATCTGGCCCATCCAGCCGGTTCCCACTCCCCCGCCTCACTGTGAGTGTGTGTGACGTTGTGAACATCTGGCCCATCCAGCCGGTTCCCACTCCCCCGCCTCACTGTGAGTGTGTGTGACGTTGTGAACATCTGGCCCGTCCAGCCGGTTCCTACTCCCCCTTCTCACTGTGAGTGTGTGTGACGTTGTGAACATCTGGCCCATCCAGCCGGTTCCTACTCCCCCGCCTCACTGTGAGTGTGTGTGACGTTGTGAACACCTGCCCCATACTGCGGCTCCTCATGCCTTCCATCAGGGTCCCAGTTGCGAATCCAGAATTGGGTCACTGTCTGTAGAGAGTCTGCACGTTTCTCCCTGTCTACTAGGGGGTCCTGTGGGGGCTCCTGTTCCTTCCCACAATTCCCAAAAGTTAGGAATGTGGCGACCAGTGGCTTTTCACAGTAACTTCGTTGCAGTGTTAAGCCGACTTGTGACAATAAAGATTGTAATAATTATTTTAATCATTATTATATTATGACTATTTGTGTGAGGTTATGGAAAATTATCCCGTCCGGCCGCTCCCTCACCTGCACCTATGAATTTGATAGAAATTAGTCTTCCAGTATGTTCATAAATAGAGTTTGCGATGTTTTCGTCCCCTCGCGTGAGCACGGTGGCACAGTTGTTCGCGCTGCTGCCTCACAGCTCCAGGGTCCCAAGGTTCATTTCGGGCCTCGGATGGTTCAATTCCATCCGAGACCGTTGCATGGAATTTTTTCTTTCTCCCCGTGTGTGCGTGGGTTCCCTCCGGGTGCTCCGGTTTCCCCACAGTCCAAAGATGTGCAGGTTAGGTGGATGGGCCGTGATAAATTGTCCCTTGGTGTTCAAAAGGTTGGGTCGGGTTCCTACGTTACGGGGATAGGTTGGACGCCTGAGGTTGACTCGTCTGCTTTTCCCACAGCCTGTGCACACTCGATGGGCTGAATGTCCTCCTTCGGCACTGTAAGTTCTATGATTCTATGATCATGTGACCACACAAATTTCTAAATACTGCTACTTACGCGAAAGTGGCGTAAGGGAAGTGAACCGAGTTTCTCTTCTTCCGATCCGTCACAGCACCTATAAGAAAATGGTACAGAGGCTGAAGAGGGGTTTCTGTGAGAAGCCCAAATAAAACGGTCCAGGGGCAGCATGAAAATTCATTGATGGAGAGTTTACGGCGTCGATTACAGAATCAGTTAAGTTACAGCGCAGAAGGAGGCCATTCAGCCCATCGAGTCTGCACCGGTCCTACTTCAGCCCACACCTCCACCCTATCCCCGTAACCCCACGGAAACCTTTGGGACACGAAGGGCTATTTCTCACGGCCAATTCACCGAACCTGCAAACTTTCGATTCTGGGGGGAAAGGGGAGCACCCGGAGGAAACCCACGCAGACACGGGGAGAACGGTGCAGACTCCACACAGACAGTGACCCAAGCCGGGAATCGAGCCTGGGAATCCTTGAGCTGTGACGTAACTGTGCTCGGCGCTCTGGCACCGTGCTACCCTCACCGATAGGTGAACGTGAAATGACAGGACAATTTCTCTCCAGATGGTGCTGACAGCGAGCTGCTGTAAGGTGAAGATGTGCTGAATGGATCAAAGACATAGAGAGGAAATAATAACAGGAAGGGATAACTTATTTTGAAAAAAGTACCCAAAAAATGCAGCACAAATTTAAATGTTAAGACCTTTGTCATTTTTTGATTTGATTTGATTTGATTTATTATTGTCACAGGTATTAGTATACAGTGAAAAGTAGTGCTTCTTGATAGCTGTACAAACCCTGCATCAGGAAGGAGGGACTGCAGAATATAATATGACAGTTAAAACAAGGTGTAGCGAAAGGATCAACTTAATACGAGGTAGGTCCATTCAAAAGTCTCATTGCGCTCGGGAAGAAGCTGTTCTTGTGTCGGTTGGTACGTGACCTCAAACTTTGCTATCTTTTACCTGACGGGAGGAGGTGGCAGAGAGTCTGTCCGGGGTGCCTGGGGTCCGTAATTATGCTGGCTGCCTTTCTGAAGCAGCGGGAATTGTAGACAGAGTCAATGGGTGGGAGGCCGGTTCGCGTGATGGACTGGGCTACATTCACCACCTTTCGTAGTTTCCTGCGGTCTTGGGCAGAGCGGGCTCCATACCAAGCTGTGATACACCCAGAAAGAATGCTTTCCATGGTGCATCGGGAGAAGTTGGTGAGGATCGTAGCTGACATGCCAAATTTCCTCAGTCTTCTGAGAAAGTAGAGTCGTTGGTGGGCTTTCTTAACTATAGTGTCGGCATGGGGGGACCAGGACAGGCTGCTGGTGATCTGGACACCTAAAAACTTGAAGCTCTCGACCCTTTCTACTTCCTTCCCATTGATGTAGACAGGGGCATGTTCTCCACTATGCTTCCTGACGTCGATGATTATGTCCTTCGTTTTGTTGACATTGAGGGAGAGATTATTGTCGTCGCACCAGTTCACCAGATTCTCTGTCTCATTCCTGTACTCTGTCTCGTCATTGTTTGAAGTCCGACCCACTACGGTGGTGTCATCAGTAAATTTGAGAATCGGGTTGGAGGGGAATTTGGCCGCACAGTCAGAGGTGTATAAGGAGTACAGTAGGGGGCTGAGGACACAGCCTTGTGGGGCACCGGTGTTGAGGATGATCGTGGAGGAGGTGTTGTTGCCTATCCTTACTGATTGTGGTCTGTGGGTTAGAAAGTTCAGGATCCAGGCGCAGAGGGAGGAGCCAAGGCCAAGGCGACGGAGTTTGGAGATGAGTTTCGTCGGAATGATGGTGTTGAAGGCTGAGCTGTCGTCGATAAATAGGAGTCTGACATAGGAGTCTTTGTTATCTAGTTGTTCCAGGGATCAAGGCAATCCCGTACCTCACACAGACACAAACTCAGACAGACTGGGTCAGTACATCTTTCAAATGGAGCGAGATCCATTCTCCACCTTTAACTTGGAGAGGTGTATCTGGCCTGTGTGTGACCCAAGACACACACTGACTCTGAACATCCTCACAGCAGCTTGGGGACAGACTTTTCTAAATCACTTTTCATAACCTTTGGGTATCACAAACTGCTTCACAGGCAATGGAGCCCTTTTGAAATCTAGTCAGGAGTAATTGAGGAAATGGACCAGCTAATTTCAGAGAGAGAGACACAGAAACAGGATGACATTGTGCTGTACATGTTTCACAGCTGACACTGAGACACACACGAGATGTACAATATCAATTATTATTCTGAAGCATTTTGATTAAATCAGCCCTGAGACTGAATTCCAGTGTTTCAGAGTAAAGCTCCATCTACACTGCCCATCAAACACTCACAACACAAATACTGTCTGTGCTTAAATACAGAGTCAAAATCCCTCTGTCCTGTCCAATGAATTTTTCATTGCAGATAGTTATTTTTATTTTTTGGAGAAGCAGAACTTAAATTGCACAGACTCCCAGGGTGGACTCTTGTTTATTTCAGCCCTTCACATTCAAACGTGAAGTTTAAGCTCCGATTACAGGTGTCTGCTTGTCTCTGTCTGTGTATTCAATGTTCCTGTAGCTTACTCACTTGTCTGAAGTATTTGAATAATAGGCCTTGGTTAATCAATCCTTTCTCACAGCACATGGAAGTTGTGAATCTTCAAGGCTCTCAGTCTAATGTAGTTAAAAAACAACTGCTTCCTTTGATCCTCAATCCATTTCCCAACCCTAAATAGATCTCACACATTTCCATAATGCATGAATATCTCCATCAAAACTTCTAATCAGTTCCCCATACACTTGTTAAACTTGCCTGCGTGAAGTAAATTCCACTGACAGATTCCGAAAGCTGCACAGAAAAATGACTGCTTATTTTAAACTTTGAAACGGAACTATTTTAACTTGTGCATCAGTCCTATTAAACAGAAATGTTGTCCCTGTGGGCTGACAGTCTCTCAGCAAGATTGAAACATTGAGGGACCCCACGTCCTGCATTTGACAACATTTGTGGCACTTCCACAATCTACGATACATTGCTGTCTGTATTGTGTGAATCCAGCTGTGAAATATCTGTCCAGTTTAAACTTCCACTGTTTCTGCCTTCTCATCATTGATAAAGATGACGGTTTGATCACCCCTCTGCCTGAGGTGGGAGTGGGACCATCCAGGGCTGCAGGCCCAGCCTCCTGTCCCCCCCACCCCTCTGCCTGAGGTGGGACTGGGACCATCCAGGGCTGCAGGCCCGGCCTCCTGTCCCCCCACCCCTCTGCCTGAGGTGGGACTGGGACCATCCAGGGCTGCAGGCCCAGCCTCCTGTCCTCCCACCCCTCTGCCTGAGGTGGGACTGGGACCATCCAGGGCTGCAGGCCCAGCCTCCTGTCCTCCCACCCCTCTGCCTGAGGTGGGACTGGGACCATCCAGGGCTGCAGGCACAGCCTCCTGTCCTCCCACCCCTCTGCCTGAGGTGGGAGTGGGACCATCCAGGGCTGCAGGCCCAGCCTCCTGTCCTCCCACCCCTCTGCCTGAGGTGGGACTGGGACCATCCAGGGCTGCAGGCCCGGCCTCCTGTCCTCCCACCCCTCTGCCTGAGGTGGGAGTGGGACCATCCAGGGCTGCAGGCCCGGCCTCCTGTCCTCCCACCCATCTGCCTGAGGTGGGAGTGGGACCATCCAGGGCTGCAGGCCCAGCCTCCTGTCCTCCCACCCCTCTGCCTGAGGTGGGAGTGGGACCATCCAGGGCTGCAGGCCCGGCCTCCTGTCCTCCCACCCCTCTGCCTGAGGTGGGAGCGGGACCATCCAGGGCTGCAGGCCCGGCCTCCTGTCCTCCCACCCCTCTGCCTGAGGTGGGACCATCCAGGGCTGCAGGCCGAGCCTCCTGTCCTCCCAGCCCTCTGCCTGAGTTGGGACTGGGACCATCCAGGGCTGCAGGCCCAGCCTCCTGTCCTCCCACCCCTCTGCCTGAGGTGGGACCGGGACCATCCAGGGCTGCAGGCCCGGCCTCCTGTCCTCCCACCCCTCTGCCTGAGGTGGGACCATCCAGGGCTGCAGGCCCGGCCTCCTGTCCTCCCACCCCTCTGCCAGAGGTGGGAGTGGGACCATCCAGGGCTGCAGGCCCGGCCTTCTGTCCTCCCACCCCTCTGCCAGAGGTGGGAGTGGGACCATCCAGGGCTGCAGGCCCGGCCTCCTGTCCTCCCACCCCTCTGCCAGAGGTGGGAGTGGGACCATCCAGGGCTGCAGGCCCGGCCTCCTGTCCTTCCACCCCTCTGCCTGAGGTGGGAGTGGGACCATCCAGGGCTGCAGGCCCGGCCTCCTGTCCTCCCACCCCTCTGCCTGAGGTGGGACAGGGACCATCCAGGCTGCAGTCCCGGCCTCCTGTCTTCCCCCCCCCCCCCTGCCTGAGGTGGGACTGGGACCATCCAGGGCTGCAGGCCGAGCCTCCTGTCCTCCCACCCCTCTGCCAGAGGTGGGAGTGGGACCATCCAGGGCTGCAGGCCCAGCCTCCTGTCCTCCCACCCTCTGGCCAGCACCTCGGAGGCACCCTCCACTGCCGGGGGCAGGGCGGACAAGACATTATGTGGGGGCGGCAGCCTCCCGTCGCTCCGCTGCCCCCGCGGTGCCCTCGCCCTCCCGCCTGCTCACGCGGCAGGTGGGGGTGAAGTGCTATGCCCACCCTACCATGACCATTGAGGCGGGCACCCGTGCGATGGGCGGGGCTGTCGGCCCCTCGGCCATCGTAGCCGCCTCGCGGATGTACGGCAAGGCCGGGTTCTTCCTGCGGGCCGAGCAGGCGGCCCACCGGGCCCTGGAAAGGGGGCTCACGGTGGGCGGGGCACACGTGGCGGTGGAGACGCTGGGGGCCACCGCAGAACGTGTTGTTCTATCAAACGTCCCGCCCTCCCTCCCCACCGAGCTCCTCCTGCCCCATCTCTCCCGTGTTGGTGCCCATCCCCCCGACGCCTGGCCCGGGGCACACAATGAAGAGAAGCAAGGCCGGGGGGGCCTCCGAGGCCCCCGAGCCACTCGAGCTGCTGTCGCCCCCTGAGCAGGAGGACCCGGGGTCGAGCGGAGACGAAGCCCCTGGGGGCCCGTCCCGCCCGGTGCAAGTTACCTCCCCGGACGCCTCCTCTTCACCATCGCCGGGGGCCGGCAGCAGCAGCGACCACTCATCGTGCCGCTGTGGGCCGTGGACGTGGGAGGACGGGGAAGGCTCCCCGCCCTCTACACCATGGGCGGGCGACGCCGGAGAGCCCTGTTTTCAAGCCGGACATGTTTCCGGGGGGCCTGTCCGAGGTCCCGGAGTCGCCGGCGTGGGTGGAGGCGCTGTCCACGGGCCGTGAGCCGCGGGAGGAGCCTGCGAGGGACCTGCCTGAAGACGACCCTGGGGGTGGGGTCGACTCGGGTCAAGGGTTCGCCGGTGGGCCCGTGCCGCCCGCCATACTCCATGTGGCGGGGGACTCGAGCCCTGGAGGTGACCGTTCGGAGGAGGAAGGCTGCTCGGTGGCGGGCGAGGCGGAGGATTTAGATGCGCTCTGCAGCGAGGCAGAGGGCACCCTCACACCCGGCAGCGAGTCTCCCCTCGTCCCCCCTGGGGAACTCCGGACATTTCTGGGAACGCACCATGGTCACCCGGACTGTGTGCGGCTGGCCCTGGACAGCTGGGGAAATCTGGGGCTGCTCCTTGGCTCCGCCCGGGCCTATGTCAGAGAGGCCCGGGAGTTCGATCAAGACCAGGAGGAGCAGCGCCAAGCTGCTCAGTTCCTTGTGGGACTCCTGAGGGAGTGGAGGGGGCGGTACCCCCACTCTGAGCACTGAAGGTGATGGATAACTATTGCTGCTGACATGGAGGTAACCATGGCCAGCCTCAACATCAACGGCAGCAGCCACGCGCACCACCGTCTCCAGTTCCTGTCTATCCTCCGGGACGGAAAGTACGGGGTGTGCTTCCTGCAGGAAACCCAGGCCATCCGGGTGACGAAGCTCAGTGGACCCTGGAGGGGCAAGGAGGAGTCTCCATGAGTCACCTGGCCCCACGTTCGGGCGGGGTGGCTATCTTGTTGGCTCCACATTTTCAGCCGGAGATCTTTGGGGGTCAAGGAGCCGGTGCCAGTCCTTCTGCTGCACCTAAAGGCCCGTTTCGGGGCAGCGGTGATTCACTTTGTAAATGTATCCGCTCCAGTGGCCGGACCGCAGCAGGCGGCTTCCTTCCAAAAGGTGTCCACTCTTCTTAGCACCATCCCGGCGGGCGAGTGCATCGTCCTCGGAGGGGATTTCAATTGCACCCTCCAGGACAAGGACCGCATCGGAGTCCAGCGCGGCCTGGCTGCGGTGGTGAAGTTGAGGGACCTGGTTAGGTCCTTCGACTTGGTGGATGTCTGGCGGACTCTCCATCCTGAATTGCGGGGGTGCACCTCTGTGCGGCCCCCGTTCAGAGCGTCCAGCATCGACCGTCTTTACATTTCCAAGACGTACTTGCCCAGCGTTCCGACGGCCTCCATGGAGCAGGTGCCGAGCTCGGATCACCACCTGGTGTGGGCGGGTCTCGCCCCGTCCCGCGCTCAGACACGGTCCGCGTACTGGCACTTTAACAACCTGCTGCTGGAGGACGAGCGGTTCCTGGACTCGTTCTGCCGTTTCTGGGCCGGCTGGAGAAGGAAGCGGGATGGCTTCCCCTCCTTGAGGCTACGGTGGGATGTGGGCAAGGCCCAGAACCGTGCCTTCTGTCAGGGGTACACGGAGGGGTCTTCGGCGGGGCAGAACTCCACGATCGCCAAATTGGCTGAGGAACTCCTCGATCTGGAGTCACGTCTCGCTCAGCCCGATGAGGCCCGGCCCTGGGGCTGGTGTACAGGGAGAAGAGGGGCGCACTGCGGGACCTGAAACTGGCCGGGTCCAGCGGCGAGTACGTGAGGTCGCGGATCCGTCTCCTAACGGACATGGACCGGGGCTCCCGCTTCTTCTACTCGCTGGAAAGAGGACGCGGGGCCCGTCGGCAGGTTTCTACGCTGTTGGCCGACGACCGGCCCTTCGTCTCGGATCCGGAGGGGGTCAGGACCCTGATCAGGGATTTTTACTCCGACCTCTTCTCTCCGGGTCCGTCCAGCGAGGACGCTTGCAGAGTTCTGGGGGAGGACCTGCCGCAGGTGGGCCCGGAGGTCGCCGGGAAGCTCGATAATGCCATCAACCTCCAAGAGCTGACCGGCGCCCTGGACAGCCTCTCACGGGGCAAATCCCCAGGGCTGGACGGGCTGACCGTGGAGTTCTTCAGGGCGTGCTGGGACGTCCTGGGGAGCGACTACGCGGGGGTCCTGGGGGAATGTACCGCGACCGGGGAGATGCCTCTTTCGTGGCGCAGGGCCGTCATTGCCCTGCTGCCCAAGAAGGGGGATCTCCACCGACTTAAGAACTGGCGACCGGTCTCCCTCCTCAGCACGGACTATAAAATCTTCGCCAAGGTGCTGTGTTTACGCCTTGGCCCCGAGCTGGACCACATGATCCACCCTGACCAGTCCTGCACAGTCCCGGACCGCACAATCCATGACAATATCCACCTGGTCCAGGACATTATTCACTTTACCCAGAGGACTGGTATGTCGAGCGCCTCCCTGTCTCTTGACCAGGAGAAGGCGTTCGACAGGGTGGGGCCCGGGGATTTGCTCGGGACTCTGCGAGCTGTCGGGTTCGGGTGGTATTTTGTCCCCCGGATCCGGTTACTGTCCGCCGCCTCGGAGAGTCTGATTAAGGTTAACGGGTCCCTGACGGCGCCCCTTCGCTTTGGGAGAGGAGTGCGTCAGGGCTGCCCCCTGTCCGGTCAACACTATTCCCTCTGCGTGGAGCCTTTCCTGTGCCTCCTGCGGAGGAGGTTCACGGGGCTGGTTCTGCGCGAGCCGGACGGGGGGGTGGTCCTCTCGGCGGACGCTGATGCCGTGTTCCTCATGGTCACTGACCCCGGGGACCCCCGGAGGATGCGAGAGAGCCAAGCTGTCTACTCCGCCGCGTCCTCCCCACGGATCAACTGGGCCAAATGTTCCGGACTCCTGGTCGGTCCGTGGCAGGTGGACCCCCTCCCGGAGGAGCTCGGGCCCTTCAGCTGGAGTCGGACCAACAGCCTCGACCTGGGAGTCCATCTTTGCCCGGCAGAGGGAGCCTGGCCGGCGAACGGGCAGGAGCTGGAGACCAAGGTCACCGCTGGCCTGGGACGCTGGACAGGACGGCTCCGAGTGCTGTCCCCCAGGGGCCGAGTTCTCGTCATAAACCAGCTGATCGCCTCCATGCTGTGGTCCCGGCTGGTCACTGACTCCCCCCCCTGGCTTTGTCCCACCATCCAGAGAGCCCGGCTTCGGTTCCTCCGGGACAATCGACTGCACGGGGTCGCTGCGGAGGTCTGGAGTCTCCCGATGGCGGAGGGCGGTCAGGCGCTGGTGTGCCTCCGCACCCAGACTGCCACTTTCCACCCTCAGACTGCAGCGTTACCTGTACGCTGAGCCTCCTCCACGGTGGGGCCCTGGCGACGGATTTCTCCCCCCAGGGGCTCGGCCTGAACTACGACGTGCAGCTCCTGTCTGTGGACCAGCAGGGTCTTCGGAACTCTCTGTTGGCGCTGCCCGTCTTGTACCAGGTCCTCCTCAAAGTCTGGAACACGGTCTCCAGGCGCCGCAGCTCTCCCCCGTCAGGAGTGGCGGCTGTCGTAAGGGAGCCGCTGCTCAGGAATCCGCACCTCCGCCAATCTCCATTCGTGTGGCTGGGTGGCGGAGGGCCGGGCTGTGGGTGCCGTGGGAAGGGCTGGGTGGCGGAGGGCTGTGGGTGCCGTGGGAAGGGCTGGGTGGCGGAGGGCTGTGGGTGCCGTGGGAAGGGCTGGGTGGCGGCCGGGGGTCCCTGGAGCGGGGGCAGGCGCTGCCCACGGGCACACTCGAAGCTTTCCGGGCTGGCTGGGCCCCGCAGGGGGTGGGCTGGCGGACCGACCCCCATTCTCACACTTTCATTGGGCGGGTATTGGATGAGGTTTGGTCTCTTTTCCTGTTCTGTTGGGGCTGTGCTCCACCCGCGGTTTGGGGCACTCCCCACATTTTGTTTTGTCCATCAGTTACTTCTGGTCTGTTTTGCTTTGTTGTGTCCCAGCTCCAGGCCGATGCCAGCGGCGGGCGCTGCCTCACCCTGCCCGCGGGAAGAGCGGGCAGGACAGGCAATCTCAGGGAAAACAGACCCAAATAAACATTATATACACATCAAATAAACAGCACCATCAAACTGTTCGATCCGAGACAATGCTGCTGGGGGAGGGGGACCGCGGCTGCTGGGGGAGGGGGACCGCGGCTGCTGGGGGAGGGGGACCGCGGCTGCTGGGGGAGGGGGACCGCGGCTGCTGGGGGAGGGGGACCGCGGCTGCTGGGGGAGGGGGACCGCGGCTACTGGGGGAGGGGGGCCGCGGCTGCTGGGGGAGGGGGACCGCGGCTGCTGTGGGAGGGGGACCACGGCTGCTGGTGGAGGGGGAGGGGGACCGCGGCTGCTGGGGAGGGGGAAGGGACCGCGGCTGCTGGGGGAGGGGGGCCGCGGCTGCTGGGGGAGGGGGACCGCGCCTGCTGGGGGAGGGGGACCGCGGCTGCTGGGGGAGGGGGACCGCGGCTGCTGGGGGAGGGGGACAGCGGCTGCTTGGGGAGGGGGACCGCGGCTGCTGGGGGAGGGGGAGGGGATCCGCGGCTGCTGGGGGAGGGGGACCGCGGCTGCTGGGGGAGGGGGACCGCGGCTGCTGGGGGAGGGGGGCCGCGGCTGCTGGAGGAGGGGGTGGGGACCGTGGCTGCTGGGGGAGGGGGACCACGGCTGCTGGGGGAGGGGGACCGCGGCTGCTGAAGAGGGGAGGGGGACCGCGGCTGCTGGGGGAGGGGGACCGCGGCTGCTGGGGGAGTTGGAGGGGGACCCCGGCTGCTGGGGGAGGGGGAGGGGGACCGTGGCTGTTGGGGAGGGGGACCGTGGCTGCTGGGGGAGAGGGGTAGGGGGACTGCAGCTGCTGCGAGAGGGGAATCGCGGCTGCTGGGGGAGGGGGACCGCGGCTGCTGGGGGAGGTGGAGGGGGATCGCGGTTGCTGGGGGAGGGGGAGGGGGACCGTGGCTGCTGGGCGAGGGGGAGGGGTACCGCGGCTGCTGGGGGAGGGGGAGGGGGACCGCGGCTGCTGGGGGAGGGAGAGGGGGACCGCGGCTGCTGGGGAGGGGAGGGGGACCGCGGCTGCTGGGGGAGGGGGACCGCGGCTGCTGGAGGAGGGGGAGGGGGACCGCGGCTGCTGGGGAGGGGGAAGGGGACCGGGGCTGCTGGGGAGGGGGAGGGGGACCGCGGCTGTTGGGGGTGGGGGACCGCGGCTGCTGGGGGAGGGGGACCGCGGCTGCTGGGGGAGTGGGACCGCGGCTGCTGGGCGAGAGTGGCCGCGGCTGCTGGGGAGGGGGAGGGGGACCGCGGCTGCTGGGGAGGGCGAGGGGGACCGCGGCTGCTGGGGGAGGGGGACCGCGGCTGCTGGGGGAGAGGGGCCGCGGCTGCTGGGGGAGGGGGACCGCGGCTGCTGGGGAGGGGGAGGGGGACCGCGGCTGCTGGGGAAGGGGAGGGGGATCACGGCTGCTGGGGGAGGGGGAGGGGGACAGGTGGCTGCTGGAGGAGGGGGACAGCGGCTGCTGGGGGAGGGGAAGGGGGGACGGGGAGGGGGACTGCGGCTGCTGGGGGAGGGGAAGGGCAGGGGGACCGCGGCTGCTGGGCGAGGGGATGGGGACCGCGGCTGCTGGGGGAGGGGGGGACCGCGGCTGCTGGGGGAGGGGGAGGGGGACCGCGGCTGCTGGGGGATGGGGAGGGGGACCGCGGCAGCTGGGAGGGGAGGGGACCGCGGCTGCTGGGGGAGGGGGAGGGGGACCGCAGCTGCTGGGGGAGGGGGACCGCGACTGCTGGGGGAGGGGGACCGCGGCTGCTGGGGGAGGGGGACCGCGGCTGCTGGGGGAGGGGGACCGCGGCTGCTGGCGGAGGGGGACCGCGGCTGCTGGGGGAGGGGGACCGCGGCTGCTGGGGGAGGGGGGCCGCGGCTGCTGGGGGAGGGGGACCGCGGCTGCTGGGGGGGGGGACCGCGGCTGCTGGGGGATGGGGAGGGGGACCGCGGCTGCTGGGGGAGGGTGGCCGCGGCTGCTGGGGAGGGGGACCGCGGCTGCTGGTGGAGGGGGACCGCGGCTGCTGGGGAGGGGGACCGCGGCTGCTGGGGGAGGGGGACCGCGGCTGCTGGGGGAGGGGAACAGCGGCTGCTGGGGGAGGGGGACCGCGGCTGCTGGGGGAGGGGGAGGGGAACCGCGGCTGCTGGGGGAGGGGGAGGGGGACCGCGGCTGCTGGGGGAGGGGGACCGCGGCTGCTGGGGGAGGGGGACCGCGGCTGCTGGAGGAGGGGGAGGGGGACCGTGGCTGCTGGGGAGGGGGACCACGGCTGCTGGGGGAGGGGGACCGCGGCTGCTGGGGAGGGGAGGGGGACCGCGGCTGCTGGGGGAGGGGGACCGCGGCTGCAGGGGGAGGGGGAGGGGGAGGGGGACGCCGGCTGCTGGGGGAGGGGGAGGGGGACTGTGGCTGTTGGGGGAGGGGGACCGTGGCTGCTGGGGGAGAGGGGGACTGCGGCTGCTGCGGGAGGGGGATCGCGGCTGCTGGGGGAGGGGGACCGCGGCTGCTGGGGGAGGGGGACCGCGGTTGCTGGGGGAGGGGGACCGCGGCTGCTGGGGGAGGGGAGGGGGACCGTGGCTGCTGGGCGAGGGGGAGGGGTACCGCGGCTGCTGGGGGAGGGGGAGGGGGACCGCGGCTGCTGGGGGAGGGAGAGGGGGACCGCGGCTGCTGGGGAGGGGGAGGGGGACCGCGGCTGCTGGGGGAGGGGGACCGCGGCTGCTGGAGGAGGGGGAGCGGGACCGCGGCTGCTGGGGAGGGGGAGGGGGACCGCGGCTGCTGGGGAGGGGGAGGGGGACCGCGGCTGCTGGGGGAGTGGGACCGCGGCTGCTGGGCGAGAGGGGCCGCGGCTGCTGGGGGAGGGGGACCGCGGCTGCTGGGGAGGGCGAGGGGGACCGCGGCTGCTGGGGAGGGCGAGGGGGACCGCGGCTGCTGGGGGAGGGGGACCGCGGCTGCTGGGGAGGTGGACCGCGTCTGCTGGGGGAGAGGGGCCGCGGCTGCTGGTGGAGGGGGACCGCGGCTGCTGGGGAGGGGGACCGCGGCTGCTGGGGGAGGGGGAGGGGGACCGCGGCTGCTGGGGAAGGGGAGGGGGATCACGGCTGCTGGGGGAGGGGGACCGCGGCTGCTGGAGGAGGGGGACAGCGGCTGCTGGGGGAGGGGAAGAGGTGACGGGGAGGGGGACTGCGGCTGCTGGGGGAGGGGAAGGGCAGGGGGACCGCGGCTGCTGGGCGAGGGGATGGGGACCGCGGCTGCTGGGGGAGGGGGAGGGGGACCGCGGCAGCTGGGGGGGGAGGGGACCGCGGCTGCTGGGGGAGGGGGAGTGGGACCGCAGCTGCTGGGGGAGGGGGGGACCGCGGCTGCTGGGGAGGGGGAGGGGGTCCGCGGCTGCTGGGGAGGGGGAGGGGGAACGCGGCTGCTGGAGGAGGGGGAGGGGGACCGCGGCTGCTGGGGGAGGGGGACCGCGGCTGCTGGGGGAGGGGGACCGTGGCTGTTGGGGAGGAGGAGGGGGACTGTGGCTGCTTGGTAGGGGGACCGCTGCTGCTGGGGAGGGGAGGGGGACCGCGGCTGCTGGGGGATGGGGAGGGGGACCGCGGCTGCTGGAGGAGGGTGGCCGCGGCTGCTGGGGGAGGGGGACCGCGGCTGCTGGTGGAGGGGGACCGCGGCTGCTGGGGGAGGGGGACCGCGGCTGCTGGGGGAGGGGGACCGCGGCTGCTGGGGGAGGGGAACAGCGGCTGCTGGGGGAGGGGGACCGCGGCTGCTGGGGGAGGGGGAGGGGAACCGCGGCTGCTGGGGGAGGGGGAGGGGGACCGCGGCTGCTGGGGGAGGGGGACCGCGGCTGCTGGGGGAGGGGGACCGCGGCTGCTGGAGGAGGGGGAGGGGGACCGTGGCTGCTGGGGAGGGGGACCACGGCTGCTGGGGGAGGGGGACCGCGGCTGCTGGGGAGGGGAGGGGGACCGCGGCTGCTGGGGGAGGGGGACCGCGGCTGCAGGGGGAGGGGGAGGGGGACGCCGGCTGCTGGGGGAGGGGGAGGGGGACTGTGGCTGTTGGGGGAGGGGGACCGTGGCTGCTGGGGGAGAGGGGGACTGCGGCTGCTGCGGGAGGGGGATCGCGGCTGCTGGGGGAGGGGGACCGCGGCTGCTGGGGGAGGGGGAGGGGGACCGCGGTTGCTGGGGGAGGGGGACCGCGGCTGCTGGGGGAGGGGAGGGGGACCGTGGCTGCTGGGCGAGGGGGAGGGGTACCGCGGCTGCTGGGGGAGGGGGAGGGGGACCGCGGCTGCTGGGGGAGGGAGAGGGGGACCGCGGCTGCTGGGGAGGGGGAGGGGGACCGCGGCTGCTGGGGAGGGGGAGGGGGACCGCGGCTGCTGGGGGAGTGGGACCGCGGCTGCTGGGCGAGAGGGGCCGCGGCTGCTGGGGGAGTGGGACCGCGGCTGCTGGGGAGGGCGAGGGGGACCGCGGCTGCTGGGGAGGGCGAGGGGGACCGCGGCTGCTGGGGGAGGGGGACCGCGGCTGCTGGAGGAGGGGGACAGCGGCTGCTGGGGGAGGGGAAGAGGTGACGGGGAGGGGGACTGCGGCTGCTGGGGGAGGGGAAGGGCAGGGGGACCGCGGCTGCTGGGCGAGGGGATGGGGACCGCGGCTGCTGGGGGAGGGGGAGGGGGACCGCGGCAGCTGGGGGGGGAGGGGACCGCGGCTGCTGGGGGAGGGGGAGGGGGACCGCAGCTGTTGGGGGAGGGGGGGACCGCGGCTGCTGGGGAGGGAGAGGGGGTCCGCGGCTGCTGGGGAGGGGGAGGGGGAACGCGGCTGCTGGAGGAGGGGGAGGGGGACCGCGGCTGCTGGGGGAGGGGGACCGCGGCTGCTGGGGGAGGGGGACCGTGGCTGCTGGGGAGGAGGAGGGGGACTGTGGCTGCTTGGTAGGGGGACCGCTGCTGCTGGGGAGGGGAGGGGGACCGCGGCTGCTGGGGAAGGGGGACCGCGGCTGCTGGGGAGGGGGACCGCGGCTGCTGGGGAGGGGGAGGGGGACCGAAGATGCTGGGGGAGGGGAGGAGGACACCGCTGCTGGGGAGGGGGGGGGGGGGACTACGGATGCTGGGGGAGCGGGAGGGATCGCGGCTACTGGGGGAGGGGGACACCGGCTGCTGGGGAAGGGGGGGCCCCGGCTGCTGGGGGAGGGGGACCGCGGCTGCTGGGGGAGGGGGACCGCGGCTGCTGGGGGAGGGGGACCGCGGCTGCTGGGGGAGGGGGACCGCGGCTGCTGGGGGAGGGGGGCCGCGGCTGCTGGGGGAGGGGGACCGCGGCTGCTGGGGGAGGGGGACCGCGGCTGCTGGGGGAGGGGGAGGGGGACCGTGGCTGCTGGGGAGGGGGAAGGGACCGCGGCTGCTGGGGGAGGGGGGCTGCGGCTGCTGGGGGAGGGGGACCGCGGCTGCTGGGGAGGGGGACCGCGGCTGCTGGGGGAAGGGGACCGC
The DNA here is from genome assembly GCF_047496885.1 of Scyliorhinus torazame. Classification (NCBI taxonomy): domain Eukaryota; kingdom Metazoa; phylum Chordata; class Chondrichthyes; order Carcharhiniformes; family Scyliorhinidae; genus Scyliorhinus; species Scyliorhinus torazame. The sequence continues at coordinate 149,941 of NW_027307850.1, forward strand.
GGCTGCTGGGGGAGGGGGACCGCGGCTGCTGGAGAAGGGGGAGGGGGACCGTGGCTGCTGGGGAGGGAGACCACGGCTGCTGGGGGAGGGGGACCGCGGCTGCTGGGGAGGGGTGGGGGACCGCGGCTGCTGGGGGAGGGGGACCGCGGCTGCTGGGGGAGGGGGACCGCGGCCGCTGGGCGAGAGGGGCCGCGGCTGCTGGGGGAGGGGGACCGCGGCTGCTGGGGAGGGGGAGGGGGACCGCGGCTGCTGGGGAGGGCGAGGGGGACCGCGGCTGCTGGGGGAGGGGGACCGCGGCTGCTGGGGGAGGTGGACCGCGTCTGCTGGGGGAGAGGGGCCGCGGCTGCTGGGGGAGGGGGACCGCGGCTGCTGTGGAGGGGGACCGCGGCTGCTGGGGGAGGGGGAGGGGGACCGCGGCTGCTGGGGAAGGGGAGGGGGATCACGGCTGCTGGGGGAGGGGGAGGGGGACCGCGGCTGCTAGAGGAGGGGGACAGCGGCTGCTGGGGGAGGGGAAGGGGGGACGGGGAGGGGGACTGCGGCTGCTGGGGGAGGGGAAGGGCAGGGGGACCGCGGCTGCTGGGGGAGGGGATGGGGACCGCGGCTGCTGGGGGAGGGGGGGACCGCGGCTGCTGGGAAGGGGGACCGCGGCTGCTGGGGGATGGGGAGGGGGACCGCGGCAGCTGGGGGGGGGAGGGGACCGCGGCTGCTGGGGGAGGGGGAGGGGGACAGCAGCTGCTGGGGGAGGGGGGACCGCGGCTGCTGGGGGAGGTGGAGGGGGTCCGCGGCTGCTGGGGAGGGGGAGGGGGACCGCGGCTGCTGGAGGAGGGGGAGGGGGACCGCGGCTGCTGGGGGAGGGGGACCGCGGCTGCTGGGGGAGGGGGACCGCGGCTGCTGGGGGAGGGGGACCGCGGCTGCTGGGGGAGGGGGACCGCGGCTGCTGGGGGAGGGGGACCGCGGCTGCTGGGGGAGGGGGAGGGTGACTGTGGCTGCTTGGGAGGGGGACCGCTGCTGCTGGGGAGGGGAGGGGGACCGCGGCTGCTGGGGGAGGGGGACCGCGGCTGCTGGGGGAGGTGATGGGGACCGCGGCTGCTGGGCGAGGGGGACCGCGGCTGCTGGGGATGGGGTCCGCAGCTGCTGGGAGGGGGACCGTGGCTCCTGGGGAGGGGGAGGGGGACCGAAGATGCTGGGGAGGGGGAGGGGGACTCCGCTGCTGGGGAGGGGGTGGGGGACCCCGGCTGCTGGGGAAGGGGGGCCCCGGCTGCTGGGGGAGGGGTGGGGGAGGGGGACCGAAGTTGCTGGGGGAGGGGAGGGGGAGGGGGACTCCGCTGCTGGGGAGGGGGAGGGTTCGCGGCTGCTCGGGGATAGGGGGACTGCGGCTGCTGGGGGAGGGGAAGGGGAGAGGGACCGCGGCTGCCGGGGGAGAGGGAAGGGCACCGCGGCTGCTGGGGGAGGGGGAGGGATCGCGGCTGCTGGGGGGGGGGGGGGGGGGACCCCGGCTGCTAGTCGAGGTGGAGGGGGGCCGCGGCTGCTGGGGGAGGCGGGAGGGATCTCGGCTGCTGGGGAGGGGTGTCCCAAAACGTGGTACATTGGCGAGACCATGCAGACGCTGCGACAACGAATGAACGGACATCGCGCAACAATCACCAGGCAGGAATGTTCCCTTCCAGTCGGGGAACACTTCAGCAGTCAAGGGCATTCAGCCTCTGATCGCCAGGTAAGCGTTCTCCAAGGCGGCCTTCAGGACGCGCGGCAACGCAGAATCGCCGAGCAGAAACTTATAGCCAAGTTCCGCACACATGAGTGCGGCCTCAACCGGGACCTGGGATTCATGTCGCATTACATTCATCCCCCACCATCTGGCCTGCGAAATCCTACCAACTGTCCTGACTTGACACAATTCACACCTCTTTAACCTGGGGTTACCCCATCTCTGGATCTGTAAACATTTAATCACCTGCGAATGCTCGTATTCCAAGCATTGTCTGGCAGCTTTGAATCTTTCTATATATGTGTTTCTGGAACAGACCTCTTCATTCACCTGAGGAAGGAGCAGGGCTCTGAAAGCTAGTGACATCGAAACAAACCTGTTGGACTTTTACCTGGTGTTGTAAGACTTCTTACTGCGCTCACCCCAGTCAAACGCCGGCATCTCCACATCATCTGTAAATACAGATATACTGCCCAGGGACCACTGCAAATAGTGATATACTACCCAGGGTTCACTGTAAATAATGATATACTACCCAGGGTTCACTGTAAATAACGATATACTACCCAGTGACCACTGTAAATAAAGGAATACCGCCCAGGAACCACAGTAAATAAAGACTTTCTGCACAAGGACTACTGGAAATAATGATATACTACCCAGGAACAACTACAGATGATGTTATACTATCCAGTGATCATTGCAAATAATGATATACTACGCAGGGACCACTGTAAATAATGATCTACTGCCCAGGGACCACTGTAAATAATGATATACTACAAAGGCACACTGTAAATAATGATATTCCTCCCAGGGACAACTGAAAATAATGATATACTACCCAGAGGACACTGTAAATAATGATATTCAACCCAGTGACATCTGTAAATAATGATATGCTACCTAGGTACCACTGTAAATAATGATATACTGCTCAGGGAACACTGTAAATAATGATATTGTACGCCGGTACCGCTGTTAATATTTATAAATAACCCAGGGACCACTGTTAATAATGATATATCTTCCCATGGACCACTGTAAATAATGATAAACTACCCAGGAACCACTGTAAATAAGATATACTGCACAGGGCCCACTGAAAACAATGATATACCAGCCAGTGACCACTGTAAATAATGATATTCTAATCAGAGACAACAGTAAATAATGATATACTGCCCAGGGACCACTGTAAATAATGATATACTGCCCAGGGACGACTGTAAATAATGATATACTATAAAGGCACACTGTAAATAATGATATTCCTCCCAGGGACAACTGTAAATAATGATATACTACCCAGAGGACACTGTAAATAATGATGTTCCACCCAGTGACCACTGGAAATAATGGTACCACTGTAAATAATGATATGCTACCCACGGAACACTGTAAATAATGATACTGTACGCCGGGACCGCTGTTAATATTTATAAATAACCCAGGGACCACTGTTAATAATGATATATCTTCCCAGGAACCACTGTAAATAAGATATACCGCACAGGGCCCACTGAAAATAATGATATACCAGCCAGTTACCACTGTAAATAATGATATTCTAATCAGAGGCAACAGTAAATAATGATATACTGCACAGGGACCATTGTAAATAATGATATACTACCAGGGACCACTGTAAATAAAGATATACTGCCCAGGGTCCACTGTAAAAAATGATACACTACCCATGGACCACTGTAAATAATGATATACTACCAGGGACCACTGTAAATAAAGACATACGACCCAGGGACTATTGTAAATAAAGACTTTCTACACAAGGATCACTGGAAATAATGATATACTACCCAGGGACCACTGCAGATATTGATGTACTATCCAGTGATAATTGCAAATAATGATATACTACTCAGGGACCACTGCAGATAATGATATACTGCACAGAGCCACTGTAAATAACGATATACTGCCCAGGGACCACTGTGAATAATGAAATACTGCCCAGGGCACACAGTAAATAATGATATACTAGCCAGGTACCACTGTAAATAATGATATACTGCCCAGGGACCACTGTAAAGAATGATATACTGCCCAGGGACCACTGTGAATAATGAAATACTGCCCAGGGCACACAGTAAATAATGATATACTACCCGGGACCACTGTAAATAATGATATTCTACCCAGCGACAACTGTAAATAATGATATTCAACCCAGGGACAATTGTAATTTATGATATACTACCCAGAGGACACTGTAAACAATGATATTCCACCCAGTGACCACTGTAAATAATGATATGCTACCTAGGTACCACTGTACATAATGATATACCACTCAGGGAACACTGTAAATAATGATATTCTACCCAGGGACCACAGTAAATAATGATATGCTACCCAGGGACCAATGTAAATAATGATATTGTACGCCGGGACCACTGTTAATAATTATCAATCACCCAGGGACCACTGTTAATAATGATATACTTCCAAGGGACCATTGTAAATAATGATTAACTAGCTAGGAACCACGGTAAATAAGATATACTGCACAGGGCCCACTGTAAATAATGACATATCAGCGACCACTGGAAATAATGATATTCTAATCAGAGACAACTGCAAATCATGATATATTACCCAGATACCACTTAAATAATGATATACTATCAGCGACTACTGTAAATAGTGATATCCTGATCAGGGATCACTGTAAATAATAACATACTGCCCAGGTACCACTGTAAAAATATACTACCCAGGGACCACTGTAAATAATGATATCCTGATCAGGGATCACTGTAAATAATGACATACTGCCCAGGTACCACTGTAAAAATGATATTCTAATCAGAGACAACGGCAAATAATGATACATTACCCAGGGACTACTGTAAATAATGATATACTGCCCAGGGGAAGCTATAAATTATGATATATTACCCAGGGACCACGTTACATAACGACATACTATCAGCGATCACTGTAAATAATGAAATACTTTCCCAGGTACAACTGCAATAATGATATATTGCCCAGGGACCTCTGTAAATAATGATTTACTATCCAGGGGCCACTATAAATTATGATATATTACCCAGGGACCACTGTAAAGAACACAGGGGTCACTGTAAATAGTGATTTACTACCCAGTGACCTCTGTAGATAAAGATATACTGCCCAGGGACCACTGGAAATAGTGATATCCTACCCAGGTTTCACTCTAAATAATGATATACTACCCAGTGACCACTGTAAATAAAGATATACCGCCCAGCAACCATGTAAATAAAGACTTTCTACACAAGGACCACTGTAAATAATGATATACTACCCAGGGACCACTGCAGATAATGATACACTGCACAGAGCCACTGTAAATACAGATATACTACCCAGGGAGCACTGTAAATAATGGTATACTACCCATGGACCACAGCAAATTAAGATAGTGTTGTGTGGGGTTACTGCGTCATGGGGATGGGGTGGAGGTGTTGACCTTGGGTAGGGTGCTCTTTCCAAGAGCCGGTGAAGACTCGATGGGCCGAATGGCCTCCTTCTGCACTGTAAAGTCTATGATAAACTATGATATACTATCCAGGGACCACTGTAAATAATAATACTCTCCCCAGGGACCACAGTAAATCATAGATCATAGAATTTACAGTGCAGAAGGAGGCCATTCGGCCCATCGAGTCGGCACACGGCTCTTGGAAAGAGCACCCTATCCAAGTCCACACCTCCACCCTATCTCCATAAGCTAGTAACCACACCCAACACTAAAGGCAATTTTGCACACTAAGGGCAATTTATCATAAGAACATAAGAACTAGGAGCAGGAGTAGGCCATCTGGCCCCTCGAGCCTGCTCCGCCATTTAATGAGATCATGGCTGATCTTTGTGGACACAGCTCCACTCTCCGGCCCGTACACCATATCCCCGAATCCCTTTATTCTTTAGAAAGGCATCTATCTTTTTCTTAAAAACGTTTAAAGAAGGAGCCTCAACTGCTTCACTGGGCAAGCAATTCCAGAGATTCACAACCCTTTAGGTGAAGAAGTCCCTCCTACACTCCTTCCTAAATCTACCTCCCCTTATTTTGAGGCTCTCCGCCCTAGTTCTGCTTTCCCCGACCAGGGGAAACAACCTGCCCGCATCTATCCAATCTATTCCCTTCATAATTTCATATGTCTCAATGAGATCCCCCCGCATCCTTCTAAACTCCAATGAGTACAATCCCAGTCTACTCAACTTCTCGTCATAATTTAATCCCCTCAACTCTGGGATCAAACTAGTGAATCTCCTCTGCACTCCCGCCAGTGCCAATATGTCCTTTCTCAGGTAAGGAGACCAAAACTGAGCACAATACTCCAGATGCGGCCTCACCAACACCCTATACAATTGCAGCATGAACTCGCTAGTCTTGAACTCCATCCCTCTAGCAATGAAAGACAAAACTCGATTAGCCTTCTCAATCACCTGTTGCACCTGCACACCAACTTTTTGCGACTCACCATTTTGCTCATCATGGCCAATTTAAAAAACTGCACATCTTTGGGCTGTGGGAAAAACCCGGAGCACCCGGAGGAAACCCACGCACACACTGGGAGGATGTGCAGACTCCGCACAGACAGTGACCCAAGCCGGAATCGAACCTGGGACCCTGGAGCTGTGAAACAATTGTGCTATCCACTATGCTACCGTGCTGCACACTAAATGATATAGTGGTGCTAAATGATATAATAATATACTGTGCTGTCCACTAAATGATACAGTATAATGATATACTTCCCAGAGACCATTGTAAATAATGATAAACAACCCGGGAACAACTGTAAATAAGATATACTGCCCAGGGCCCACTGTAAATAATGATATTCTAATCAGAGACAACAGTAAATAATGATATACTACCAGGGACCACTGTAAATAAAGGTATACTGTCCAGGGACCACTGCAAATAATGACATATGCCGAGGGACCACTGTAAATAAAGACATACTACCCAGGGGCTATTGTAAATAATGATATGCTACACAGTGACCATTGTAAATAATGATATTCTAACCAGGACAACTGTAAATGATGATAGACTACCCAGGCACACTGTAAATAAAGATATACTACCAGGGACAACTGTAAATAAAGGTATACTGCCGAGGGATCACTGTAAATAAAGACATACTGCCCAGGGACTATTGTAAATAATTATATACTTCACAGTGACCACTGTAAATAATGATATTCTAATCAGGGACAACTGTAAATAATGATATACCACCCAGGGCACACTGTGCATAATGATATACTTCCAGGGACAACTGTTAATAATGATATACTACTTAGGGACCACTGTAAATAATGATATGCTACTCAGGGCACACTGTGCATAATGATATACTACCAGGGACAACTGTAAATAATGATATTCTACCCATGGAGCACTGTAATTAATTATATACTACCCATGGACAACGGCAAATTAAGATATACTATCCAGGGACAACTGTAAATAAAGATATACTGCCCAGGGACGACTGCAAACAGTGATATACTACCCAGGGACCACTGTAAATAATGATATACTACCCAGGGACCGCTGTAAATAATGCCATACTGCCCAGGAACCACTGTAAATAATTATTTACTACACAGTGACCACTTTAAATAATGATAAACTACCATGGGACCACTGTAAAGAATGATACACTACCAGGACCCACAGTAAATAGAGACATACAAGACAGGGGCCACTCTAAATAATTATATACTACCCAGGGACAACTCTCGATAATGATATACTACCCAGGGACGAATGTAAATAATGATAGACTACTCAGGGACCACTGTAAATAAAGATATACAGCCCAGGGACGGCTGCAAACAGTGATATACTACCCAGGGACCGCTGTAAATAATGATATACTACTAGTGACCACTGTAAATAAAGATATACTGCTCAGGGACCACTATAAATGAAGATACTGTAAATGAAGATTTTCCACCCAAGGACAACTTTAAAAAATGATATACTACCCAGGCACCACTGTAAATAATGATGTTCTACCCAGGGATTACTGGAAATAATGTTATTCTACCCAGGGACCACTGTAAATAACAATAAACTACCCAGGAATCACTGTAAATAAAGATATGCTGCCCAGGAGCGACTGCAAAAGTGATATACTGCACAGAGCACACTGTAAAAAATTATATCCTACCCTGGGACCACTGTAAATAATTATGTACTATCCAGAGACCACTGTATATATTGATATACTGCCCAGGGACAACAGTAAATAATGATATACTACGCAGGAACCACTGTAAATAATAATATACTAACCAAGGACCACTGTAAATAATGTTAAACTACGCAGGGAACACTGTAAATAATGATATACAGCACAGGGAACAATTTAAATAATGATATTTTACTCAGGGGCCACTGTAAATAATGATATTCTACACCGGGACCAGTGTAAATAATGATATACTGCACGGGGACCACTGAAAATAATGAAATACTACCCATGGTCAAATGTAAATAATAATGTACTACCCAGGCACAACTGTAAATAATGACATTCTTACCAGGGACCACTGTAAATAATGATATACGACCCAGGGACTACAGTAAATAATGATTTACTACCCAGGGACCACTGTAAATGCTGATATTCTACCAAACACTACAGTAAATAATGATTTATTACAGAGGGACCGTTGCATAAAATAATATTCTACCCATGGACAATTATTAATAATGGAGAGGTGCCCATGGAACGCTGTAACTAATGATATTCTACACAGGGACCACTGTAAATAATGACAGACTGCCCAGGGACCACTGTAAATAATGATATACTACCGAGGGACCACTGTAAATAATGATATTCTACACAGGGACCACTGTAAATAATGACAGACTGCCCAAGGGACCACTGTAAATAATGATATTCTCCCCAGGGACCACTGTAAATAATGTTATACGACACAGGGACCACTGTAAATAAAGATATACTGCCCAGGGACCACTGTAAATACAGACTTACTGCCCAGGGCCCACTGTAAATAATGATATGCTACCCTGGGACCACTGTAAATAATGGTAAAATAACCAGAGACCACTGTGCTTAAAGATTAACTGCCCAGGGAACACTGTAAATAATGGTATACTACCCAGGGACCACTGTAAATAATGATATGCTACCCAGGGACCTCAGCAAATAACGATATACTACTCAAGGTCGACTGTAAATAATGATATACTAACGAGCCACCATTGTAAATAAAGATATAATGCCCAGGTCCCACTGTAAATAATGATATACTACCCAGCGACCACGTAAATAATGATATACTGCCCAGGGACCACGTAAATAATGATATACTGCCCAGGGACCACTGTAAGTAATGATATTCTACCCAGGGACCACTGTAAATAATGATATACTACCCAGGGACCACTGTAAATAATGATATACTGCCCAGGGACCACTGTAAATAATGATATACTACCCAGGGACCACAGTAAATAATGATACACTACCCAGGAACCACTGTAAATAATGATACACTACCCAGAGGCCACTGTAAATAAAGATTTACCACCCGGGGACCACTGTAAATAATGCTGTACGACACAGGGGCCGCAGCAAATACTGTTATACTACACAGGGACCACTGTAAATAATGATTAACTACCCAGGAACCACTGTAAATAAAAATAAATAAAGGGCAGCACGGTTGCATTGTGGATAGCACAATTGCTTCACAGCTCCAGGATCCCAGGTTCGATTCCGACTTGGGTCACTGTCTGTGCCGAGTCTGCACATCCTCCCCGGGTGCTCCGGTTTCCTCCCACAGTCCAAAGATGTGCAGATTAGGTGGATTGGCCATGCTAAATTGCATTTAGCGTCCAAAATTGCCCTTAGTGTATGATGGGGTGACTGGGTTATGGAGATAGGGTGGAGGTGTTGACCTTGGGTAGGGTGCTCTTTCCAAGAGCCTATTCAGACTGGATGGGCTGAACGGCCTCCTACTGCACTGTGAAATCTATAATGATATACTGCCCAGAGACGACTGCAAAAGTGATATACTGCGCAGGGTCCACTGTATATAATGATATACTGCCCAGGGACAACAGTAAACAATGATATACTACCCAGGACCCACTGTAAATAATGATATACTATGCAGGAACCACTGTAAATAATGATATACTACGCAGGAACCACTGTAAATAATGATTAACTACGCAGGAACCACTGTAAATAATGATAAACTACCCAAGGACCACTGTAAATAATGTTAAACTACGCAGGGGACACTGTAAATAATGATATAATACTCAGAGACCAGTGTAAATAATGATGTGCTGCACAGAGACCACTGTAAATAATGATTTTCTGCCCAGGGACCTCGGTAAATAATGATATACTACCAGGGACCTCGGTAAATAATGATATACTACCCAGGGACCTCGGTAAATAATGACATACTACCCAGGGACCTCGGTAAATAATGATATACTACGCATGAACCACTGTAAATAATGATATACTACGCAGGAACCGCTGTAAATAATGATATACTACGCAGGAACCACTGTAAATAATGAAATACTACCCAAGGACCACTGTAAATAATGTTAAACTACGCAGGGAACACTGTAAATAATGATATAATACTCAGAGACCACTGTAAATAATGATATTCTGCCCAGGGACCTCGGTAAATAATGATATACTACCCAGGGACCTCGGTAAATAATGATATACTACCAGGGGACCACTGCAGATAATGATATACGACCCAGTGATCACTGTAAATAATGATATACTACCCAGGGACCACAGTAAATAATGATATTCTTCCCAGGGACCATTTAAAAAAATGATATACCAACCACGGAACAACTGTAAATTAAGATATACTATCCAGGGACGACTGTAAATAATGATCTGCAACCCAGTGACCACTGTAAATAATGACAGACTGCCCAAGGACCACTATAAGTAACGATATACTTCCCAGGAACCACTGTCAATAACGATGTTCTACCCAAGGACAAATGTAAATAATAATATACTACCCAGGTACCACTGTAAATAATTATATACTACCCAGGTACAACTGTAAATAATGATGTACTACCCAGGCACCACTGTAAATAATTATATACGACCCAGGCACCACTGTAGATAATGATGTTCTATCCAGTCACCACTGGAAATAATGATTTCCTAGTCAAGGTCCACATTAAATAATGGTAAATTAACCAGAGTCCACTGTAAATAAAACCAGAGACCACTGTGAATAAAGATGTACAACCCATGGACAACTGTAAATAATGATATTATACCCAGGGACCACTGTAAATAATGACTTTCTCCCCAAGGAACTCTGTAAATAATGATATACTACACAGGGACCACTACAGATAATTATATACGACCCAGTGATCACTGTAAATAAGGATATACTACCCAGGGACGACTGTAAATAAAGACTTACTGCCCAGGGTCCACTGTAAATAATGATAAACTAGCCAGATACAACTGTAAATAATGATATTCTACCCAGGGACCATAGTAAATAATGATATTCTTCTCAGGGACCATTTTAAATAATGATTTCCCAACCACGGAACAACTGTAAATTAAGATATACTATCCAGGGACGACTGTAAATAATGATATTCAACCCTAGGACCACTGTAAATTAAAATGTACTACCCCAGGACCACTGTACATGATGTTATTCTACCCAGTGACCACTGTAAATAATTATATACTACCCAGGCAAAACTGTAAATAATGATGTACCACCCAGGGACGACTGTAAATAACTATATACGACATAAGTACCACTGTAAATAATGATATGCAACCCGGGGAACACTGCAAATAATGGTATTCTACGCCGGGGCCGCTGTTAATATTTATATATCACCCACGGACGACTGTTAATAATGATATTGTACCCAGGGAACACTGTAAATACGGATTGTAGAACATTGTAGATACGGATATACTACCCAGAGACAATTGCAAATAATGAGATACTACCCAGGAATCACTGTAACTAATGAGATACTGCCCAGGGACCACTGTAAATAATGATATACTACCCAGAGACCACTGTAAATAATGATATACAACCCAGGAACCACTGTAAATAATGATATACTACCCCGGGACCATTGTAAAAATGATATTCTACCAGCGGCTACCGTAAATAATGATATACTACCCAGGGACCACTGTAAATAATGATATACTACCCAGGGACCACTGTAAATAATGATATAATACCCAGGGACCACTGTAAATAATGATATACTGCCCAGGGACAACTGTAAATAATGATATATACCCAGGGACTACTGTAAATAATGATATACCACCCAGGGAGCACTGTAAATAATGATTAACTGCCTAGGAACCACTGTAAATAATGATATACTACCCCGGGACCATTGGAAATAATGATATTCTACCAGCGGCTACCGTAAATAATGATATATTACCCCGGGACCACTGTAAATAATGATATTCTACTAGGGGCAACCGAAAACAATGATATACTACACAGTGACCTCTGGAAATAATGGTAAACTAGGCAGGAACCACTGTAAATAATGATATACTACCCAGGAACCACTGTAAATAATGATATACTACCCCGGGACCATTGGAAATAATGATATTCTACCAGCGGCGACCGTAAATAATGATATATTACCCCGGGACCACTGTAAATAATGATATTCTACCAGGGGCAACCGAAAACAATGATATACTACACAGTGACCTCTGGAAATAATGGTAAACTAGGCAGGAACCACTGTAAATCATGATATACTACCCAGGGACCACTGCAAATAATGATATATTACCCAGGGACCACTGTAAATAATGATATACTACCCAGGGACCACTGTAAATAATGCTATAATACCCAGGGACCACGGTAAATAATGATATACTACCCAGGGACTACTGTAAATAATGATATACTACGCAGGGAACACTGTAAATAATGTAATACTGCCCGGGACCACTGTAAATAATGATATACTACACAGGGACCACTGTAAATTATGATACACTGCTCAGCGACCAATGTAAATAATTTAATTCCAACCTGGGACGGTTTTGAATCATGATGTACTACACAGTGACCTCTGCAGAAAATGATATACTACCCATGGATCACCGTACATAATGATATTCCTCCAGGGGCCACCGTAAATAATGATATACTACCCCGGGCCCACTGTAAATAATGATATTCTACCCAGGGACCACAGTAAATAATGATGTACTACCCAGGGACCACTGTAAATAATGAAGCTCCACCCTTGGATGGTTGTAAATCATGATGTACTACACAGGGACCACTGTAAATCATGATGTACTACACAGGGAACACTGAAAATAATGATTTACTACCCAGGGACCACTGTAAATAATGATATACTACACAGGGACCACTGTAAATAATGATATACTGCACAGGCACCACGGTAAATAATGTCATACTGCCCAGAGACCACTGTAAAAACTGCTTTACTACCCAGGGACCACTGTAAATAATGACATACGACCCAAGGATCACTGTAAGTAATGATTCACTACCAAGGTACCACTGCACATAAAGATATAGTCCCCAGGGACCTCTGTAAATAATGAAATTGCACCCTGGGACCGTTGTAAATAATGATATACTGCCCAGGGCCACAGCCAATAATGATGTCCTACGCAGGGACATCTGTAAGTAATGACGTACATACCAGTATCCACTGTAAATGATGATATACTACCCCGGGACCATTGGAAATAATGATATTCTACCAGCGGCTACCGTAAATAATGATATATTACCCCGGGACCACTGTAAATAATGATATTCTACTAGGGGCAACCGAAAACAATGATATACTACACAGTGACCTCTGGAAATAATGGTAAACTAGGCAGGAACCACTGTAAATAATGATATACTACCCAGGAACCACTGTAAATAATGATATACTACCCCGGGACCATTGGAAATAATGATATTCTACCAGCGGCGACCGTAAATAATGATATATTACCCCGGGACCACTGTAAATAATGATATTCTACCAGGGGCAACCGAAAACAATGATATACTACACAGTGACCTCTGGAAATAATGGTAAACTAGGCAGGAACCACTGTAAATCATGATATACTACGCAGGGACCACTGCAAATAATGATATATTACCCAGGGACCACTGTAAATAATGATATACTACCCAGGGACCACTGTAAATAATGCTATAATACCCAGGGACCACGGTAAATAATGATATACTACCCAGGGACTACTGTAAATAATGATATACTACGCAGGGAACACTGTAAATAATGTAATACTGCCCGGGACCACTGTAAATAATGATATACTACACAGGGACCACTGTAAATTATGATACACTGCTCAGCGACCAATGTAAATAATTTAATTCCAACCTGGGACGGTTTTGAATCATGATGTACTACACAGTGACCTCTGCAGAAAATGATATACTACCCATGGATCACCGTACATAATGATATTCCTCCAGGGGCCACCGTAAATAATGATATACTACCCCGGGCCCACTGTAAATAATGATATTCTACCCAGGGACCACAGTAAATAATGATGTACTACCCAGGGACCACTGTAAATAATGAAGCTCCACCCTTGGATGGTTGTAATTCATGATGTACTACACAGGGACCACTGTAAATCATGATGTACTACACAGGGAACACTGAAAATAATGATTTACTACCCAGGGACCACTGTAAATAATGATATACTACACAGGGACCACTGTAAATAATGATATACTGCACAGGCACCACGGTAAATAATGTCATACTGCCCAGAGACCACTGTAAAAACTGCTTTACTACCCAGGGACCACTGTAAATAATGACATACGACCCAAGGATCACTGTAAGTAATGATTCACTACCAAGGTACCACTGCACATAAAGATATAGTCCCCAGGGACCTCTGTAAATAATGAAATTGCACCCTGGGACCGTTGTAAATAATGATATACTGCCCAGGGCCACAGCCAATAATGATGTCCTACGCAGGGACATCTGTAAGTAATGACGTACATACCAGTATCCACTGTCAATAATGATATGCTACCCAGGGACCACAGCAAATAATGATATACTATCCAGGGACCACAGTAAATAATGATATACGACACAAGGACCACTGTAAATAGTGATATACTACCCAGGAACAACTGTAATCACGGATATACTACCCAGGGACCACTGTAAATAGTGATATACTACCCAGAAACCACTGTAAACAATGGTATTCTAGCCAGCGACCACAGTAAATAATGATATACTACCCACTGACAACTGTAAATAATGATATACGACCCAGGGACCACTGTGAATAGTGATATACTACCCAGGGACAACTGTAAACAATGATATTCTAGCCAGCGACTACAGTAAATAATGATATACTACGCAGGGACCACTGTAAACAATAAAATACGCCCCATGGACCACAGTAATTGATGATGTACTATGAAGGGAACACTGTAAATAATGATGAACTGCCCTTGGACCAGTGTCAATAATGTTATACAACACAAGGAGAACTGTGAATAATGAAATTCCACCCTGGGACCGTTGTAAATAATGATGTACAACACAGGGACCACTGTTACTAATGACAAATTATCCAGGGACCACTTTGACTAATGATATGCCGCCCAGGGACATTGTAAATTATGATATTCCACGCAGTGATCACTGTCAATAATAATATACTACCCAGGGACCACGTTAATAATGATATACTACACTGTGACCTCTGGAAATAATGATATACTACCAAGTGACCTCTGGAAATAATGATTTCCAAATCAGGAACCACTGTAAATAATGATATAGCACCCATGGACCACTGTAAATAATGATGCACTACCGAGGGATCACTGTAACTAATGGGATACTGCCCAGGGATCACTGTAAATAATGATATGCTACCCCGCAGCCATTGGAAATAATGATATTCTACCAGCGGCTACCGTAAATAATGATATATTACCCCGGGACCACTGTAAAGAATGATATTCTACCAGGGGCAACCGAAAACAATGATATGCTACACAGTGACCTCTGGAAATAATGGTAAACTAGGCAGGAACCACTGTAAATAATGATATACTACGATTAGAACACTGTAAATAATGACATACTACCTCGGGACCACTGTAAATAATGAGGTACTACCCAGGGACCAATGTAAATAATTATATCCTACCCAGGGACTACTGTAAATAATGATACACTGCCCAGGGACTACTGTACATAATGATATACTAGGCAGGAACCACTGTAAATAATGATATACTAGGCAAGAACCACTGTAAATAATGAGATACCACCGAGGGGCCACTGTAAATAATGATATTCTACCAGGCGCCACCGTAAATAATGATATACTACACAGTGACCTCTGGAAATAATGATAAACTAGGCAGGAACCACTGTAAATAATTATATAATACCAAGGGACCACTGGAAATAATGATTTACGACACAGGGACCACTGTAAATAATTATACACTGCCCAGGGACAACTGTAAATAATGATATACTACCTAGAGTCCACTGTAAATAATGATATACTACCTAGGGACCACTGTAAATACTGATATGCTACCCAGGGACCACTGTAAATAATGATATACTACCTAGGGGGCACGGTAAATAATGATATACTACCTAGGGCCCACTGTAAATAATGAAATACTACCCATGGACCACTGTAAATAATGATATACTACCTAGGGACCAATGTAAATAATGATATACTACCCAGGGACCACTGTATGCAATTATGTACTACCTAGGGACCACTGTAAGTAATGATATACTACCCATGGACCATTGTAAATAATGATATACGACACA
This sequence comes from Scyliorhinus torazame, assembly GCF_047496885.1. Classification (NCBI taxonomy): domain Eukaryota; kingdom Metazoa; phylum Chordata; class Chondrichthyes; order Carcharhiniformes; family Scyliorhinidae; genus Scyliorhinus; species Scyliorhinus torazame. The sequence continues at coordinate 166,611 of NW_027307850.1, forward strand.
GGGACCACTGCAAATAATAACATGCTGCTCAGGGACCACTGTAAATAATGATACACTGCCCAGGGACCACTCTAAATAATGATACACTGCCCAGGGACAACTGTAAATAATGATGTACTAGACAGGAACCACTGTAAATAATGAGATACTACCGAGGGTCCACTGTAAATAATGATACACTACACAGGGACCACGGTAAATAATGATATACTGCCCGGGACCAATGTATATAATGATATACTACACAGGGACCACTGTAAATAATGATATACTACCCAGGGACCACTGTAAATAATGATATACTGCACAGGGACTAATGTTAATACTGGTTAAGTGCTCAGCGACCAATGTAAATAATGTAATTCCACCCTGGGACGGATTTAAACCATGATGTACTACACAGGGAACATTGGAGAAAATGATATACTACCCATGGATCACGGTACATAATGATATTCTACAAGGGGCCACCGTAAATAATGATATACTGCCCCGGGACTCCTGTAAATAATGATATACTACCAGTCGCCACCGTAAATAATTATATACTACACAGTGACCTCTGGAAATAATGATAAACTAGGTAGGAACCGCTGTAAATAATGACATACTACCCAGGGTCCACTGTAAGTAACGATATACTACCCATAGACCACTGTAAATAATGATATTCTACCGGGCGCCACCGTAAATAATGATATACTACACAGTGACATCTGGAAATAATAATAAACTAGGCAGGAACCACTGTAAATAATTATATACAACCAGGGACCACTGTAAATAATGATATACTACTCAGGGTCCACTGTAAATAATGGTATACTACCCAGGGACCACTGTAAATAATGATATACTACACAGGGACCACTGTAAGTAATGATATGCTACCCATGGACTACTGTAAATAATGATATATTACCTAGGGACCATAGTAAATAATGATATACACCCAGGGACCACTGTAAATAATGATATATTACCTAGGGTCCACTGTAAATAATGGTATACTACCCAGGGACCACTGTAAATAATGATATACTACCCAGGGACCACTGTAAGTAATGATATGCTACCCATGGACTACTGTAAATAATGATATATTACCTAGAGTCCACTGTAAGTAATGATATACTACCTAGGGGCCACTGTAAATAATGATATACTACACAGGGACCACTGAAAATAATGATATTCTGCCCGGGTCCACTGTAAATAATGATATTCTACCAGGCGCCACCGTAAATAATGATATACTACACAGTGACCTCTGGAAATAATGATAAACTAGGCAGGAACCACTGTAAATAATTATATAATACCAAGGGACCACTGTAAATAATGATTTACGACACAGGGATCACTGTAAATAATGATACACTGCCCAGGGACAACTGTAAATAATGATATACTACCTAGGGGCCACTGTAAATAATGATATGCTACCCAGGGACCACTGTAAATAATGATATACTACCTAGGGAGCACGGTAAATAATGATATACTACCTAGGGCCCACTGTAAATAATGAAATACTACCCATGGACCACTGTAAATAATGATATACTACCTAGGGACCATTGTAAATAATGATATACTACCCAGGGACCACTGTAAGTAATTATGTACGACCTAGGGACCACTGTAAGTAATGATATACTACCCAGGGACCATTGTAAATAACGATATACGACACAGGGACCACTGCAAATAATAACATGCTGCTCAGGGACCACTGTAAATAATGATACACTGCCCAGGGACCACTCTAAATAATGATACACTGCCCAGGGACAACTGTAAATAATGATGTACTAGACAGGAACCACTGTAAATAATGAGATACTACCGAGGGTCCACTGTAAATAATGATACACTACACAGGTACCACGGTAAATAATGATATACTGCCCGGGACCACTGTAAATAATGATACACTGCCCAGGGACTACAGTAAATAATGATATACTAGACAGCAACCACTGTAAATAATGAGATACTACCGAGGGACCACAGTAAATAATGATATACTACACAGGGACCACTGTAAATAAGGATACACTACCCAGGGACCACTGTAAATAATGATATACTACCTAGGGTTCACTGTAAATAATGACATTCTACCAGGCGCCACCGTAAATAATGATATACTACACAGTGACCTCTGGAAATAATGATAAACTAGGCAGGAAACACTGTAAATAATTATATACTACCCAGGGACCACTGTAAATAATGATATATTACCCAGGGAACCACTGTAAATAATGATATACTACACAGAGACCACTGTAAATGATGATATACTTCCCAGGGACCACTGTAAATAATGATATACTACCCAGGGACCACTGTAAATAATGATATACTACACAGGGACCACTGTAAATAATGATATACTGCCCAGGGACCACTGTAAATAATGATATACTGCCCTGGGAATACTGTACATAATGATACACTGCCCAGGGACTACTGTAAATAATGATATACTAGGCAGGAACCACTGTAAATAATGAGATACTACCGAGGGACCACTGTAAATAATGATATACTACACAGGAACCACTGTAAATAATGATATACTGCCCGGGACCACTGTAAATAATGATATACTACACAGGGACCACTGTAAATAATTATATACTGCCCAGGGACCACTGTAAATAATGATATACTGCCCAGGGACCGCTGTAAATAATGATATACTGCCCAGGGACCACTGTCAATAGTGATATACTGCTCAGCGTCCACTGTAAATAAAGCAATTCCAACCTGGGACGGTTTGAAATCATGATGTACTACACAGGGACCACTGCAGAAAACGATATACTACCCATGGATCACGGAAAATAATGATACACTAATCCGGGACCACAGTAAATAATGATCTCCCTCCAAGGATTACGATAAATAATGATATTCTGCCCAGGGGTCACTGTAAATTATTAAATACTATACAGGGACCACGTTAAATAAGGATAAACCTCCTTTGGACACAACAAATAATGATATGCTACCCAGGGACCTCTGTAAATAATGAATTTCCACTCTGCGACCGTTGTAAATAATGATGTACTACACAGGGACCACTGTAATTAATGAAATAATGCCCAGGGACCACTGGAAATAATGACATACTATCTGGAAATAATTACATATTGCCAAGGGGCCACTGAAAATAATGACATTCCACACTGGGACCGTTGGAAACAATGAGGTACTACACAGGGACCACTGTAAAACAAACACTGTAAATGACATACTGTAAAAGATATATTGCCCAGGGACCACTGTAAAGACCATAATACCATAAGACATAGGAGCGGAAGTAAGGCCATTCGGCCCATCGAGCCCACTCCACCATTCAATCATGGCTGATTTGAACTCTATTCACCCGCTCTCTCCATAGCCCTTAATTCCTCGAGAAATCAAGCATTTATCAACTTCGCTCTTTAAGACACTCAACGTCCCGGCCTCCACCGACCTCTGTGGCAATGAATTCCACAGACCCACCACTCTCTGGCTGAAGAAATTTCTCCTCAACGCTGTTCTAAAGTGACTCCCTTTTATTCTAAAGCTGTGCCCCCGGGTCCTAGTCTCCCCTGCTAAAGGAAACAACTTCCCTACGTCCACCCTATCGAAGCCATTCATTATCTTGTAAGTTTCTATTAGATTTCGCCTCACCTCCTGAACTCCAATGAATATAATCCCAGGATCCTCAGACTTTCATTGTATGTTAGGCCTACCATTCCTGGGATCATCCGTGTGAATCTCCGCCGGACCCACTCCAGTGCCAGTATGTCGTTCCTGAGGTGTGGGGCCCAAAATTGTTCACAGTAATCTAAATGGGGCCTCACTAATGCTTTATAAAGCTTCAGAATACATCCCTGCTTTTATATTCCAAGCCTCTTGAGATAAATGACAACATTGTATTTGCTTTCTTAATTATGGACTCAACCTGCAAGTTTACCTTCAGAGAATCATGGACGCGAACTCCCAAGTCCCTTTGCACTTCAGCATTATGAATGTTGTCACCGTTTAGAAAATTGTCCATGCCTCAATTATTTTTTCCAAAGTGCAAGACCTCGCACTTGCCCACGTTTAATTTCATCAGCCATTTCTTGGACCACTCTCCTAAACTGTCTAAATCTTTCTGCAGCCACCCCACCTCCTCAATACTACCTGCCCCATCACCAATCTTTGTATCATCGGCAAACTGAGCCAGAATGCCCCCAGTCCCGTCATCTAGATCATTAATATATAAAGAGAACAGCTGTGACCCCAACACTGAACCCTGCGGGACACCACTCGTCACCGGATGCCATTCCGAAAAAGAACCTTTTATCCAAACTCTCTGCTGCCTTCCTGACAGCCAATCGTCAATCCATGTTAGTACCTTGCGTCGAATACCATGGGCCCTTATTTTACTCAGCAGTCTCCCGTGAGGCACCTTATCAAAGGCCTTTTGGAAGTCAAGATAGATAAAATCCATTGGCTCTCCTTGGTCTAACCTATTTGTTATCTCTCCAAAGAACTCTAACAGGTTTGCCAGGCACGACCTCCCCTTACTAAATCCATGCTGACTTGTTCTAATCCGACCCTGCACTTCCAAGAATTTAGAAATCTCACCCTTAACGATGGATTCTAGAATCTTGCCAACAACCGAGGTTAGGCTTATTGGCCTATAATTTACCATCCTTTTTCTTGTTCCGTTCTTGAACAGGGGGTTACAACAGCGATTTTCCAATCCTCTGGGACTTTCCCTGACTCCAGTGACTTTTGAAAGATCATAACTAACGCCTCCACTATTTCTTCAGCTAGCTCCTTTAGAACTCTAGGATGTAGCCCATCTGGGCCCAGAGATTTATCAATTTTTAGACCTCTTAGTTTCTCTAGCACTTTCTCCTTTGTGATAGCTACCATATTCAACTGTGCCTCCTGACTCTCCTGAATTGTTGGGATATTACTCATGTCTTCCACTGTGAAGACTGACGCAAAGTACTTATTTAGTTCCTCAGCTATTTCCTTGTCTCCCATCACTAGATTACCAGCGTCATTTTGGAGCGGCCCAATGTCCACCTTTGCCTCCCGTTTGTGTTTAATGTATTTACAGACACTTTTACTGTCATTTCTAATGTTACTGGCTAGCCTACCTTCATATTTGATCCTCTCCTTCCTTATTTCTCTCTTTGTTATCCTCTGTTTTACTTTTGTAGCCTTCCCAATCTTCTGACTTCCCACTACTCTTTGCCAGATTATAGGCTTTCTTTTTGCTTTGATGCATTCCCTGACTTCCTTTGTCAGCCATGGCTGCCTAATCCCCCCTCTGATAACCTTTCTTTTCTTTGGGATGAACCTCTGTACTGTGTCCTCAATTCCTCCCAGAAACTCCTACCATTGCTGTTCTACTGTCTTTCCCACTAGGCTCTGCTCCCAGTCGATTTTCGTCAGTTCCTCCCTCACGCCCCTGTATTTACCGTTATTTAACTGTAACACCTTTACATCTGATTCTCCCTTCATTCTTTCAAATTGCAGACTGAATTCTACAATATTATGATCACTGCCTCCTAAGTGTTCCCTTACTTTAAGATCTTTTATCAAGTCTGGCTCGTTCCATAACACTGAGCCCAGAATGGCCTGTTCCCTCGTGGGCTCCATCACAAGCTGTTCCAAAAAGACCTCCTGTAAACGTTCAATCAATTCCCTTTCTTTGGGTCCACTGGCGACATTATTTACCCAATCCACCTTCATATTGATGGCCCTGTGATCACTGTGACCTTGCCTTTCTGACATGCACTTTCTATTTCGTGGTGCATTTTGTGCCCCTGGTCCTGACCACTGTTAGGAGGCCTGTACATAACTCCCATTATGTTTTTTTTGCCTTTGTGGTTCCTCAACTCTACCCACACAGACTCCACATCATCTGACCCTATGCCCTATGTCGTTTAGTGCTATTGATTTAATTTCATTCCTAATTAGCAAGGCAACCCCGTCCCCTCTGCCCACCTCTCTGTCTTTTCGATAGGTTGTGAATCCCTGGATGAATATTATATTACCTAGCGACCACTGTAAATAATGATATACCACCGAGGGGCCGTTAGAAATAATGAGGTACTACACTGGGACCACTGTAAATAATGATACACTAAACAGGGACCACAGTAATTAATGATCTACCACCAAGGATCACGGTAAGTAATGATATTCTGCCCAAGGATCACTGTAAGTGATTACAGACTACACAAGGGCCACATTAAATAATGACATACTATCTATGGCCACAGTATATAATGATAAAATACCCAGGGACTACTGCAAATAATGGTATACTATCCAGGGACCTCTGTAAATGATGAAATTCCACACTAGGTTCCTTGCAAATGATGATGTACTACACATGGATCACTGTAAATAATGATATAATATCCAGGCACAACTGTAAATAATGATGTTTCACCCTGGGACCGGAGTAAATAATGAGGCACTACACAGAGACCACTGTAAACAATTACATAGAACATAGAACAATACAGCGCAGTACAGGCCCTTCGGCCCACGATGTTGCCCCGAAACAAAAGCCATCTAACCTACACTATGCCATTATCATCCATATGTTTATCCAATAAACTTTTAAATGCCCTCAATGTTGGCGAGTTCACTACTGTAGCAGGTAGGGCATTCCACGGCCTCACTATTCTTTGCGTAAAGAACCTACCTCTGACCTCTGTCCTATATCTATTACCCCTCAGTTTAAAGCTATGTCCCCTCGTGCCAGCCATTTCCATCCGCTGGAGAAGGCTCTCACTGTCCACCCTATCCAACCCCCTGATCATTTTGTATGCCTCTATTAAGTCTGCTCTGAACCTTCTTCTCTCCAACGAAAACAACCTCTAGTCCATCAGCCTTTCCTCATAAGATGTTCCCTCCATACCAGGCAACATCCTGGTAAATCTCCTCTGCACCCGCTCCAAAGCCTCCACGTCCTTCCTATAATGCGGTGACCAGAACTGTACGCAATGCTCCAAATGCGGCCGTACCAGAGTTCTGTACAGCTGCAACATGACCTCCCGACTCCGGAACTCAATCCCTCTACCAATAAAGGCCAACACTCCATAGGCCTTCTTCACAACCCTATCAACCTGGGTGGCAACTTTCAGGGATCTATGTACATGGACACCTAGATCCCTCTGCTCATCCACACTTACAAGAACTTTGCCATTAGCCAAATATTCCGCATTCCTGTTATTCCTTCCAAAGTGAATCACCTCACACTTCTCTACATTAAACTCCATTTGCCACCTCTCAACCCAGCTCTGCAGCTTATCTATATCCCTCTGTAACCTGCTACATCCTTCCACGCTATCGACAACACCACCGACTTTAGTATCGTCTGCAAATTAACTCACCCACCCTCCTGCGCCTTCCTCGAGGTCATTGATAAAAATGACAAACAGCAACGGCCCCAGAACAGATCCTTGTGGTACTCCACTTGTGACTGAACTCCATTCTGAACATTTCCCATCAACCATCACCCTCTGTCTTCTTTCAGCTAGCCAATTTCTGATCCACATCTCTAAATCACCCTCAATCCCTAGCCTCTGTATTTTATGCAATAGCCTACCGTGGGGAACCTTATCAAACGCTTTGCTGAAATCCATATACACCACATCAACTGCTCTATCCTCGTCTACCTGTTCAGTCACCTTCTCAAAGAACTCGATAAGGTGTGTGAGGCATGACCTACCCTTCACAAAGCCATGCTGGCTATCCCTGATCATATTATTCCTATCTAGATGATTATAAATCTTGTCTCTTATAATCCCCTCCAAGACTTTACCCACTGCAGACGTGAGGCACACCAGTCTATAGTTGCCGGGGTTGTCTCTGCTCCCCTTTTTGAACAAAGGGACCACATTTGTTATCCTCCAGTCCTCTGGCACTATTCCTGGAGCCAATGATGACATAAAAATCAAAGCCAAAGGTCCAGCAATTTCTTCCCTGGCCTCCCAGAGAATCCTTGGATAAATCCCATCAGGCCCCGGGGACTTATCTATTTACAGCCTGTCCAGAATTGCCAACACCTCTTCCCTACGTACCTCAATGCCATCTATTCTAATAGCCTGGGTCTCAGCATTCTCCTCCACAACATTATCTTTTTCCTGAGTGAATACTGACGAAAAATATTCATTTAGTATCTCGCCTATCTCTTCAGACTCCACACACAACTTCCCATCCATGTCCTTGACTGGTCCTACTCTTTCCCTAGTCATTCGCTTATTCCTGACATACCGACAGAAAGCTTTTTAGTTTTCCTTGATCCTACCTGCCAAATACTTCTCATGTCCCCTCCTTGCTCGTCTTAGCTCTCTCTTTAGATCATTCCTCGCTACCTTGTAACTATCCACCGCCCCAACTGAAACTTCACACCTCATCTTCACATAGGCCTCCTTCTTCCTCTTAACAAGAGATTCCAATTCTTTGGTAAACCACGGTTGCCTCGCTCGACGCCTTCCTCCCTGCCTGACCGGTACGTACTTATCCAGAACACGCAGTAGCTGTTCCTTGAACAAGCTCCACTTATCCAGTGTGCCCAGCATTTGCAGCCTACTTCTCGAACCTACCCCCCCCCCCCTAAGTCGTGACTAAATGCATCATAATTGCCCTTCCCCCAGCTATAACTCTTGCCCTGCGGTGTATACTTATCCCTTTCCATCATTAACGTAAACGTCACCGAATTATGGTCACTGTCCCCAAAGTGCTCTCCTACCTCCAAATCCAACACCTGGCCTGGTTCATTACCCAAAACCAAATCCAATGTGGCCTCGCCTCTTGTTGGCCTGTCAACAAACTGTGTCAGGAAACCCTCCTGCACACACTGTACAAAAAACGACCCATCTAATGTACTCGAACTATATCTTTTCCAGTCAATATTTGGTAAGTTAAAGTCTCCCATAATAACTACCCTGTTACTTTCGCTCTTATCCAGGATCATCCTCGCCATCCTTTCCTCTACATCCCTAGAACTATTTGGAGGCCTATAGAAGACTCCCAACAGTGTGACCTCTCCTTTCCTGTTTCTAACTTCAGCCCATACTACCTCGGAAGATGAGTCCCCATCTAGCATCCTCTCCGCCAGCGTAATACTGCTCTTGACTAACAATGCCACCCCTCCCCCTCTTTTGCCTCCTTCTCGGAGCTTACTAAAACACCTAAACCCCGGAACCTGCAACATCCATTCCTGTCCCTGCTCTATCCATGTCTCCGAAATGGTCACAACATCGAAGTCCCAGGTACCAACCCACGCTGCCAGTTCCCCTACCTTACTTCGTATACTCCTGGCATTGAAGTAGACACACTTCAAACCACCTACCTGAACACCAGCCCCCTCCTGCGACGTCATAGACAGAGACAGGGAGACACACAGAGACACAGACTGAGACACAGACGGAGACACAGACAGTGACAGAGACACAGACAGACACAGAGACACAGAGACACAGACAGAGACACAGACACAGGTAGAGGCACAGACAGATACACAGACAGAGACACAGGCACAGACAAAATACAGACAGAGGCACAGACAGAGACACAAACAGACAGAAACGCAGACAGACTCACAGACTCAGACAGATACAGAGACATAGAGTCACAAACACAGACAGAGTCACAGACAGATACACAGGCTGAGACACAGACAGAGACAGGAACACAGGCAGACACAGAGACACAGACACCAACACAGACACCGACACAGTCACCGACACAGACACAGACACAGACAGAGGCACAGACCCAAACAGATACAGAGACATAGAGTCACAAACACAGACAGAGTCACAGGCAGATACACAGGCTGAGACAGACACAGACAGAGACACAGACGGAAACACAGACAAAGACACTGATAGACACACAGACAGAGACAAACAGACAGAAACACAGACAGAGAGACAAACAGAGGCACAGACAGTGACAGAGGTAGATACACAGACAGAGACACAGACGGAGTCACAGATACAGACAGAGACAGGGACATAGACAGGGACACAGATAGAGACAGAGACATAGACACAGACAGAGACAGGAACACAGGCAGACACAGAGACACAGACACCAACACAGACACCGACACAGTCACCGACACAGACACAGACACAGACAGAGGCACAGACCCAAACAGATACAGAGACATAGAGTCACAAACACAGACAGAGTCACAGGCAGATACGCAGGCTGAGACAGACACAGACAGAGACACAGACGGAGACACAGACGGAGACACAGACAAAGACACTGATAGACACACAGACAGAGACAAACAGACAGAGACACAGACAGAGAAACAGACAGAAACACAGACAGAAACACAGACAGAGAGAGAATTGGACAGACACAGGCAGAGACACAGACAGATATTTACCATTCTGCATTACCAGGAGAGACTGTCGGTGGGTGGGTGTGACTCCCCCATGGCCGATCAGCTGGGTCAGTGTGACTCCCCCCTGGCCGATCAGCTGGGTCAGTGTGACCCCCCCATGGCCGATCAGCTGGGTCAGTGTGACTCCCCCATGGCCGATCAGCTGGGTCAGCTTGACTCCCCCATGGCCGATCAGCTGGGTCAGTGTGACACCCCCCATGGCCGATCAGTTGGGTCAGTGTGACTCCCCCATGGCCGATCAGCTGGATGTGTGCCCCCCATTGCCGATCAGCTGTTTGTGTGCCTCCGCCATGGCCGATCAGCTGTATGTGTGTGACTCCCACAATGCCGATCAGCTGGGTGAGTGCCTCACACTTAATCACAGTATGTGCAGCAGAAAGGTGTCCCAGACAGAAACACAGACAGAGACAGAGACACAGACAGAGACACAAACAGGGACAGGGACACAGACAGAGACACAAACAGAGACAGAGACACAGACAGAGACACAGTCACAGGCAGAGACACAGACAGATACACAGACAGAGACACAGACGGGGACACAGACACTGACAGAGACACAGACAGAGACAGAGACACAGACAGAGACACAGAAACAGGCAGAGACACAGACAGATACACAGACAGAGACACAGACGGGGACACAGACACTGACAGAGACACAGACAGACACAGAGGCACAGAGATACAGACATAGACACAGACAGAGACCCAGACACAGACAGAAACACAGACAGACTCACAGACCCAGACAGATACAGAGACATAGAGTCACAAACACAGACAGAGTCACAGACCCAGACAGATACAGAGACATAGAGTCACAAACACAGACAGAGTCACAGACAGATACACAGGCTGAGACAGACACAGACAGAGACAGGAACACAGGCAGACACAGAGGCACAGACACCAACACAGTCACAGACACAGACACAGACAGAGGCACAGACAGAGACACAGACGGAGTCACTGACACAGACAGAGACATAGACAGAGACACAGACACAGACAGGGACACAGACAAAGATTTAGCATTCTGCATTACCAGGCGAGACAGTCGGTGGGTGGGTGTGACTCCCCCATGGCCGATCAGCTGGGTCTGTGTGACTCCCCCATGGCCGATCAGCTGGGTCTGTGTGACTCCCCCATGGCCGATCAGCTGGGTCAGTGTGACGCCCCCATAGCCGATCAGCTGGGTCAGTGTGACTCCCCCATGGCCGATCAGCTGGGTCAGTGTGACTCCCCCATGGCCGATCAGTTGGGTCAGTGTGACTCCCCCATGGCCGATCAGTTGGGTCAGTGTGACTCCCCCATGGCCAATCAGCTGGGTCAGTGTGACTCCCCCATGGCCAATCAGCTGGGTCAGTGTGACTCCCCCATGGCCGATCAGCTGGGTCAGTGTGACTCCCACATGGCCGATCAGCTGGGTCTGTGTGACTCCCCCATGGCCGATCAGCTGTGTCAGTGTGACTCCCCCTTGGCCGATCAGCTGGGTCAGTGTGACTCTCCCATGGCAGATCAGCTGGGTCAGTGAGACTCCCCCATGGCCGATCAGCTGTGTCAGTGTGACTCCCCCATGGTCGATCAGCTGGGTCAGTGTGACTCCCATATGGTCGATCAGCTGGGTCTGTGTGACTCCACACATGGCCGATCAGTTGGGTCAGTGTGACTCCCCCATGGCCGAACAGGTGTGTGTGTGCATCCCCCCATTGCCGATCAGCTGGGTGTGTGCTTCCCCGCATTGCCGATCAGCTGGGTCTGTCCTTCCCCCCATTGCCGATCAGCTGGGAGTGTGCTTCCCCCCATTGCCGATCAGCTGGGTGTGTGCTTCCCCGCATTGCCGATCAGCTAGGTGTGTGCTTCCCCCATTGCCGATCAGCTGGGTCTGTCCTTCACCGCATTGCCGATCAGCTGGGTCTGTGCTTCCCCCCATTGCCGATCAGCTGGTTCTGTCTTTCCCCCCATTGCCAATCAGCTGGGTCTGTCCTTCCCCCCATTGCCGATCAGCTGGGTGTGTGCTTCCCCCCATTGCCGATCAGCTGGGTCTGTCCTTCCCCCCATTGCCGATCAGCTGGGTGTGTGCTTCCCCCCATTGCCGATCAGCTGGGAGTGTCCTTCCCCGCATTGCCGATCAGCTGGGTGTGTGTTTCCCTACATTGCCGATCAGCTGGGTGTGTGCTTCCCCACATTGCCGATCAGCTGGGTGTGTGCTTCCCCCCATTGCCGATCAGCTGGGTGTGTGCTTCCCCCCATTGCCGATCAGCTGGTTCTGTCCTTCCCCGCATTGCCGATCAGCTGGGTGTGTCCTTCCCCCCATTGCCAATCAGCTGGGTGTGTGCTTCCCCCCATTGCCGATCAGCTGGTTCTGTCCTTCCCCCCATTGCCGATCAGCTGGGTCTGTCCTTCCCCCCATTGCCGATCAGCTGGTTCTGTCCTTCCCCGCATTGCCGATCAGCTGGGTGTGTGCTTCCCCCCATTGCCGATCAGCTGGGTGTGTGCTTCCCCGCATTGCCGAACAGCTGGGTGTGTGCTTTACCCATTGCCGATCAGCTGGGAGTGTGCTTCGCCCCATTGCCGATCAGCTGGGTGTGTGCTTCCCCCCATTGCCGATCAGCTGGTTCTGTCCTTCCCCGCATTGCCGATCAGCTGGGTCTGTCCTTCCCCCCCATTGCCGATCAGCTGGGAGTGTGCTTCCCCCCATTGCCGATCAGCTGGGTGTGTCCTTCCCCCCATTGCCGATCAGCTGGGTGTGTCCTTCCCAGCATTGCCGATCAGCTGGTTCTGTACTTCCCCCCATTGCCGATCAGCTGGGTCTGTGCTGCCCCCCTCCCATTGCCGATCAGCTGGGTGTGTGCCTCTCCCCATTGCCGATCAGCTGGGAGTGTCATTCCCCCCATTGCCGATCAGCTGGGAGTGTCATTCCCCACATTGCCGATCAGCTGGGTCTGTCCTTCCCCCCATTGCCGATCAGCTGGGAGTGTCATTCCCCCATTGCCGATCAGCTGGGTATGCCCTTCCCCCCATTGCCGATCAGCTGGGAGTGTCATTCCCCCATTGCCGATCAGCTGGGTCTGTCCTTCCCCCCATTGCCGATCAGCTGGGAGTGTCATTCCCCCATTGCCGATCAGCAGGGTATGTCCTTCCCCACATTGCCGATCAGCTGGGTCTGTGCTTCCCCCGCATTGCCGATCAGCTGGGTCTGTGCTTCCCCTCATTGCCGATCAGCTGGGTGTGTCCTTCCCCCCATTGCCGATCAGCTGGGTCTGTCCTTGCCCGCATTGCCGATCAGCTGGGTGTGTCCTTCCCCCCATTGCCGATCAGCTGGGTCTGTCCTTGCCCGCATTGCCGATCAGCTGGGTGTGTGCTTCCCCGGATTGCCGATCAGCTGGGTCTGTCCTTGCCCGCATTGCCGATCAGCTGGGTGTGTGCTTCCCCGCATTGCCGATCAGCTGGGTCTGTCCTTCCCCGCATTGCCGATCAGCTGGGTCTGTCCTTTTCCCCATTGCCGATCAGCTGGGTCTGTGCTTCCCCCCATTGCCGATCAGCTGGGTCTGTCCTTCCCCGCATTGCCGATCAGCTGGGTGTGTGCTTCCCCCCATTGCCGATCAGCTGGGTATGTGCCTCCACCATGGCCGATCAGCTGGGAGTGTGTGCCTCTCCCCATTGCCGATCAGCTGAGTGGGTGCCTCACACTTAAACACAGTCTGTGCAGCAGAATGTGCCCCAGACAGAGACAGAGACACAGACAGACACAAGGAAACAGACAGAGACACAGACTGAGACACTGACAGACACAGAGACACAGACAGAGATGCAGACAGAGACACAGACACAGACAGAAACACAGACAGAGACACAAACAGATACACAGGCACAGACGGAGACACAGACAGACACACAGACAGAGACACAGACAGAGACACAGACACAGACAGAAACACAGACAGAGACACAAACAGATACACAGGCACAGACGGAGACACAGACAGACACACAGACAGAGACACAGACAGAGACACAGACTGAGACACTGACAGACACAGAGACACAGACAGAGACACAGACAGAGACAGAGACACAGACAGAGACACAGACAGACACAGAGACACAGACAGAGATGCAGACAGAGACACAGACACAGACAGAAACACAGACAGAGACACAGACAGATAAACAGGCACAGACGGAGACACAGGCAGGCACACAGACAGAGACACAGACAGAGATACAGACAGAGACACAGACAGAGACACAGACAGATACGCAGACAGAGACGCAGACGGCGACACAGACAGAGACACAGACAGACACAGAGACACAGACAGACACAGAGACACAGACAGAAACACAGACAGAGACACAAACAGATACACAGGCACAGACGGAGACACAGACAGACACACAGACAGAGACACAGACACAGACACAGACTGAGACACAGACGCAGACATAGGCAGAACAGACACACAGGCAGAGACACAGACAGAGAGACAGACAGAGACACAGACACAGACACAGACAGACTCAGCCCCACCCACACTCACTGCTCACCAGCTGCTGCCACCCCTTCCCCGCCGCCAGAGGCCGCTGTCCCCCCACCGCCAGAGGCCGCTGTCCCCCCGCTGCCAGAGGCCGCTGACCCTCCCCCCACGCCAGAGTCCGCTGTCCCCCCGCTGCCAGAGGCCGCTGACCCTCCCCCCCGCCAGAGGCCGCTGTCCCCCCGCCGCCAGAGGCCGCTGTCCCCCCGCTGCCAGAGGCCGCTGACCCTCCCCCCACGCCAGAGGCCGCTGTCCCCCCGCCGCCAGAGGCCGCTGTCCCCCCACCGCCAGAGGCCGCTATCCCCCCGCCGCCAGAGGCCGCTGACCCTCCCCCCCGCCAGAGGCCGCTGTCCCCCCCCGCCAGAGGCCGCTGTCCCCCCGCCGCCAGAGGCTGCTGTCCCCCGAGCGCCAGAGGGCGCTGACCCTCCCCCCCGCCAGAGGCCGCTGTCCCCCGCCGCCAGAGGCCGCTGTCCCCCCCACCGCCAGAGGCCGCTGTCCCCCCCCCCGCCAGAGGCCGCTGTCCCCCCCACCGCCAGAGGCCGCTGTCCCCCCGCCGCCAGAGGCCGCTGTCCCCCCCCCCCGCCAGAGGCCGCTGTCCCCCCCACCGCCAGAGGCCGCTGCCCCCCCCGCCAGATGCCGCTGTCCCCCCCACCGCCAGAGGCCGCTGTCCCCCCCCGCCAGAGGCCGCTGTCCCCCCCACCGCCAGAGGCCGCTTTCCCCTCCCGCCAGAGGCCGCTGTCCCCCCGCCGCCAGAGGCCGCTTTCCCCTCCCGCCAGAGGCCGCTGTCCCCTCCCGCCAGAGGCCGCTGTCCCCCCGCCGCCAGAGGCCGCTGTCCCCCCGCCACCAGAGACCACTGTCCCCCCGCCGCTAGAGACCGCTGTCCCCCCCCCGCCGCCAGAGGCCTCTGTCCCCCCTCCCGCCAGAGGCCGCTGTCCCCCGCCGCCAGAGGCCGCTGACCCCCGAGCGCCAGAGGCCGCTGTCCCCTCCCGCCAGAGGCCGCTGTCCCCCTGCCGCCAGAGGCCGCTGTCCCCTCCCGCCAGAGGACGCTGTCCCCTCCCGCCAGAGGCCGCTGTCCCCTCCCGCCAGAGGCCGCTGTCCCCTCCCGCCAGAGGCCGCTGTCCCCTCCCGCCAGAGGCCGCTGTCCCCCCGCTGCCAGAGGCCGCTGTCCCCCAGCCGACAGAGGCCGCTGTCCCCCCCCGCCAGAGGCCGCTGTCCCCCCCCCCCGCCGCCAGAGGCCGCTGTCCCCCCCACCGCCAGAGGCCGCTGTCCCCCCCACCGCCAGAGGCCGCTGACCCCCCACCACCAGAGGCCGCTGTCCCCCCGCCGCCAGAGGCCGCTATCCCCCCCCCGCCGCCAGAGGCCGCTGTCCCCCCCACCGCCAGAGGCCGCTGTCCCCCCCCCCGCCGCCAGAGGCCGCTGTCCCCCCGCCGCCAGAGGCCGCTGTCCCCCCGCCGCCAGAGGCCGCTGACCGCCCCCGCCAGAGGCCGCTGTCCCGCTGCCGCCAGAGGCCGCTGTCCCGCTGCCGCCAGAGGCCGCTGACCCTCCAAGGAAAGGGGAATGGGTGTTTGAGAACCGAGAGTGAAGCTGGAGTCAGGAGGCGGAGGCGAGCTTGTCGTATGAGGAACGGTTGAGGACTCTGGGTCTTATGGCAGTAATAATGCTTCAGACAATGGAGGCTTCACACAGAGCTGTCCGTGCGGATGTGCGGGAGAGTCACTATCCCAGCAGGCAGTGCGCGGGCCACCCACTGACTGACATCGTCTCCTCTGGCAACACAAGATGGCTGAGGGAAACTCCCCTGGCAACACAAGATGGCCGCCGGGAGTCTCCCCTGGCTACACAAGATGGCTGCCGGAAGACACACCTGCCAACACAAGATGGCCACCGAGAGTCTCCCCTGGCAACACAAGATGGCTGCCGGGCGTCCCCCTGGCAACAGAATATGGCTGCCGGGTGTCTCCCCTGGCAACAGAAGATGGCTGCCGCGAGACTCCCCTGCCAACACAAGAGGGGGCAACAGAAAGCTACTAAAAAAGCTATAAAGAAAAATAAGATAGATTATGAGAGTAAACTTGCTCAGAATATTAAAACAGATAGTAAAAGTTTTTACAAATACATAAAACAAAAAAGAGTGGCGAAGGTAAATATTGGTCCTTTAGAGGATGAGAAGGGAGATTTAATAATGGGAGATGAGGAAATGGCTGAGGAACTGAACAGGTTTTTTGGGTCGGTCTTCACAGTGGAAGACACAAATAACATGCCAGTGACTGATGGAAAGTAGGCTATGACAGGTGAGGACCTTGAGAGGATTGTTATCACCAAGGAGGTAGTGATGGGCAAGCTAATGGGGCTAAAGGTAGACAAGTCTCCTGGCCCTGATGGAATGCATCCCAGAGTGCTGAAAGAGATGGCTAGGGAAATTGAAAATGCACGAGTGATAATTTACCAAAATGCTCTAGACTCTGGGGTGGTCCCGGCGGATTGGAAATTAGCAAACGTGACACCACTGTTTAAAAAAGGAGGTAGGCAGAAAGCGGGTAATTATAGGCCAGTGAGCTTAACTTCGGTAATAGGGAAGATGCTGGAATCTATCATCAAGGAAGAAATAGCGAGGCACCTGGATGGAAATTGTCCCATTGGGCAGACGCAGCATGGGTTCATAATGGGCAGGTCGTGCCTAACTAATTTAGTGGAATTTTTGAGGACATGACCAGTGCGGTAGATAACGGGGAGCCAATGGATGTGGTATATCTGGATTTCCAGAATACCATTGACAAGGTGCCACACAAAAGGTTGTTGCATAAGATAAAGATGCATGGCATTAAGGGAAAAATAGTAGCATGGATAGAGGATTGGTTAATTAATAGAAAGCAAAGAGTGGGGATTCATGGGTGTTTCTCTGGTTGGCAATCAGTAGCTAGTGGTGTCCCTCAGGAATCAGTGTTGGGCCCACAGCTGTTCACAATTTACATAGATGATTTATAGTTGGGGACCAAGGGCAATGTGTCCAAGTTTGCAGACGACACTAAGATAAGTGGTAAAGCAAAAAGTGCAGAGGATACTGGAAGTCTGCAGAGGGATTTGGACAGGCTAAGTGAATGGGCTAGGGTCTGGCAGATGGAATACAATGTTGACAAATGTGAGGTTACCCATTTTGGTAGGAATAACAGCAAAAGGGATGATTATTTAAATGATCAAATATTAAAACATGCTGCTGTGCAGAGAGACCTGGGTGTGCTAGTGCATGAGTCGCAAAAGGTTGGTTGACAGGTGCAACAGGTGATTAAGAAGGCAAATAGAATTTTGTCCTTCATTGCTAGAAGGATGGAGTTTAAGACTAGGGAGGTTATGCTGCAATTGTATAAGGTGTTAGTGAGGCCACACCTGGAGTATTGTGTTCAGTTTTCGTCTCCTTAATTGAGAAAGGACGTACTGGCACTGGAGGGTGTGCAGAGGAGATTCACTCGGTTAATCCCAGGGTTGGATTACGAGGAGAGGTTGAGTAGACTGGGACTGTACTCGTTGGAATTTAGAATGATGAGGGGGGACCTTATAGAAACATATAAGATTATGAAGGGAACAGATAGGATAGATGCGGGCAGGTTGTTTCCACTGGCAGGTGAAAGCAGAACTAGGGGGGCATAGCCTCAAAATAAGGGGAAGTAGATAGAGGACAGAGTTTAGGAGGAACTTCTTCACCCAAAGGGTTGCGAATCTATGGAATTCCTTGCCCAGTGAAGCAGTAGAGGCTAATTCATTAAATGTTTTTAAGATAAAGATAGATAGTTTTTTGAAGAATAAAGAGATTCAGGTTTAAGGTGTTCGGGTCGGAAAGTGGAGCTGAGTCCACAAAAGATCAGCCATGATCTCATTGAAGGGTGGAGCAGGCTTGAGGGGCCAGATGGCCTCCTCCTGCTCCTAGTTCTTATGTTCTTATGTTCTTATGGCAATACAAGATGGTTGACGCCAGCACGAAGGGCATGCTGGGATGGGTGTGGCACAGTCGCAGTGGCGGCATCTGCTGCCCACTGGCCCCATTGGGTCGTCGGGATTGTTGTGTCCCAATAGACACCACAGCACTGCCCCTCCGCCCACCCCGGATATCACCCACTCTCCGATATCACACCCGCCCCGATATCACTCCCCCACGGATATCGCCCCCTCCCGGACATCACCCCTCCCCGTTATCACCCCCACACCAATATCACTCCCACCCCGATATCACCCCCTCCCCGATATCACCCCCTCCCCGATATCACCCCCTCCCCGATATCACCCCCTCACCGATATCAGCCCGTCCCAGATATCACCCCCTCCCAGATATCACTCCCTCCCCGATATCACCGTCTCACCGATATCAGCCCGTCCCAGATATCACCCCCTCCCAGATATCACCCCTTCCCCGATATCACCCACTCCCCGATATCACCCCCTCCCCGATATCACCCCCTCCCCGATATCATTCCCTCCCCGATATCACCCCCTCGCCGAAATCACCCCCTCCCCGATATCACCCCCACCCCGATATCACCCACTCCCCGATATCACCCACCCCGATATCACCCCCTCCCCGATATCACCCCCTCCCCGATATCACCCCCTCACCGATATCAGCCCGTCCCAGATATCACCCCCTCCCCGATATCACCCACTCCCCGATTTCACCCCCTCCCCGATATCACCCCCTCCCCGATATCACTCCCTCCCCGATGTCACCCCCTCTCCGATATCAGCCCATCCCAGATATCACCCCCTCCCAGAATTCACCCCCTCCCCGATATAAGCCCGTCCCAGATATCACACCCTCCCCGATATCACCCATTCCCCGATATCACCCCCTCCCCGATATCACCCCCTCACCGATATCAGCACGTCCCAGATATCACCCCCTCCCCGATATCACCCATTCCCCGATATCACCCCCTCCCCGATATCACCCCCTCGCCGATATCAGCCCGCACCAGATATCACCCCCTCCCAGATATCACCCCCTCCCCGATATCAGCCAGTCCCAGATATCACACCCTCCCCGATATCACCCATTCCCCGATATCACCCCCTCCCCGATATCACCCCCTCACCGATATCAGCCCGTCCCAGATATTACCCCCTCCCAGATATCACTCCCTCCCCGATATCACCCACTCCCCGACATCAGCCCGTCCCAGATATCACTCCCTCCCAGATATCACCCCCTCCCCGATATCAGCCCGTCCCAGATATCACCCCCTCCCAGATATCACTCCCTCCCCGATATCAGCCCGTCCCAGATATCACCCCCTCCCAGATATCACCCCCTCCCCGATATCACCCCCTCCCAGATATATCCCCCTCCCCGATATCACCCCATCCCCAATATAACCCCCTCCCCGATATCACCCCCTGCCAGATATCACACCCTTCCCGATATCACCCCCGCCACGATATCACCCCCACCCTGATATCACCCCCTCCCCGATATCACCCCCTCCCCGATATCACCCCCTACCCGATATCACTCCCCCACCGATATCACCCCCTCCCCGATATCACCCACTCCCCGATATCACCCCCTCCCCGATATCACCCCCTCCCCCGATATCACCTCCTCCCCGATATCACCCCTCTCCCCAATACCACTCCCTCCCGATATCACTCCATCCTCAATATCACCCCCCACCCCGATATCAACCCAACCCCGATATCATCCCCTCCCCGTTATCACCCCCTCCCTGATATCACCCCCACCCCGATATCATCCCCTCCCCGATATCACCCCCTCCCCGATGTCATCCCCTCCCCGATATCACCACCACCCCGATATCACACCCACCCCGATATCACCCCCTCCCCGATATCACCCCCTCCCCGATATCACCCCCTACCCGATATCATCCCCTCCCCGATATCACCCCCTCCCCGATATCACCCCCACCCCGATATCACCCCCTCCCCGATATCACCCCCTCAACAATATCACCCCCTCCACAATATCACCCCCACCCTGATATCACCCCCTCCCCGATATCACCCCCTCCCCGATATCACCCCCACCCCGATATCACCCCCTTCCTCGATTATCCCCCTCCCCGATATCACCCCCTCCCCGATATCACCCCCTCCCCAGTACTACTCCCTCCCCGATATCACCCCCTCCTCAATATCACCCGCTCCCCGATATCTCCCCCTCTCCGACATCACCCCCTCCCCGATACATCCCCAGGGGGGTTACTGGGTTACGGGGATGGGGCAGAGGTGGGAGCTTAGATGAGACGCTCTTGTAAGGGCTCGTGCAGACTTGATGGGCCGAATAGCCTCCTTGTGCACTGTTGATGCTATGATTCTACTCTATGGTCCCACCCTCGATATTAACCACCGGAAATGCCCAACAACCCCCTGATGCGCCCAGCCAGGTATCATCCCGCCCGATGACACCCCACCCCCATCCTAAACAGCCCAACAGGGGCAGGTTTAGCACAGTGGGCTAAATAGCTGGCTTGCAATGCAGAACAATGCCAGCAGCGCGGGATGAATTCCCGTGCCGGCCTCCACAACAAGCGCCGGACTATGGCGACTAGGGGCTTTTCACAGTGACATCAGTGAAATATACTTGTGACAAGGGATTATTAATTTTATTATAGCACCCCCCCCCCCCGGATATGAATCCAGTCTTGAATTCATGCCCCCGGCAAACATTACCGCAGAACAGATATCAGCACCCAACGGATATCACCGAAGCCCCCCCCCCCCCGATATCACCCAATCCCAGATATCACCAAGCCCCAGAGATCACCCAACCCCAGATATCACCCAGCCCCAGATATCAACCAACCCCAGAGATCACCCAGCCCCAGATATCAACCAACCCCAGATATCACCCAACCCCAGATATCAAACAACCCCAGAGATCACCCAACCCCAGATATCAACCAACCCCAGATATCACCCAACACCAGATATCACCCAGCCCCAGATATCACCCAGCCCCAGATATCACCCAGCCCCTGATATCATCCAGCCCCAGATATCACCCAACCCCAGATATCACCCAGCCCCAGATATCACCCAGCCCCAGATATCACCCAGCCCCAGATATCACCCAGCCCCAGAGATCACCCAACCCCAGAGATCACCCAGCCCCAGAGATCACCCAGCCCCAGATATCACCCAACCCCAGATATCACCCAGCCCCAGATATCACCCAGCCCCAGAGATCACCCACCCCAGATATCAACCAACCCCAGATATCACAGAACGCCTGAGATCACCCAATCCCAGATCTCACCCAGCCCCAGAGATCACCCACCCCAGATTTCAACCAACCCAAGATATCACAGAACGCCTGAGATCACCCAATCCCAGATATCACCCAGCCCCAGAGATCACCCAGCCCCAAAGATCACTAAACCCCAGAGATCACCCAGCCCCAGAGATCACCCAGCCCCAGATATCAACCAACCCCAGATATCAACCAACCCGGGATAGCACCCAACCCCAGATATCACCCAGCCCCAGATATCACCCAGCCCCAGAGATCACCCAACCCCAGAGATCACCCAGCCCCAGATATCACCCAACTCCAGATATCACCCAGCCCCAGAGATCACCCAACTCCAGATATCACCAAGCCCCAGATATCACCCAACCCCAGAGATCACCCAGCCCCAGATATCACCCAACCCCAGATATAACCCAACCCCAGAGATCACCCAACCCCAGATATCACCCAACCCCAGAGATCACCCAGCCACAGATATCACTCAACCCCAGAGATCACACAACCCCAGAGATCACCCAACCCCCGGTATCACCCAACCTCAGATATCACCCAACACCAGAGATCACCCAACCTCAGATATCACCCAACCCCAGAGATCACCCAACCCCAGATATCACCCAACCACAGATATCACCCAACTCCAGATATCACCCAACACCAGATGTCACCCAAACCCAGATATCACCCACCCCAGATATCAACCAACCCCAGATATCACAGAACGCCTGAGATCACCCAATCCCAGATATCACCTAACCCCAGGTCTCACCCAACCCCAGATATCGCTCAACGCCAGAGATGACCCAACCCCAGATATCACTCAACCTCAGATATCACCCAACCCAAGATATCACCCAACCCAAGTGATCACTCAACCCCAGAGATCACTCAACCCCAGATATCACCCTACCCCAGAGATCACCCAACCCCAGAGATCACCCAACCCCGGATAGCACCCAACCCCAGATACCACCCAACCCCCGATATCACCCTACTACACATATCACCCAACTCCAAATATCACCCAACCCCCGATATCACCCAACCCCAGATATCACCCAACCCCAGAGATCACCCAACCCCAGATATCACCCAACCCCAGATATTACCCAACCCCAGAATCACCCAACTCCAGATATCACCCAACCCCAGAGATCACCCAGCCCCAGAGATCACCTAGCCCCAGATATCACCCAACTCCAGCTTTCACCCAGCCCCAGATATCACCCAACCCCAGATATCACCCAACCCAAGATATCACCCAACCCCAGAGATCACCCAACCCCAGTTATCACCCAGCCCCAGATATCGCCCAAGCCCAGGTATCACCCAACCCCAGATATCACCCAACCCCAGACATCACCAATCCCCAGATATCACACAACCCCAGATATCACCCAACTCCAGATATCACACAACCCCAGATATCACCCAACCCCAGATATCACCCAACTCCAGATATCACCCAACCCCATAGATCACCCAACCCCCCCATATCACCCAGCCCCAGCTATCACCCAACCCCAGATATCACCCAACTCCAGATATCACCCAACCCCATAGATCACCCAACACCCCCATATCACCCAGCCCCAGATATCACCCTACCCCAGACATCACCCAACCCCAGATATCACCCAAACCCAGATATCACCCAACTCCAGATATCACCCAACCCCATAGATCACCCAACCCCAGATATCACCCAACTCCAGATATCACCCAACCCCCCCATATCACCTAGCCCCAGAAATCACCCAACCCCAGACATCACCCAACCCCAGATATCACCCAACCCCAGATATCACCCAACCCCAGAGATCACCCAACCCCAGAGATCACCCAACCCCCCCATATCACCCAGCCCCAGCTATCACCCAACCCCAGACATCACCCAACCCCAGATATCACCCAACCCCAGACATCACCCAACCCCAGACATCACCCAACCCCAGATATCACCCAACTCCAGATATCACCCAACCCCAGACATCACCCAACCCCAGATATCACCCAACCGCAGATATCACCCAAACCCAGAGATCACCCAACGCCAGAGATCACCCAACGCCAGATATCACCGAACGGCAGAGATCGCCCAAGCCCAGATATCACCCAACCCCAGAGAGGGGTGAGTGGGCTGCGGGATTTGGAGACAACATCAGTCACTGCAGCAGGTCCCTTTTCAAATGTCATTTCGTTGGGATTGTCCTGAGGGCCAATATATTTTACACTGCTTGGATTCCGCATAAAAGTGAAGAGCTAATTCTTCATCAGTACAAGAATTAGAGTAACTAACTTTTAATCATTACACCCAATAATCAAAATGAATATGGAAGAACTAGCTGTTAAAATGGCTCAGATATTTTAATGAATGTCCCAACATTAAATGTCTTTAAACTGGTGAAGTTCTGACGGGTCTACTGATTTTTACTTGAATTATTTAATTATTTTCTGTGGAAGATTAACCACCTGTTAACATCGTTCATCCCAATAATCAGAGTGAACTTGAATTGATTGTTTGGTCCAATAAACAATTATCTCATTCATTCATTGCGAGGTTTAATTAAATCAGCGAACAGCTCATTATGTCAATGTCCAACAAGCATGACACAACTAATTATTATTTGTGCAACATTGATAGAAAATAACAAATTAGTTTTCAGTCCATTAAACACAGCAAATAACTAAAAACATTTCATTGCATCTTTCACTGTGATTGTCAAAGGATTGTTCATTGCAATAATCACAGGTGGTTTCTAATTACTGGTCAGACCACAATCAAATGGAGATTGTTAATCAGTGGAATAGAATCTGTAATTCCTGACCACACAACAATAAAGGCATCAATAAAAAATGCATTTGTTCAGCTCACAATCCCAATCAATGGGATTCTCCCTGGGCAGGATCCTCCCCTTCGCCGGCAGCGCCCCCATGTCCGCGGGTTTCCCCACGCCGTGGGGTGGCCACAACGGGAAACCTCACTGACCGGCTGCGGGAACGGAGAATCCCGTTGTGCCGGTGGGTGCGCCGCGCCGGATAACGGGGCTGGCCGGACCGAGAACAGGGTACAGGACAATAAACTGATGATCATTTTCCAAGAGAATTATCATGGCAAGATACTGATTAATCCATTGACCACTAACGGTATGAATAAATCTTTTAACTTCCCACAATAATATGTATTGGGAAATATTCCCCATGTCTATGATACCAGCAATTATATCTCAGGGTTTAATTCCATTAATCATAGTTGTGCCATGACTGAATAGTGTGAGAATTCTCTCTGTCTGTTTCTACCAAAGAAAACTGAGCAAATCGGGCAGCACGGTAGCACAGTGGTTACCACTATGATGTCACAGTGCCAGGGTCCCAGGTTCGATTCCCCGGCTGGGTCACTGTCTGTGCGGAGTCTGCACGTTCTCCCCGTGTCTGCGTGGGCTTCCTCCGGGTGCTCTGATTGTCTCCCACAGTCCAAAGATGTGCAGGTTAGGTGGATTGGCTATGATAAATTGCCCTCAGGTTAGGTGCGGTTACTGGGTTATGTGGATATGGTGGAGGTGTGGGCTTGGGTAGGGTGCTCTTTCCAAGAGCCCGTGCAGAACCGATGGGCCGAATGGCCTCCTTCTGCACTGTAAATTCTATGATCTCTGAAATCCAATGATGGAAGGCAGGATGACATATATTACACCATCATGTTTGCACAACATTGATAGAAAGCATCACGTTCGTTTTCAGTCCATTGAACAGTAAACAACGAAAAACATTTAATTGCAACTTTGAATGTGAGTATTGAAGGATTGATTATTCCAGTAATCAGAGGCGTAAATTAATATTGTTCAGACAATAATCAAAATAGGATTGTTCTTTCAAATAGAGTCAGTAATTCCTGACCATCCTATAATAACACAATAAATTGAACAGGCACATTTCTGCTCACAATTAACTAAACTGTGATTAACGTTCTATAGAATCATCATGCCAGGAATATGATTATTTTCAGTCCAATGATTAGTGAATATATCTAGAAACCTTTGTACTTTTCACAATAATATGCATTTGAAAATTTCTATGAATATCAGAAATTATCTTTCACGTTTTAATTCCATTAATTACTAGAAATATCGCTGCTATGTGGTGGAATTCCATGTGACATCTCTGCATGTTTCTACTGAAGTCGTCTCAGCAATTTGAATGATGGAAGCCGGGAAGTAATGGGCTGAAAAACAATTATATATTGTGTCACTTATTTATTTAAATTATTGAGTATATCTGACTGCTGGAACTGGATAACTACAAACTCCCGCTGGTGTTGTTGGGGAGACTGGTCCTTTTGGTTCCCTTCTGTATCCTCTAGTGTTTCTCCTCGGGAAAATACTGACTGTTTCACAATAAGAGAGTGATCAACCATTGTTTCCATTCATTATTTCTCAATGAGAGTCTGTTCCCCAGGTTTAATGGACTGATCGATGCCGAGGTCTAATGCGATGGTTAAGATTGGAGCTGGCGGATTGGAGGAGAATCAAACCCTGCCATGGCCTTGATGTTTTATTTCTCAGTATTACACAGCAGATCCATAGCTCTCCGTGATACCGACACTATCCCAATTCTTCAGGATTCCTCATTTGAAGGCCGGCATGATAGCACAGTGGTTAGCACACTGGCTTCACAGCTCCGGGGTCCCAGGTTCGATTCCAGGCTTGTGTCACTGTCTGTGTGGAGTCTGCACGTTCCCCCCGTGTCTGCGTGGGTTTCCTCCGGGTGATCCGGTTTCCTTCCACAAGTCCCGAAAGACCTGTTGTGAGGTGAGTTGGACATTCTAAAATCTCCCTCTGTGTATCCGAACAGGTGCCGGAGTGTGGCGACTAGGGGATTTTCACAGTAACTTCATTGTAGTGTTAATGTGGGACTACTTGTGACAATAAAGATTATTATTATTAATAAAGATTATTATTATCATATTAATAGTTGAACACATGATGCCTTCTCTTCCGCTGTCTGGCCTGGAAGGTATGGGATTATCTCCTCCAGTCTCTCAGTCCCATTACCTCGTGTTCGTTGTTCAAGACAAACACTTGTAACATAGACTGATTGCGATGTTGGTCTCCAGACACAGCAATACCTGATACAAATAGTTAGAACAAAGAACAAGGCACAAATAAAAGTACAACATAGATAAGAGAGGAGGGGGAGTGGCGTTTTTGATTAGGGAGAACATTACGGCAGTACTTAGAGGGGATATATCAGAGGGTTCGCCCACCGAGTCTATATGGGTGGAAATGAAAAATAAGAAGGGAGAGATCACCTTGGTAGGACTGTACTACAGGCCCCCAAATAGTCAGCGGGAAATTGAGGAGCAAATATGTAAGGAGATTACAGATAGCTGCAAGAATAATAGGGTGGTGGTAGTAGGGGACTTTAACTTTCCCAACATTGACTGGGACAGCCATAGCATTAGGGGCTTGGATGGAGGGAAATTTGTTGAGTGTATTCAGGAGGAATTTCTCATTCAGTATGTGGATGGACCGACTAGAGAGGGGGCAAAACTTGACCTCGTCTTGGGAAATAAGGAAGGGCAAGTGACAGAAGTGTTAGTGAGGGATCACTTTGGGACAAGTGACCATAGCTCCATTAGTTTTAAGATAGCTCTGGAGAATGATAGGTCTGGCCCAAGAGTTAAAATTCTTAATTGGGGCAAGGCCAATTTTGATGGTATCAGACAGGAACTTTCAGAGGTAGATTGGGGGAGACTGTTGGCAGGCAAAGGGACGGCTGGTAAATGGGAGGCTTTTAAAAATGTGTTAACCAGGGTTCAGGGTAAGCACATTCCCTTTAGAGTGAAGGGCAAGGCTGGTAGAAGTAGGGAACCCTGGATGACTCCAGATATTGAGACTCTGGTCAAAAAGAAGAAGGAGGCATATGACGTACATAAGCAACTGGGATCAAGTGGATCCCTTGAAGAGTATAAAGATTGTCGAAATAGAGTTAAGAGGGAAATCAGGAGGGCAAAAAGGGGACATGAAATTGCTTTGGCAAATAATGCAAAGGAGAATCCAAAGAGCTTCTACAGATACATAAAGGGAAAAAGAGTAACTAGGGACAGAGTAGGGCCTCTTAAGGATCAACAAGGACATCTATGTGCAGAACCACAAGAGTTGGGTGAGATCCTGAATGAATATTTCTCATCGGTATTCACGCTGGAGAAAGGCATGGATGTTAGGAAACTAAGGGAAATAAATAGTGATGTCTTGAGAAGTGTGCATATTACAGAGGAGGAGGTGCTGGACGTCTTAAAGCGCATCAAGTTAGATAAATCCCCGGGACCTGATGAAATGTAACCCAGGATGTTGTGGGAGGCTAGGGGGGACATTGCGGGTCCCCTAACAGAGATATTTGACTCATCAGCAGCCACAGGTGAGGTGCCTGAAGATTGGAGAGTAGCGAAAGTTGTGCCCTTGTTTAAGAATAGCAGCAGGGAAAAGCCTTGGAACTACAGACCGGTGAGCCTAACGTCTGTAGTAGGTAAGTTGCTAGAAGGTCTTCTGAGAGACAGGATCTACAAGCATTTAGAGAGGCAAGGACTGATTCGGGGCAGTCAGCATGGCTTTGTGCGTGGAAAATCATGTCTCGCAAATTTGATTGAGTTTTTTGAGGGGGTGACCAAGAAGGTAGATGAGGGCAGTGCAGTAGACGTTGTCTACATGGACTTTAGCAAAGCCTTTGACAAGGTACCGCATGGTAAGTTGTTGCAGAATGTGAAAGCTCACGGGATCCAGGGTGAGGTTGCCAATTGGATTCAAAATTGGCTGGACGACAGAAGACAGAGGGTGGTTGTAGAGGGTTGTTTTTCAAACTGGAGGCTTGTGACCAGTGGTGTGCCTCACGGATCGGTGCTGGGTCCACTGTTATTTGTGATTTATATTAATGATTTGGATGAGAATTTAGGAGGCATGGTTAGTAAGTTTGCAGATGACACCAAGATTGGTAGCACAGTGGATAGTGAAGAAGGTTATCTAGGGTTGCAATGGGATCTTGATCAATTAGGCCAGTGGGCCGACGAATGGCAGATGGAGTTTAATTTAGATAAATGTGAGGTGATGCATTTTGGCAGATCGAATCAGGCCAGGGCCTACACAGTTAATGGTATGGCGTTGGGGAGAGTTATAGAACAAAGATATCTCGGAGTACAGGTTCATAGCTCCTTGAAGGTGGAGTCGCAGGTGGACAGGGTGGTGAAGAAGGCATTCGGCATGCTTGGTTTCATTGGTCAGAACATTGAATACAGGAGTTGGGACGTCTTGTTGAAGTTGTACAAGACATTGGTACGGCCACACTTGGAATATTGTGTGCAGTTCTGGTCACCCTATTATAGAAAGGATATTATTAAACTAGAAAGAGTGCAGAAAAGATTTACTAGGATGTTGCCGGGACTTGATGGTTTGAGTTATAAGGAGAGGCTGGATAGACTGGGACTTTTTTCCCTGGAGCGTAGGAGGCTTAGGGGTGATCTTATAGAGGTCTATAAAATAATGAGGGGCATAGATAAGGTAGATAGTCAACATCTTTTCCCAAAGGTAGGGGAGTCTAAAACTAGAGGGCATAGGTTTAAGGTGAGCAGGGAGAGATTCAGAAGGGTAATTTCTTCACTCAGAGGGTAGTGAGTGTCTGGAATGTGCTGCCAGAGGTAGTAGTAGAGGCGGGTACAATTGTGTCTTTTAAAAAACATTTAGATAGTTACATGGGTAAGATGGGTATAGAGGGCTATGGGCCAAATACGGGCAACTGGGACTAGCTTAATGGTAAAAACTGGGCGGCATGGACTGGTTGGGCCGAAGGGCCTGTTTCCATGCTGTAAACTTCTATGATTCTATATTGGCCCTTCGGCCCTCAAGCCTGTGCTGAACTTGCTGCCCATCTGACCTATAATCTTCTGCGCTTCCTGTGGTCCGTATCCCTGTATTCCCATTCTGTTCATGTGTTACTCATGTAATTCAGGTTCTATACAACTGCAGTAACTAATTCATTAAATGGGCAGAGGAGTAAGTAAACCTGAGAGCAGGGATTAGAATTTAACATTTATTTACAGTAAAAAATCCAGCGCAGGACCATATAGTTAATTGTAACTTAATCTGATAATAATTTAAGTGATTATTTTGAATGAATTAACTAGTGCATAAATGTCACTCAGAGGGTGCAGTGCTCTAACTGTGAGATGTGGGAGAACCGTGACGCTTCCAGTGTTCCGGTCAACTGCGTCTGCAGCAGGTGTAGCCAATGGCAGCTCCACACAGACCGCGTGGTTCGGTTCGAGCAGCAATTGGATGCACTGAGGAGCATACAGGTGGCGGAAAGCATCATAGGTAGACGTTCTGGAGGCGTGGTCACACCTAAGGTGCAGGCAGATAGTTTGGTGGATGACTGCTGGAACGGGCAGGCAGTCAGCGCTGGAATCCCCTGTGGCTGTCCCCCTCTCTAATAGGTATACTGTGTTGGATACAGTTGGGGGATAGCATCTCAGGGGAAAACAACAGCAGCCAGAACAGTGGCACCACAGCTGGCTCTGTTACTCAGCAGGGGAGGGTAAAGTGCAGGAAAGCGATAGTTACAGGGACTCTATAGAAAGGGGCACAGATCGGCGCTTCTGTGGACAGGAAAGAGACTCCAGGTTGGTATGTTGTCTGCCTGGTACCAGGGTCAAGGTTGTCTCTGAACGAACACAGGACGTCCTGAAGGGGGAGGGTGAACAGCCAGAGGTCTTAGTTCACATCGGTACTCATGACATCGGCAGGAAGAGCGCTGAGGCCCTGCAGAAGGAGTTCAGGAAGTTAGACAGTAAGCTAAAAAGCAGGACCTCTCGGGTTGGAATCTCAGGATTACTCCCTGTGCCACGTGAGAGTGAGGATGGAAACAAGAGGATAGTACAGCTAAACTCGTGGCTAAACTGATGGTGTAGGAGGGAGGGTTTCAGATTTCTGGGCCATTGGGCGATATTCCGGGAAATGTGGGACCTGGACAAGAAGGGCGGGCAGCTTCTAAACTGGAGGGACATCACTATCCTCGCTGGGAGGCTTGTTAGTGTCACCCGGGAGAATTGAAACTAATATGAAAGGGAGTGGGAACCAGAGCGGTAGCTCAGCAGGTGTAATAACTGAATGGGAAATGGAGAACACAAATACCTGAACAACATCACCCTCAGGCAGAGCAAAAAAGGTGCCGAGGGTGAGAAGGGAGGCGCTCAATGCAGCATTGAGGGTGGTGGACCTAAATGTGTGCAGTGTACGGAACAAGGTAAATTTGCATGTTGCGCACATTGAAATTGGCTGGTACGATGTTGTTGGAATCACAGAGACGTGGCTGCAAGGTGATCAGGGCTGGGATCAAAATGTGCAAGTGTTCTATCGAAAGGACAGGCAGATGGGTAAAGGAGGCGGGGCTCCATTGTGAGGAAGGAATGAAGTTAAATCGATAGCAAGGAGCGATATAGGATCAGAAGGCAGAGATTCCCTTTGGACAGAGTTGAGGAATCGAATCGATAAAAAGACTCTGATCGGACTTATTTGCAGGACTCGGAGCAGTAATCAAGAGGTGGAGCAAAAAATAAATCAGGAGATAGAAAAGGCATGTAAAAAAGGAAATATTACAATAATCATGGGGGACTTCAACATGCAGGAAAATCAGGTTGATCGTGGATCCCAAGAAATGGAATTTGTGGAATGAGATGTTTTTTTGGAGCAGTCTGTGACAGAGCCGACTGGGGAACAGGCAATTCTGGATTTGGTGATGTGTAATGAAGCAGACTTGATTAGGGAACTTAAGGTGAAGGAACCCGAAGGGAGCAGTGACCACAATATGATAGAATTTACCCTGCAGTTTGAGAGGGAGAAGCTGGAGTCAGATGTAACAGTATTACAATTAAATAGGGGTAACTACAAAGGCATGGGAGGAGCTGGCCAGAGTTGATTGGAAAAGGAGACGAGCAGGGAAGACAGTGGAACAGCAATGGCAGCAGTTTTGGGGGTTATTCGGGAGGAACAACAGAATTTCATCCCAAGGAGGAGGAAACATGCCAAGGGGAGGACAAGGAGTCCATGGCTCACGAGGGAAGTCAAGGAGAGCAGTAAATCAAAGTAAAAAACATACAATGTGGCGCGGAATAGTGGGATGCCAGAAAATCGGGAAGCCTTTAATAGCGAGCAGAGGAAAACTGAAACAGCAATAAAGGAGGACCAGATGAAATTTGAGGACAAGCTAGCTAGTAATGTAAAAAAAGATAGGGAGATGTTCTTTTCAATATATAAAAGGTAAGAGAGAGACAAAAAAAGACATTGGACCACTGGAAAATGTGACTGGAGAAGTAACAATAGGTAACAAAGAAATGGCAGACGAAATGTATAGTTACTTTGCATCAGCCTTCACGGTGGAAGACACCAGTGGGATGCCAGAGCTCCAGGAGAGCCAGGGGGCAGAGGGGAGGGCCGTGGCCATCACTAAGGAGAAGGTTCTGGGGAAACTGAAAGGTCTGAAGGTGGATGAATGACCTGGACGGATGGACTACATCCCAGGGTTCTAAAAGAGATAGCTGAGGAGATTGTGGAGGGAGTGGTGGTGATCTTTCAGGAATCACTGGAGGCAGAAAGGGTCCCAGAGGACTGGAAAGTGGCTAATGTCGCATCGCTGGTTAAGAAGGGAGGGAGGCAGAAGACGGGAAATTATCGGCCGGTTAGCCTGACTTCGGTCATTGGTAAGATTTTAGATCCATTATTAAAGATGAGATTGCGGAGTACTTGGAAGTGCAGGATAAAATCGGACTGAGTCAGCACGGATTCGTCAAGGGGAGGTCATGTCTGACAAATCTGTTAGAGTTCTTTGAGGAAATAACAAGGAAGTTAGACAAGGGAGAACCAGTGGATGCGATGTATGTAGATTTCCAGAGGGCCTTTGACATAGTGCCGCATTCCAGTCTGTTACATTTGTTAAGAGCCCATGGTGTTCAGGGCAAGATCCTGGGATGCAAAAAGAATTGGCTGACTGGCAGAGGCAGAGAGCAGCATAAAGGGGTATTTTTCAGGATGGCAGCCATGTCTAGTGGTGTGCCTCAGGGGTCTGTGCTGGGACCACAACTTTCCACAATATACATTAATGATCTGGAAGAAGGAACTGAAGGCACTGTTGCTAAGTTTGCAGATGACACAAAGATCTGTAGAGGGACAGGTAGTATTGAGGAAGCGGTGGGGGGAGGGAGTCGGGGGGCTGCAGAAGGACTCAGAGGCTGGGAGATTGTACAAACAAGTGGAAGATGGAATACAATGTGGAAAAGTGTGAGGTAATGCGCTTTGGAAGAGGAATGGAGGAATTGACTATTCTCTAAAAGTGAAAATGCTTCGGAAATGAGAAGCACAAAGGGACTTGGGAGGCCTTGTTCACGATTCTCTTAAGGTTAACGGGCAGGTTCAGTCGGCAGTTAGGAAGGCAATTGCAATGTTAGCATTCACGTCGAGAGGGCGCGAGTACAAGAGCAGGGATGTATTTCTGAGGCTGTATAAGTCTCTGGTCAGGCCCCATTTGGAGTATTGTGAGCAGTTCTGGGCCCCGTATCTGAAGAAGGACATGCTTCCCTTGGAAAGGGTCCAGAGGAGGTTCACTAGAACGATCCCTGGAATGAAGAGCTTGTCGTATGAGGAATGGTTGAGGACTCTGGGTCTGTACTCGTTGGAGTTAAGAAGGATGAGGGGTATCTTATTGAAACTTCCAGGATACTGTGAGGCCTGGACAGAGTGGATGTGGAGAGGATGTTTCCACTTGTATGAAAAACTAGAACCAGAGGACACTGTCTCAGACTAAAGGCACGATCCTTTAAAACAGAGATGTGGAGGAATTTATTCAGCCCGAGGGTGGTGAATCGGTGGGACTCTGCCACAGAAGGCTGTGGAGGCCAAATCACTGAGTGTCTTTAAGACAGAGATAGATAGGTTCTTGGTTAATAAGGAGATCAGGGGTTATGGGGAGAAGGTGAGAAGGTAGGAGAATGAGGATGAGAAACATATCAGCCATGATTGACTGGTGGAGCAGGCTCGCTGGGCCGAGTGACCAAGTTCAGCTCCTGTGTCTTATGGTCTTACGGCCGTAAATGTCCAACTCGGTTTGAAATATGGCTTTGGGTGTCAGCCTCCATTATTCTTACAGAAAATGAAGTAATGAAAGGATGTGAGGAACAAGCGGGAAATGACATTGAGGCAGAAGCTGAGCAGTGATTAAATTGAATGGTGGAGGAGGTGTGAGTGACCGTGTAGTCTCCCCATGTTGTCATTTGTTATCAGTTCCGGCTCTGCATTACTCCTGATGAATGTAGCTGCACGATCATATACTTCAGTTACATCTTTCCAACAGATATTTATATTGTTCATGGAAACAGTTCATTTACATCCAGATTATCCAAAACTTTATCATCTTAAATGTGTGGAAGGATTCTCACATCATCGTCTTTTATTCCCAATAACCCAGCCCCAGCCGATCCAATCATCCCGAAGGGAAAACTGCTTCGAAACGATTCACACAGCGAGTGGTTCTGATCTGGTCTGCACGGCCTGGGACACTGGTGCCGGCAGATACAACAGTGGTTTCACAGGGAATGGTAGGAGCGACAGAAATCAAATATACGTCTCCAGGGAAAGGGCAGTGCAGTGGGATTGAATCATCTGCTCATCTACAGAGCTGCTGAGGTCAAACGGAATGAAATGAAACGGAATGAAATGAAAATCGCTTATTGTCACAAGTAGGCTTCAAATGAAGTTACAGCGAAAAGACCCTAGTCGCCACATTCCGGCGCCTGTTCGGGGAGGCTGGTACGGGAATTGAACCGTGCTGCTGGCCTGCCTTGGTCTGCTTTAAAAGCCAGCGATTTATCCCAGTGTGCTAAACCAGCCCCAGGAATGAATGTCCTCCTTCGGGACTTCACGCATTTTAAAGGCTTTGGATGTGGTCTGGCTGGGAGATGATGGGACCAACACCTGCAGGTTCCCTCCAAGTTCCCCCGCACCGCGAGTATTCTCACTGTAATCCTTTCTATTCACTGTGTCCGTGTGTGAACCCAGCGCCCGCTTTTGCTCACTGCTTACTTCACAGCATCAACGTCATTGTTATTTCCAATCTGTCTGACCCTGGGCGCTGCCTGTGCTTTAATATTGAAAACATCTGTGTTCCTCCCAATAAAAGCAGACGCACATTTAATCATTAGAGGGAGGTCTATCTTTTTTCAGGTTGCTTTACAATTATTTTTAAAAGCGGCTGTGCCACGTGTTTGCTTTCTGGCCTCTGACTGGGGAAAGACAAGTTCTATTCCAGCTCTGCACAAGAACTGACCTATCACACTCTGTCAGTTATTCACAACTTAAATGGTGCAATACTGCATGGAGGACATTTACTTCATCCAGGATCTGATTTTATAATTTAGGAACAAGTTTGTTTCCTCAGCAAATGTATGAATCCGGATTGTGTTTCCCCCTGATACCCAGTTCCACATATCTTTACGATAGTGACATTTAAGGGGCATCTTGACAAATACATGAATAGGATGGGAATAGAGGGATACGTACCCCGTAAGTGTAGAAGATTGTAGTTTAGTCGGGCAGCATGGTCGGCACGGGCTTGGAGGGCCGAAGGGCCTGTTCCTGTGCTGTACATTTCTTTGTTCTTTGTTCTTTGTATCTCCAAGAGCACTCCCTCACACTCCAGCTCTCCCTTGCACTCTCGCCCTCCCTCACCCTCACTCTCTCACACTATCCCTCTCTCACACTCTCTCCCTCGCTCACACTCTCTCCCTCTCAACAATCCCTCCCACGCTCACACTCTCTCCCTCTCCCACACTGTCTCCCTCTCTCACACTGTCGCCTTCTCTCACACTCTCTCCCTCTCTCACACTGTCTCCCTCTCTCGCACTCTCTCCTCTCCCACACTGTCACCCACTCTCACACTCTCTCCCTCGCTCACACTCTCTCCCTCTCAACAATCCCTCCCTCTCTCACACTCTCTCCCTCTCCAACACTGTCTCCCACTCTCACACTCTCTCCCTCTCTAACACTCTCTCCCTCTCAACAATCCCTCCCACTCTCACACTCTCTCCCTCTCCCACACTGTCACCCACTCTCACAGTCTCTCCCTCTCTCACACTCCCTCCCTCGCTCACACTCTCTCCCTCTCTCACACTCTCTCCCTCTCAACAATCCCTCCCTCTCTCGCACTCTCTCCCTCTCCCCCACTGTCTCCCTCTCTCACTCTCTCTCTCTCTCTCTCACACAATCCCTTCCTCTCTCACAGTGTCTCACTCTCTCCCTCTCTCACACTCTCTCCCTCTCCCACACTGTCACCCACTCTCACACTCTCTCCCTTTCCCACACTGCCTCCCACTCTCACACTCTCTCCCTCTCCCACACTGTCTCCCTCTCTCACTCACTCTCTCTCTCTCTCACACACTCCCTTCCTCTCTCACAGTGTCTCACTCTCTCCCTCTCTCACACTCTCTCCCTCTCCCACGCTGCCTCCCACTCTCACACTGTCTTCCTCTCCCACACTGGCACCCACTCTCACACCCTCCCCCTCTCTCCCACACTGTCTCCCACTCTCACACTCTCTCCCTCTCCCACGCTGCCTCCCACTCTCACACTCTCTCCCTCTCCCACGCTGCCTCCCACTCTCACACTCTCTCCCTCTCCCACAATGTCACCCACTCTCACACTGTCTCCCTCTCTCACACTCTCTCCCTCTCTCACACTCTCTCCCTCTCTCACACTGTCACCCACTCTCACACTGTCTCCCTCTCCCACACTGCCTCCCACTCTCACACTCTCTCCCTCTCCCACACTGTCACCCACTCTCACACTGTCTCCCTCTCCCACACTGCCTCCCACTCTCACACTCTCTCACTCTCCCACACTGCTTCCCACTCTCACACTCTCTCCCTCTCCCACACTGCCTCCCACTCTCTCCCTCTCCCTCTCTCACACTCTCTCCCTCTCCTACACTGTCACCCACTCTCACACTGTCTCCCACTCTCATACTCTCTCCCTCTCTCACACTCTCACCCTCTCTCACACTGTCTCCCTCTCTCACACTGTCTCCCTCTCTCACACTCTCTCCCTCTCCCACACTGTCACCTACTCTCACACTGTCTCCCTCTCCCACACTGTCACCCACTCTCACACTCTCTCCCTCTCCCACACTGTCACCCACTCTCACACTGTCTCCCTCTCTCACACTCTCTCCCTCTCCCACACTGTCACCCACTCTCATACTCTCTCCCTCTCCCACACTGTCTCCCACTCTCACACTCTCTCCCTCTCCCACACTGTCACCCACTCTCACACTCTCTCCCACTCTCACACTGTCTCCCTCTCTCACAATCTCTCCCTCTCCTACACTGTCACCCACTCTCACACTCTCTCATTCTCTCACACTCTCTCCCTCTCTCACACTCTCTCCCTCTCCCACACTGTCACCCACTCTCACACTGTCTCCCTCTCTCACACTCTCTCCCTCTCCCACACTGTCTCCCACTCTCACACTCTCTCCCTCTCCCACACTGTCACCCACTCTCACACTCTCTCCCTCTCCCACACTGCCTCCCACTCTCACACTCTCTCCCTCTCCCACACTGCCTCCCACTCTCACACTGTCTCCCTCTCACAATCTCTCTATCTCCCAGACTGTCTCCCTCTCTCACACTCTCTCCCTCTCTCACACTGTCACCCACTCTCACACTCTCTCCCTCTCCCACACAGTCACCCACTCTCACACTCTACCCCTCTCCCACACTGTCACCCACTCTCACACTCTCTCCCTCTCTCACACTCTCTCCCTCTCCCACACTGTCACCCTCTGTCACACTCTCTCCCTCTCCCACACTGTCACCCACTCTCACACTCTCTCCCTCTCCCACACTGCCACCCACTCTCACACTGTCTCCCTCTCTGACACTCTCTCCCTCTCCCACACTGTCTCCCTCTCTCACACTGTCCCCCTCTCACACTCTCTCCCTCCCCCACACTACCTCCCACTCTCACAGTCTCTCCCTCTCCCACACTCTCTCCCTCTCCCACACTGTCTCCCTCTCTCACACTGTCTCCCTCTCTGACACTCTCTCCCTCTCCCACACTGTCTCCCTCTCTCACACTCTGTCCCCCTCGCACAATCTCTCCCTCTCCCACACTACCTACCACTCTCACAGTCTCTCCCTCTCTCACACTCTCTCCCTCTCCCACACAGTCTCCCTCTCTCACACTCTCTCCCTCGCTCACACTCTCTCCCTCTCAACAATCCCTCACACTCTCTCCCTCTCCCACACTGCCTCCCACTCTCACACTCTCTCCCTCTCTCACACTCTCTCCATCTCCCACACTGTCTCCCTCTCTCACACTCTCTCCCTCTCTCACACTCTCTCCCTCTCCCACACTGTCTCCCTCTCTCACACTCTCTCCCTCTCTCACACTGTCTCCCTCTCAGACACTTTCTCCCTCTATCACATTCTGTCCCCCTCTCACACTCCCTCCCTCTCTCACAGTGTCTCACTCTCTCCCTCTCTCACACTCTCTCCCTCCCTCACACTCTCTCCCTCTCTCCCACTCTCTCCCTCTTCCACACTGTCTCCCTCTCTCACACTCTCTCCCTCTCTCACACTCTCTCCCTCTCTCCCTCTCTCACACTCTTTCCCTCTCCCACACTGTCTCCCTCTCTGACACTCTCTCCCTCTCTCAAACTGTCTCCCTCTCTGACACTCTCTCCCTCTATCACATTCTGTCCCCCTCTCACACTCCCTCCCTCTCTCGCAGTGCCTCACTCTCTCACACTCTCTCACTCTCTCACCCTCCCTCTCTCACCCTCCCTCTCTCACACTTTCCCCCTCTCTCCCACTCTCTCCCACTCTCCCCTTTCGCATTCTCTCTTTTGTACTCCCTCCCTCTCGAGCACTCTCACCCTCTCTCACACTCTCCCCCTCACTTTCTCTCCCTCTGACACATTCTCTACCTCAGTCACCCTCCCTATCTCCCACTGTCTCCCACTTTGTCTCCTGTCAGACTCTCTCCCTCTCTCACACTCTCTCCCTGTCTAACACAATCTACCTGTCTCACTCACTCTCCCTTCCTCACACTCTCTCCCTCTCTCACCCTCCATCTCTCACAATCCCTCCATCTCTCACACTCCCTCTCTCAAATTCCTGCCTCTCACATACTTTCTTCTTCATAGATACTCACTCCCACTCTCCCACTCTCTCTAGCAGATTTCCCTTGTCTCACACTTACCCCTCTCTCACATTCTGTCCCTCTCTCTCACTCTCCCCCCCCCCTCTCTCTCTCTGCATCATGCCTCCCTCCCTCCCTCTCTCACATATCCGTTAGACACTTTCACACTCTGTCCCTCTCTCTCTCCATCCCTATATCTCTCTCCCTCCATGCCTCCCTCCCTCTCACAAAACTCCCTCAATGACACTTTCTCTCACACTCTTTCTCTCTCTCACACTTTGTCCCTCTCTCACACTTTCTCTCACTCTCTATCCCTCTCTCACAATTTCTCTAACACTCTTTCCCTCTCTCACACTTTCTCTCACTCTCTATCCCTCTCTCACACTTTCTCTCACACACTTTCCCTCTCTCACACTTTCTCTCACTCTCTTTCCCTCTCTCACAGTTTTTCTCACTCTCTTTCCCTCTCTCACAATTTCTCTCACTCTCTTTCTCTCTCTCACAATTTCTCTCACAATCTTTCCCTCTCTCACACTTTCCCTCTCTCACACTTTTTCTCACTCTCATTCCCTCTCTCACAATTTCTCTCACTCTCTTTCCCTCTCTCACAATTTCTCTCGCACTCTTTCTCTCTCTCACACGTTCTCTCACATTCTTTCCCTCTCTCACACTTTTTCTCACTCTCTTTCCCTCTCTCACAATGTCTCTGACTCTATTTCACTCTCTCACACTTTGTCTTAAACTCTTTCCCTCTCTCACACTTTCTCTCATACTCTTTCCCTCTCTCACACTTTCCGTCTCTCACACTTTCTCTCACACTTTCCCTCTCTCACACTTTCTCTCACACTCTTTCCCTCTCTCACACTTTCTCTCACACTCTTTCCCTCTCTCACACTTTCTCTCACACTCTTTCCCCCTATCACACTTTCTCTCACTCTCTTTCCCTCTCTCACACTTTCTCTCACACTCTTTCCCTCTCTCACACTTTCGCTCATACTCTTTCCCTCTATCACACTTTCTCTCACACTCTTTCCCTCTCTCACACTTTCTCTCACACTCTTTCCCTCTATCACACTTTCTCTCACTCTCTTTCCCTCTCTCACACTTTCCCTCACTATCGTTCCCTCTCCCGCTCCCTCAGTCACTCAGTCGCTCTCTCCTGTACTTATGTCTAAGATTAAGTGAGTATTTAATACACCATCCTTCTCACCCAATCTGCCTCCCTCAGCCACTCACCCTCTCCACTTTCTGCTTCCCTTTCTCTCAGACAATCCACCTCCTTCTCCCGTTTTATCCTTTATTTCTCCACCCTCTTTCTCTCCCAATATCTCTCCTCACACCCTCTTTCTCTCTCACCCTGTCTTCTATCAGCACATCTCACACACCAGTTCTCTCTTCCTCCAAATCTCACCCCGCCTCTCTCCCAGTTGAAGTGTGTATCAGATGGAGGCCGGTGTCAGTTAGAGACGGGGTACTAGTTTTCAGTGCTGACTATGTATTAATGCTGCTCTCTGAGGTGATGAGTTTGTTGCTGCTGCAGCCTCTGAGTTTTCTGAGGTTCGAATGATGCTAAATATTTTCTTAGTTTGAGGGGCTGAATCAGATTTAGATTTGGGATCACATACTTTGCGCTTTAAATACTTCCAGATTTTGGAGACATTGAAATGTTCTACTTATACTCAAACAGAAACTACTGAAATAAAATAAAGGAATGGTCACAGTTACAGAGACAGCTACACCCCAGAGTGCAGTGGAACCACCCAGAGAAACACACTGACAATTGGAACTGAATCATTGAATGGTCACAGTTATAGAGACAGCTACGCCCCAGAGTGCAGTGGACCCACCCAGAGAAACACACTGACAATTGGAACTGAATCACTGAGTGGTCCCAGTTACAGAGGCAGCTACATCCCAGAGTGCAGTAGAACCACCCAGAGAAACACACTGACAATTGGAACTGAATCACTGAATGGTCACAGTTACAGAGGCAGCTACAGCCGAGAGTGCAGTGGACCCACCCAGAGAAACACACTGACAATTGGAACTGAATCACTGAATGGTCACAGTTACAGAGGCAGCTACACCCTAGAGTGCAGTGTAACCACCCAGAGAAACACACTGACAATTGGAACGGAATCACTGAATGGTCACCGTCACAGAGACAACTACACTCCAGAGTGCAGTGGAACCACACAGGGAAACACACTGACAATTGGAACTGAATCACTGAATGGTCACAGTTACAGAGACAGCTACACCCCAGGGTGCAGTGGAACCACCCAGAGAAACACACTGACAATTGGAACTGAATCATTGAATGGTCACAGTTATAGAGACAGCTACACCCCAG
Organism: Scyliorhinus torazame; assembly: GCF_047496885.1. NCBI lineage: Eukaryota > Metazoa > Chordata > Chondrichthyes > Carcharhiniformes > Scyliorhinidae > Scyliorhinus > Scyliorhinus torazame. The sequence goes on from NW_027307850.1 coordinate 208,441, forward strand.
GGTGCAGTGGAACCACCCAGAGAAAAACACTGACAATTGGAACTGAATCACTGAATGGTCACCGTCACAGAGACAACTACACCCCAGAGTGCAGTGGAACCACCCAGAGAAACACACTGAAAATTGGAACTGAATCACTGAATGGTCACAGTTACAGAGGCAGCTACATCCCAGAGAGCAGTGGAACCACCCAGAGAAACACACTGACAATTGGAACTGAATCTCCGAATGGTCACAGTTAGAGAGACAGCTACAACCCAGAGTGCATTGGAACCACCCAGAGAAACACACTGACAATTGGAACTGAATCACTGAATGGTCACAGTTACAGAGGCAGCTACACCCCAAAGTGCAGTGGACCCACCCAGAGAAACACACTGACAATTGGAACTGAATCACTGAATGGTTACAGTGGAGTGAGGGATATCTCTGAAACAATGTGAGATGTAGAGATGGGACTGATGGTGTCTGAGTGGACAGCATCCTTTCTGTTAATGTTAGTTGAACAATGTGATCAACACCGTCCGGTGTTTGCAAAGAGGTCACTCACTCAGAAAAATAATATTTACTTTCACTGAACACAATATCGTAATCTGTTTGTTCACATCTTGAAAAATAAGTTAAACGATGTCACAACCTCAATTTCCCTTGTGTGGTTCCACAGGGTATTAATTAAAAGCTTGGAGAATATATAACCTCAGAGTTTTAGACAGAGAGATTGCCAATCGCAGGAAGGGACACATCACTTCACACTGAAAATGCATCGTCCAATTGATATGGTTGAGAAAGTATTCTACCCAATCCTGGCTATTGTTGGTGTTCCTGGTAAGTGACTGTCACCATTGAAGTTGTGTTAATCTGTGTGTGAGCGGCTCTTTGATTTTAAACTGGGACTGAAAATATCTGATCCTGATCTCGTGCTCACTGTGAAATAGACACCTGGTCAACGATATAATTGTCAAATGTGTTCAAGCCTGTCAATGGTTTGAATCCCTTTCATCAACTCACAATAAACCTCTGTTTGTAACTCACTGGATCTCTGACCGGGGAAGTTATTATATTGAGTGGAATCTTGTATAATGTTAGATTGGATCTCAGTGAAGGCAATCTCTCTGAACGGAGGTTTAGGAGGAGAAAGAATTAAATCACACTGAGTGTGGGTATCTGTCAGTGTGGAATTGTACTGACTGTGGGTCACTATCAGAGTGGAATATCTGACGGCGGTGAACAAGGATTACTGGAAGTGTCTGTCAGTGTAGAATTGTACTGACTGTGGGTCACTATCAGAGTGGAATATCTGACAGCGGTGAACAAGGATTACTGGAAGTATCTGTCAGTGTAGAATTGTACTGAGTGTGGGTCACTATCAGAGTGGAATATCTGACAGCGGTGAACAAGGATTACTGGAAGTATCTGTCAGTGTGGAATTGTACTGAGTGTGGATCACTAACCAGAGTGGAATATCTGACAGCGGTGAACAAGGATTACTGGAAGTATCTGTCAGTGTAGAATTGTACTGACTGTGGGTCCCACACCAGTGTGGAATATCTGACAGCAGTGAAGAAGGATTACTGGAAATTTCTGTCAGTGTAGAATTGTACTGACTGTGGGTCTCTCACCAGAGTGGGATATCTGATCCAATTATCTCTCTATTACTGGGACTATCTGTCCGTGTGGAATTGTATTGTGTGTGGGTCAGTAACTGGACTGAAATTAGTTGGTTCTATTTTGAAATGATGTATTTTATTGGTGAGGGGTCGCTCCATTCTGTGGAGTTCTCTCTGTGTGTTTTAACTTTGGAATAGGTTGAAAACAGGAAGAGTTTGGCTGTGTTTTGAAGATGTTTGATATTTATTGTATGAAGTGCAATGTCTCTATCTCTGTTTTCTATTGATCTACTCTAACAGGAACAGATATCACCCACACTCTAATGTTTCATAAAACCCACAGCAGTGCAGCATTCCACTAGGTTTTGTGATATTTTCTCATTCCTATTCATCCTGAAATGAACTCACATGTTTGATCAATTTTTATGGGTGTTTTTAAACTGTCTTTCTGCTTCACACGATTTGTGAATCTATTCACCTGAAGCCAGAAACCCCTCCAGTCCATTCACACACTTGTTTTCCAAGGAGTGATTGGGGGACTTATTGTTCTGATCAAAATGCAGCAGCGGACACTGATCTGTCGGGACATTAATGTCCCATTGAAATACCCACTTTGCAAATTCATAATTAATGATAAATGTGTGCCTGTAATTAGTTGTATTCTGCCTCTGTATTCACTATCACTCTCAATTTGATTCTGTCTGTAAATTGTGTAATTATCATTCTGCTTCCCGATCCCATACTGTTGATGGGAATGGTGAAGGAGAGTGATCCCAGTGCTGATCCTTGTGGAACACCACTTCCCACCTTCCACCAATCAGCCTAAATCCCTTTAACTCCTCTCCCTGTTTTCTCTGTGTGTCGCCAGCATGTGTCCATCCTGCTGCTGTGTCCCCTAACTCCACTGGCTCTGAGATTACCCATCAGTCTGTTATGTCGGATCTTACTGACGGCCTTCAGAAAAATCAAATTGTTTAACATCCATCATACTACTCAGATCTATTATTTCTGGTAGTTATTGAAATAATTGGATGAAATGTGTCAGGAATAATGTTGACTTTGGAATATGTGCCGACTATTTAGTATACTCTGTGTTACTGGATTTCTTTTAACTCAGACTTCTAATTCAATGCTTCCAACTGTTGACATTGTGACTGGAAGATGTGATTATATTCTGTTCTAAATTCAAGAATAACAGAGACCTACTTCTGCTTCTCAATTCTTTGGTAATTATTCTGATGTTGATCAGTGAATAGATAATATTGTCTCTGCTGTTTCTGTCTATTTAATAAATATTTGTTGTTGAAATCTATCCGCCTCCAGTAATCTCCCTCTACCTGGACCCCGCCCTCTGGCCTCCTATCAGCTCTTGATCTTTTCATTGAGGTCTGTCAGTGCGACATCGACCGTCTCAATTTCTCTGTGCCTCTCACCAACTCTATCCTGACTCACTCTAAACTTGCTCCAATCCTCTCTCTGATATCCAACCCTGGCTTGGTGATCTAAGCTGCTCACAAGGGTGGTGTCATTATTGTCTGGTGTCCTGACCTCTTCCTCACAGCCGACCGTCCGCTCTGAGGCCCATCCTGGTACCTCCCCCTGGACCAGCAGCACACCACCAAACATCAGGATATTGTTTCCAGGACTTTCACTGACCTCCTTGACTCTGGATATCTTCTGTCCTCAGCCTTGGACATCATAGTCCCACAACCCCACACATCCTGCATCAACCTCCCGCTTCTACCTCCTTCCCAAAATCCACAAACAGGAAAGTCCCAGTGCACCCATTATTTCGGCCTGTTCCAGCCCCACCAAGATCATTTCTTCCCATCTTGATTCCATCCGCTTTACCCTGTTCTGCCCCTTCCCAAAGACAGCGGTGTCACAGTGACACAGTGGTTTGCACTGCTGCCTCACAGCAGCAGGATCCCGAAATCAATTCCCACCTTGGGTGACTGTCTGTGTGGAGACTGTACTTTTTCTCCCTGTCTGTGTGGGTTTCCTCCGGGTCTCCGGTTACCTCCCATAACCCAAAGATGTGCAGGTTAGGTGGATTGGCCATGCTAAATTACTCCGTAGTGTCCAAAAAGATGTGTAGGTTAGATTAAGGGGTTAATGAGATAGGCGGGGGAGTGAGCTTGGTTGAGGTACTCTTTCAGAGGTTTGGTACAGACTTAATGGGCCGAATGGCCTCCTTCTGCACTGTGGGGATGTTATGGTTCCTGATTCCTCTGGTGTCGTATGTCATACAAACAAGGTCCATTTCCCTGGCCCTAACCGCCTAATCTTCACAATGGACATCCAATCCCTCTGCACCTCCGTTCCCCAACACGAGGGTTGTGTTCAGATCCTCATACCCTGCTTCCTGTAAAGACTGCATCTCATTCTCCCACTTTCTCCGCCTCCATCGCCTCTGATCTGATGCTGGCGTCTTCGAAAGTAGCCCCCCTGGCATGTCTGTCTTTTCCTTAACCGGGCCGTCCCCACCACCTTCCTTTGTTAACAGGGCTCTCAATCGTGTTCAATTAACTTCTCACACCTCTGTCCTCACACAGCCCCCTCCCTCCCGGAAACATGATAGGGTTCCTCTCCTCACTTTCCACACCATCAGCCTCCCCATTGAATGGGAAATCCTCCTCCATTTCTGCCAACTCCAGCATGATGTCACCACCAAACACATCTTCACCTCTCTCCAACCACCCCCCTCAATTTCTGCATTCCTCAGGTACGGCTCCCTCCCCCTTGTCCACTTCCCCCTCACACCCCACACCCCTTTCCCTTCCCCCAGCACCTTCCCCTGCAATCACAGACGGTGCAACAACTGTCCCTTTACCTCTTCCCGTCTCCCGGTTCTCAGCAGCAAACTCTCCTTTCTGGGGAAGCAGCGTTTCACTTCTGTGCCTTCAGTTTGTTCTCCTGGATTCGCTGCTGCCAATACCGACTCCTCTACATTGGGGAGACTAAACGCAGACTGGGAGACTGCTTTGAGGAACACCTTCACTCAGCCCACAGCATGGCCCCAGCCTTCCTGTTGTGGCCATGTTAACTCAGCACCTTGCTCTCGGGCCCACATGTCTGTCCTTGGCCTGCTGCCAGAATGCAGTGAAGCCCAACGCAAGCTGGAGGAGCAACATCTCATCATCCAATTAGGATGACGCATCCCGCAGGACGTAACTTTAATTTCAACTACTTTATTCTGGGAACTTTCCCCTCCATCTTAACGCTCTTGTTTTGGAATTTTCCTACTTTTTTGATGAATCCAATGAGTCCGAATCTGGAGAGAGTCTATTCCGGCCAAGTGAACCCTGGGGAATGTCCAATGCTGGAGCGGGAATACTCCAGAGAAAAGATAGGCAGGGATTGTTTTCAAACAGGGAGAGGATGGATTCCTGGGAACAGTGATGTTGGGATGTTCCAGACATGGCAATGGGGGATTCCTGGGAGCGGGTGCTGTACGAATGACTAAACCTGGGAGGGGTGATCCCTCGGGATGTTCTGGAGACTGGACAGACTCTATTCTGGACAGGCTGGGCTGCACGGTAGCACAGTGGTTGGCACAGTTGATTCACAGCTCCAGGGTCCCAGGTTCGATTCCCGGCTTGGGTGACTGTCTGTGCAGAGTCTGCACATACTCCCCGTATCTGCGTGGGTTTCCTCCGGGTGCTCCGGTTTCCTCCCACAGTCCAAAGATGTGCGGGTTAGGTGGATTGGCCAAGATAAATTGTGTTTAGTTTCCAGACAATTTTAATGGGGTCACTGGGTTATGGGGATGGGGTGGGCTGAATTGGTTTTCTCTTTCCAAGGGCCGGTGTAGACTCGATGGGCTGAATGGCTTCCTTTTGCACTGTACATTCTATATTTCTATTCCTCCCATGGTTATGAAGTGGGAAGGTCCCGCGTTTGTTTTATTTTTCCCATTGATCGTGGAGTATTCAAATAAACCAGGAGTGGGGTCCAACCCCATCAGAAATCCAGTCCAGGGAATGGTCCAATCCGGGGTGTGGTCCAATAATTGAGCTGGGGTGACAATCTCTGGTATGTTTGTATCCGGTTTGGGAAACCTGTCCGGCCTGAGTGAATCCTGTAAATCAGACTAAATGAGAAATGTAACCTCTCCCAAAGGTCTCTGAATTATAAACATTTTCCTACCACTGCCATCAAACTGACAGGGCTGCAATTCACACTTTCCCCCCATTCCCCGCCTTTAACACTGGAGTTACATTTCCTACTCCCCTCTCTGCAATGTTAATCTCTGTGCCCACTCCTCTCCCCATACCCCCACCCACCCACTGTCCATTATATTGATGCTGCAATTGTCCTGGTTCAGACCGGGAGATTCATTACCCAGTAATTTCCCGCGTCTCTCCTTTCTCTCTCTGACAGTTAATATACTGGGAATTGCGATCCTGTGTCGGGGGAAGTGTGGCCTCTCTACCTGCACCACTCGCTACCTGGTGGCCATGGCAACGGCGGATCTGCTGTTTATTATCACTAAACCCATACTGAACAGGATCAATGTTTATTATTTCCCCTGGAATTTCCTGGATCTCACCCCTGTGTGTCGTGTTAACTCTGTCCTGCAGGCTGCAGCCAGGGACTGTTCTGTCTGGTTCACCCTCACTTTCTCCTTTGATCGATTTGTGGCCATTCGCTGCCAGAAACTGAAAAGTAAATATTGCACCGGGAAAACTGCGGCTGTGGTTCTGTCCACAAGCGGCCTCCTGCTCTGTGTGAAAAATATCCCCGTGTGCTTTATATTCGAACCTGGGGGGATAATCGACAATGTCCAGTGGGGCTGCGTCGCAAAGAGCAGCGTCGTCACTGACCCGGGATGGGTTGGGTATCACTGGTTTGATCAGGTTGTAACCCCATTGGTGCCGTTCTTCTCAATCCTGTTGACCAACGCTCTGACAGTCAGACACATTTTACTCAGCAGTCGGGTCCGGAAGGCACTGAGGGCCCAGAGTCAGGGAGGCAATCGCAGCGACCCAGAGATGGAGAGCAGAAGGAAGTCAATGATTTTACTCTTCAGCATCTCCGGAGCTTTCATCCTCCTCTGGACGGTGTCTGTTATTAAATTTTTCTATATCGATGTGAGAGAATTAGATGACCTCACCCGTCCTCAATATAATTTACAACAAGTCGGATTTATGCTGCGGAATTTAAATTGCTGCACAAACACATTTATTTATGTGGTGACTCAGTCCAGGTTCAGGGAGCAGATCAAGGTCGCGGTGAAATATCCGGTTACGTCAATTATTAAATTAATGAGAAAATAAAACAATCAGGAGCTCCAGCCGCTGACTGACAGCCTCTCAGCCAATCAGGAGCTCCAGCCGCTGACTGACAGCCTCTTAGCCAATCAGCATCTCCAGCCGATGTGTAACAGCCTCTCAGCCAATCAGGAGCTCCAGCCGCTACTAACAGCCTCTCAGCCAATCAGGAGCTCCAGCCGCTGACTGACAGTCTCTCAGCCAATCAGGAGTTCCAGGCGCTACTAACAGCCTCTCAGCCAATCAGGAGTTCCAACCGCTGACTGACAGTCGCTCAGCCAATCAGGAGCTCCAGCCGCTGACTGACAGTCTCTCAGCCAATCAGGAGCTCCAGCCGCTGACTGGCAGTCTCTCAGTCAATCAGGATCTCCAACCGCTGACTGACAGCCTCTCAGCCAATCAGGAGCTCCAGCCGCTGACTGACAGCCACTCAGCCAATCAGGAGCTCCAGCCGCAGACTGGCAGTTTCTCAACCAATCAGAAGCTCCAGCCGCTACTAACAGCCTCTCAGCCAACCAGGAGCTCCAGCCGCTGACTGACAGTCTCTCAGCCAATCAGGAGCTCCAGCCGCTACTAACAGCCTCTCAGCCAATCAGGAGCTCCAGCCGCTGACTGAAACCATCTCAGCCAATCAGCAGCTCCAGCCGCTGAGTAACACCCTCTCAGCCAATCAGGAGCTCCAGCCGCCGACTGGCGATCTCTCAGCCAATCAGGAGCTCCAGCCGCTGACTGACAGTCTTTCAGCCAATCAGGAGCTGGGTCTGGGGCGTGGGGAGCACTGACAGTGCTGGCTGTGTGGTGGAAGCACTGACAGTGCTGGCTGTGTGGTGGGAGCACTGACAGTGCTGGCTGTGTGGGGAGCACTGACAGTGCTGGCTGTGTGGTGGGAGCACTGACAGTGCTGGCTGTGTGGGGGAGCACTGACAGTGCTGGCTGTGTGGTGGGAGCACTGACAGTGCTGGCTGTGTGCGGGGAGCAATGACAGTGCTAGCTGTGTGGTGGGAGCACAGACAGTGCTGGCTGTGTGGTGGGAGCATCGGCAGTGCTGGCTGTGTGCGGGGAGCACTGACAGTGCTGGCTGTGTGAGGGGGAGCACTGACAGTGCTGGCTGTGTGGTGGGAGCACTGACAGTGCTGGCTGTGTGCGGGGAGCACTGACAGTGCTGGCTGTGTGAGGGGGAGCACTGACAGTGCTGGCTGTGTGGGGGGAGCACTGACAGTGCTGGCTGTGTGGGGGGAGCACTGATAGTGCTGGCTGTGTGGGGGAGCACTGACAGTGCTGTCTGTGTGTGGGCAGTACTGACAGTGCTGGCTGTGTGGGGGAGCATTGACAGTGCTGGCTGTGTGGGGGAGCACTGACAGTGCTGGCTGTGTGGGGGAGCACTGACGGTGCTGTCTGTGTGTGGGGAGCACTGACAGTGCTGGCTGTGTGGGGGAGCACTGGCAGTGCTGGCTGTGCGGTGGGAGCACTGACAGTGCTGGCTGTGTGGGGGAGCATTGACAGTGCTGGCTGTGTGGTGGGAGCACTGACAGTGCTGGCTGTGTGGGGGAGCACTGACAGTGCTGGCTGTGTGGGGGGAGCACTGACAGTGCTGGCTGTGTGGTGGGAGCACTGACAGTGCTGGCTGTGTGGTGGGAGCACTGACAGTGCTGGCTGTGTGGGGGAGCACTGACAGTGCTGGCTGTGTGGGGGGAGCACTGACAGTGCTGGCTGTGTGGTGGGAGCACTGACAGTGCTGGCTGTGTGGTGGGAGCACTGACAGAGCTGGCTGTGTGCGGGGGAGCACTGACAGTGCTGGCTGTGTGGGGGGAGCACTGACAGTGCTGGCTGTGTGGGGGAGCACTGACAGTGCTGGCTGTGTGGTGGGAGCACTGACAGTGCTGGCTGTGTGCGGGGAGCAATGACAGTGCTAGCTGTGTGGTGGGAGCACAGACAGTGCTGGCTGTGTGGTGGGACCACCGGCAGTGCTGGCTGTGTGGGGGGAGCACTGACAATGCTGGCTGTGTCGGGGGAGCACTGACAGTGCTGGCTGTGTGGTGGGAGAACTGACAGTACTGGCCGTGTGGGGGAGCACTGACAGTGCTGGCTGTGTGGGGGAGCACTGACACTGCTGGCTGTGTGGGGGGAAGCACTGACAGTGATGGCTGTGTGGGGGAGCACTGACAGTGCTGTCTGTGTGGTGGGAGCACTGACAGTGCTGGCTCTGTGGGGAGCACTGACAGTGCTGGCTGAGTGGGGGTATCACTGACAGTGCTGTCTGTGTGGGGGGAGCACTGACAGTGCTGGCTGTGTGGTGGGAGCACTGACAGTGCTGGTTGTATGTGTGGGAGCACTGACAGTGCTGGCTGTGTGGGGGGAGCACTGACAGTGCTGGCTGTGCGGTGAGAGCACTGACAGTGCTGGCTGTGTGGGGGAGCCCTGACAGTGCTGGCTGTGTGGGGGAGCACTGACACTGCTGGCTGTGTGGGGGAAGCACTGACAGTGCTGGCTGCGTGCGGGGAGCACTGACAGTGCTGGCTGTGTGGTGGGAGCACTGACAGTGTTGGCTCTGTGGGGGAGCACTGACAGTGCTGGCTGTGTGGTTGGAGCACTGACAGTGCTGGCTGTGTGGTGGGAGCACTGGCAGTGCTGGCTGTGTGGGGGGAGCACTGACAGCATTGGCTGTGTGGGTAGGGACCACTGACAGTGCTGGCTGTGAGGGGGAGCATTGACAGTGCTGGCTGTGTGGGGAGCACTGACAGTGCTGGCTGTGTGGGGGGAGCACTGACAGTGCTGGCTGTGAGGGTGGAGCACTGACAGTGCTGGCTGTATGGTGAGAGCACTGACAGTGCTGTCTGTGTGGGGGGATCACTGACAGTGCTGGCTGTGTGGTGGGAGCACTGACAGTGCTGCCTGTATGGGGAGCACAGACAATGCTGGCTGTGTGGGGGGGAGCTCTGACAGTGCTGGCTGTGTTGTGGGAGCACTGACAGAGCTGGCTGTGTGGGGGGAAAACTGACAGTGCTGGCTGGGTGGGGAGCACTGACAGTGCTGGCTGTGTGGGGGGAGCACTGACAGTGCTGGCTGTGTGGGGGGAGCACTGACAGTGCTGCCTGTGTGGTGTGAGCACTGGCAGTGCTGGCTGTGTGGTGGGAGCACTGACAGTGCTGGCTGTGTGGTGGGAGCACTGACAATGCTGGCTGGGTGGTGGGAGCACTGACAGTGCTGTCTGTTGGAGGGAGCACTGACAGTGATGGCTGTGTGGTGTGAGCACTGGCTGTGCTGGCTGTGTGGTGGGACCACTGACAGTGCTGGCTCTGTGGGGGGAGCACTGACAGTGCTGGCTGTGTGGGGGAGCACTGACAGTGCTGGCTGTGTGGGAGGAGCACAGACAGTGCTGGCTCTGTGGGGAGCACTGACAGTGCGGGCTGTATGGTGGGAGCACTGACAGTGCTGGCTGTGTGGGGGAGCACTGACAGTGCTGGCTGTGTGCGGGGAGCAATGACAGTGCTGGCTGTGTGGGGGAGCACTGACAGTGCTGGCTGTGTGGTGGGAGCACCGGCAGTGCTGGCTGTGTGGTGGGAGCACCGGCAGTGCTGGCTGTGTGCGGGGAGCACTGACAGTGCTGGCTGTGTGAGGGGGAGCACTGACAGTGCTGGCTGTGTGGTGGGAGCACTGACAGTGCTGGCTGTGTGCGGGGAGCACTGACAGTGCTGGCTGTGTGAGGGGGAGCACTGACAGTGCTGGCTGTGTGGGGGAGCTCTGACAGTGCTGGCTGTGTGGGGGGGAGCACTAACAGTGCTGGCTGTGTGGGGGACCTCTGGAAGTGCTGTCTGTGTGGTGGGAGCACTGACAGTGCTGGCTCTGTGGGGGAGCACTGACAGTGCTGGCTGTGTGGTGGGAGCACAGACAGTGCTGGCTGTGTGGCGGGAGCACTGACAGTGCTGCCTGTGTGGGGGGAAGCACTGACAGTGCTGGCTGTGTGGGGGGAAGCACTGACAGTGCTGGCTTTGTGGGGGAGCACTGACAATGCTGGCTGTGGGGTGAGAGAACTGACAGTGCTGGCTGTGTGGTGGGAGCACTGACAGTGCTGCCTGTGTGGGGGGAAGCAATGACATTGCTGGCTTTGTGGGGGAGCACTGACAGTGCTGGCTGTATGGGGGGAGGACTGACAGTGCTGGCTGTGTGGTGGGAACCCTGACAGTGCTGGCTGTGTGGGGGGAGCACAGACAGTGCTGGCTGTGTGGGTGGAGCACAGACAGTGCTGTCTTTGTGGGGGAGCACTGACAGTGCTGTCTGCGTGGGGGGAGCACTGACAGTGCTGGCTGTGTGGTGGGAGCACTGACAGTGCTGGCTGTGTGAGGGGAGCACTGACATTGCTGTCTGTGTGTGAAGCACTGACAATGCTGGCTGTGATGTGGGAGCACTGACAGTGCTGGCTGTGTGGTGGGAGCACTGACAGTGCTGGATGTGTGTGGGGAGCACTGACAGTGCTGGCTGTCTGGGGGGAGCACTGACAGTACTGGCTGTGTGGTGGGAGCACTGACAGTGCTGGCTGTGTGAGGGGAGCATTGACATTGCTGTCTGTGTGTGAAGCACTGACAATGCTGGCTGTGTTGTGGGAGCACTGACAGTGCTGGCTGTGTGGTGGGAGCACTGACAGTGCTGGATGTGTGGGGGGAGCACTGACAGTGCTGGCTGTCTGGGGGGAGCACTGACAGTGCTGGCAGTGTGGGGGGAGCACTGACTGTGCTGGCTGTGTGGGGGAGCACTGCCAGTGCTGGCTGTGTGCGGGAGCACTGACAGTGCTGGCTGTGTTTGGGGAGCACTGACAGTGCTGTCTGTGTGGGGGAGCACTGACAGTGATGGTTGTGTGGGGGGAGCACTGACAGTGCTGGCTGTGTTTGGGGAGCACTGACAGTGCTGTCTGTGTGGGGGAGCACTGACAGTGATGGTTGTGTGGGGGGAGCACTGACAGTGCTGGCTGTGTCTGGGGAAGCACTGACAGTGCTGGCTGTGTGGTGGGAGCAATGACAGTTTTGGCTCTGTGGGGGAGCACTGACAGTGCTGTCTGTGTGGTGGGAGCACTGACAGTGCTGTCTGTATGGGGGGATCACAGACAGTGCTGGCTGTGTGGGGGGAGCACTGACAGTGCTGGCTGTGTGGGGAGCACTGACAATGCTGGCTGTGTGGGGGGGAGCTCTGACAGTGCTGGCTGTGTTGTGGGAGCACTGACAGTGCTGGCTGTGTGGGGGGAAGCACTGACAGTGCTGGCTGTGTGGGGGAGCACTGACAGTGCTGGCTTTGTGGGGGGAAGCACTGACAGTGCTGGCTTTGTGGGGGAGCACTGACAGTGCTGGCTGTGGGGTGAGAGAACTGACAGTGCTGGCTGTGTGGTGGGAGCACTGACAGTGCTGCCTGTGTGGGGGGAAGCACTGACAGTGCTGGCTTTGTGGGGGAGCACTGACAGTGCTGGCTGTATGGGGGGAGGACTGACAGTGCTGGCTGTGTGGTGGGAGCCCTGACAGTGCTGGCTGTGTGGGGGGAGCACAGACAGTGCTGGCTGTGTGGGTGGAGCACAGACAGTGCTGTCTGTGTGGGGGAGCACTGACAGTGCTGTCTGCGTGGGGGGAGCACTGACAGTGCTGGCTGTGTGGTGGGAGCACTGACAGTGCTGGCTGTGTGAGGGGAGCACTGACATTGCTGTCTGTGTGTGAAGCACTGACAATGCTGGCTGTGTTGTGGGAGCACTGACAGTGCTGCATGTGTGTGGGGAGCACTGACAGTGCTGGCTGTCTGGGGGGAGCACTGACAGTACTGGCTGTGTGGTGGGAGCACTGACAGTGCTGGCTGTGTGAGAGGAGCATTGACATTGCTGTCTGTGTGTGAAGCACTGACAATGCTGGCTGTGTTGTGGGAGCACTGACAGTGCTGGCTGTGTGGTGGGAGCACTGACAGTGCTGGATGTGTGTGGGGAGTACTGACAGTGCTGGCTGTCTGGGGGGAGCACTGACAGTGCTGGTAGTGTGGGGGGAGCACTGACTGTGCTGGCTGTGTGGGGGAGCACTGCCAGTGCTGGCTGTGTGCGGGAGCACTGACAGTGCTGGCTGTGTTTGGGGAGCACTGACAGTGCTGTCTGTGTGGGGGAGCACTGACAGTGATGGTTGTGTGGGGGGAGCACTGACAGTGCTGGCTGTGTTTGGGGAGCACTGACAGTGCTGTCTGTGTGGGGGAGCACTGACAGTGATAGTTGTGTGGGGGGAGCAATGATAGTGCTGGCTGTGTCTGGGGAAGCACTGACAGTGCTGGCTGTGTGGGGGGAGCAATGACAGTTTTGGCTCTGTGGGGGAGCACTGACAGTGCTGGCTGTGTGGTGGGAGCACTGACAGTGCTGGCTGTGTGGTGGGAGCACTGGCAGTGCTGGCTGTGTGGGGGGAGCACTGACAGTGCTGGGTGTGTGGGGAGGGAGCACTGACAGTGCTGGCTATGTGGGGGAGCATTGACAGTGCTGGCTGTGTGGGCGAGCACTGACAGTGCTGGCTGTGTGGGGAGCACTGACAGTGCTGGCTGTGTGGGGGGAGCACTGACAGTGCTGGCTGTGAGGGTGGAGCACTGACAGTGCTGGCTGTATGGTGAGAGCACTGACAGTGCTGTCTCTGTGGGGGGATCACTGACAGTGCTGGCTGTGTGGTGGGAGCACTGACAGTGCTGGCTGTGTGGGGAGCACTGACAATGCTGGCTGTGTGGGGGGGAGCTCTGACAGTGCTGGCTGTGCGGTGGGAGCACTGACAGTGATGGCTGTGTGGTGGGAGCACTGACAGTGCTGTCTGTGTGGTGGGAGAACTGACAGTGCTGGCTGTGTGGTGAGAGAACTGACAGTGCTGGCTGTGTGGGGGGAAGCACTGACAGTGATGGCTGTGTGGGGGAGCACTGACAGTACTGGCTGTGTGGTGGGAGCACTGACAGTGCTGGCTGTGTGAGAGGAGCATTGACATTGCTGTCTGTGTGTGAAGCGCTGACAATGCTGGCTGTGTTGTGGGAGCACTGACAGTGCTGGCTGTGTGGTGGGAGCACTGACAGTGCTGGATGTGTGTGGGGAGTACTGACAGTGCTGGCTGTCTGGGGGGAGCACTGACAGTGCTGGCAGTGTGGGGGGAGCACTGACTGTGCTGGCTGTGTGGGGGAGCACTGCCAGTGCTGGCTGTGTGCGGGAGCACTGACAGTGCTGGCTGTGTTTGGGGAGCACTGACAGTGCTGTCTGTGTGGGGGAGCACTGACAGTGATGGTTGTGTGGGGGGAGCACTGACAGTGCTGGCTGTGTTTGGGGAGCACTGACAGTGCTGTCTGTGTGGGGGAGCACTGACAGTGATGGTTGTGTGGGGGGAGCAATGATAGTGCTGGCTGTGTCTGGGGAAGCACTGACAGTGCTGGCTGTGTGGTGGGAGCAATGACAGTTTTGGCTCTGTGGGGTAGCACTGACAGTGCTGGCTGTGTGGTGGGAGCACTGACAGTGCTGGCTGTGTGGTGGGAGCACTGGCAGTGCTGGCTGTGTGGGGGGAGCACTGACAGTGCTGGGTGTGTGGGGAGGGAGCACTGACAGTGCTGGCTATGTGGGGGAGCATTGACAGTGCTGGCTGTGTGGGCGAGCACTGACAGTGCTGGCTGTGTGGGGAGCACTGACAGTGCTGGCTGTGTGGGGGAGCACCGACAGTGCTGGCTGTGAGGGTGGAGCACTGACAGTGCTGGCTGTATGGTGAGAGCACTGACAGTGCTGTCTCTGTGGGGGGATCACTGACAGTGCTGGCTGTGTGGTGGGAGCACTGACAGTGCTGGCTGTGTGGGGAGCACTGACAATGCTGGCTGTGTGGGGGGGAGCTCTGACAGTGCTGGCTGTGCGGTGGGAGCACTGACAGTGATGTCTGTGTGGTGGGAGCACTGACAGTGCTGTCTGTGTGGTGGGAGAACTGACAGTGCTGGCTGTGTGGTGAGAGAACTGACAGTGCTGGCTGTGTGGGGGGAAGCACTGACAGTGATGGCTGTGTGGGGGAGCACTGACAGTGCTGTCTGTGTGGTGGGAGCACTGACAGTGCTGGCTCTGTGGGGAGCACTGACAGTGCTGGCTGAGTGGGGGTATCACTGACAGTGCTGTCTGTGTGGGGGGAGCACTGACAGTGCTGGCTGTGTGGTGGGAGCACTGACAGTGCTGGTTGTAGGTGTGGGAGCACTGACAGTGTTGGCTCTGTGGGGGAGCACTGACAGTGCTCGCTGTGTGGTGGGAGCACTGACAGTGCTGGCTGTGTGGTGGGAGCACTGGCAGTGCTGGCTGTGTGGGGGAAGCACTGACAGTGCTGGCTGTGTGGGGAGGGAGCACTGACAGTGCTGGCTGTGTGGGGGAGCATTGACAGTGCTGACTGTGTGGGGGAGCACTGACAGTGCTGGCTGTGTGGGGAGCACTGACAGTGCTGGCTGTGTGGGGGGAGCACTGACAGTGCTGGCTGTGAGGGTGGAGCACTGACAGTGCTGGCTGTATGGTGAGAGCACTGACAGTGCTGTCTATGTGGGGTGATCACTGACAGTGCTGGCTGTGTGGTGGGAGCACTGACAGTGCTGGCTGTGTGGGGAGCACTGACAATGCTGGCTGTGTGGGGGGAGCTCTGACAGTGCTGGCTGTGTTGTGGGAGCACTGACAGTGCTGGCTGTGTGGGGGGAGCACTGACAGTGCTGGCTGGGTGGGGAGCACTGACAGTGCTGGCTGTGTGGGGGAGCATTGGCAGTGCTGGCTGTGTGGGGAGCACTGACCATGCTGGCTGTGTGGTGGGAGCACTGACAGTGCTGGCTGTGTGGGGGGAGCACTGACAGTGCTGGCTGTGTGGTGGGAGCACTGACAATGCTGGCTGGGTGGTGGGAGCACTGACAGTGCTGGCTGTGTGGGCGTGCACTGACAGTGCTGGCTGTGTGGTGTGAGCACTGGCTGTGCTGGCTGTGTGGTGGGAGCACTGACAGTGCTGGCTGTGTGGGGGAGCAGTGACCGTGCTGGCTGTGGTGTGGGAGCACTGACAGTGCTGGCTGTGTGGGGGGAGCACTGACAGTGCTGGCTGTGTGGGGGAGCACTGACAGTGCTGGCTGTGTGGGAGGAGCACAGACAGTGCTGGCTCTGTGGGGAGCACTGACAGTGTGGGCTGTATGGTGGGAGCACTGACAGTGCTGGCTGTGTGTGGGGAGCAATGACAGTGCTGTCTGTGTGGGGGAGCACTTACAGTGCTGTCTGTGTGGGGGGAGCACTGACAGTGCTGGCTGTGCGATGTGAGCACTGACAGTGCTGACTGTGTGGGGGAAGCACTGACACTGCTGGCTGTGTGGGGGGGGAGCACTGACAGTGCTGGCTGTGTGGGGGACGCACTGACACTGCTGGCTGTGTGGGGGGGAGCACTGACAGTGCTGGCTGTGTGGGGGAGTACTGACAGTGTTGGCTCTGTGGGGGAGCACTGACAGTGCTGGCTGTGTGGTGGGAGCACAGACAGTGCTGGCTGTGTGGGGGGAGCACTGACAGTGCTGCCTGTGTGGGGGGAAGCACTGACAGTGCTGGCTTTGTGGGGGGATGCACTGACAGTGCTGGCTTTGTGGGGGAGCACTGACAGTGCAGGCTGTGGGGTGAGAGAACTGACAGTGCTGGCTGTGTGGGGGAGCACTGACAGTGCTGGCTGTGTGGTGGGAGCACTGACAGTGCTGCCTGTGTGGTGGGAGAACTGACAGTGCTGGCTGTGTGGGTGGAGCACTGACAGTGCTGGCTGTGTGGGGGGAGCACTGACAGTGCTGGCTTTGTGGGGGAGCACTGACAGTGCTGGCTGTATGGGGGGAGGACTGACAGTGCTGGCTGTGTGGTGGGAGCCCTGACAGTGCTGGCTGTGTGGGGGGAGCACAGAGAGTGCTGGCTGTGTGGGGGGAGCACAGACAGTGCTGTCTGTGTGGGGGAGCACTGACAGTGCTGTCTGCGTGGGGGGAGCACTGACAGTGATGGCTGTGTGGTGAGAGCACTGACAGTGCTGGCTGTGTGGGGGGAAGCACTGACAGTGATGGCTGTGTGGGGGAGCACTGACAGTGCTGGCTTTGTGGGGGAGCACTGACAGTGCTGACTGTGTGGGGGAGCACTGACCGTGCTGGCTGTGTGGGGGGAGCACTGACAGTGCTGGCTGTGTGGTGGGAGCACTGACAGTGCTGGCTGTGTGGCGGGAGCACTGACAGTGCTGGCTGTGTGGTGGGAGCACTTGCAGTGCTGGCTGTGTGGGGGGAGCACTGACATTGCTGTCTGTGTGTGAAGCACTGACAATGCTGGCTGTGTTGTGGGAGCACTGAATGTGCTGGCTGTGAGGTGGGAGCACTGACAGTGCTGGATGTGTGTGGGGAGCATTGTCAGTGCTGGCTGTCTGGGGGGAGCACTGACAGTGCTGGCTGTGTGTGGGAGTACTGCCAGTGCTGGCTGTGTGGGGGAGCACTGACAGTGCTGGCTGTGTTGGGAGCACTGACAGTGCTGGAAGTGCGGTGGGAGCACTGACAGTGATGGCTGTGTGGTGGGAGCACTGACAGTGCTGTCTGTGTGGTGGGAGAACTGACAGTGCTTGCTGTGTGGTGGAGCACTGACAGTGCTGTCTGTGTGGGGGGAGGACACTGGCAGTGCTGGCTGTGTAGGAGCAGCGCTGGCAGTGCTGGCTGAGTGGGGGAGCACTGACAGTGCTGTCTGTGTGGGGGAGCACTTACAGTGCTGTCTGTGAGAGGGGAGCACTGACAGTGCTGGCTGTGCGGTGGGAGCACTGACAGTGCTGGCTGTGTGTGTGGGAGCCCTGACACGGCTGGCTGTGTGGGGGGAGCACTGACAGTGCTGTCTGTGTGGGGGACCACTGGCAGTGCTGTCTGTGCGGTGGGAGCACTGACAGTGCTGGCTCTGTGGGGGAGTACTGACAGTGTTGGCTCTGTGGGGGAGCACTGACAGTGCTGGCTGTGTGGTGGGCGCACAGACAGTGCTGGCTGTGTGGGGGGAGCACTGACAGTGCTGCCTGTATGGGGGGAAGCACTGACAGTGCTGGCTGTGTGGGGGAGCACTGACAGTGCTGGCTTTGTGGGGGGAAGCACTGACAGTGCTGGCTTTGTGGGGGAGCAATGAGAGTGCTGGCTGTGGGGTGAGAGAACTGACAGTGCTGGCTGTGTGGGGGGAGGACGGACAGTGCTGGCTGTGTGGTGGGAGCCCTGACAGTGCTGGCTGTGTGGGGGGAGCACAGACAGTGCTGGCTGTGTGGGTGGAGCACAGACAGTGCTGTCTGTGTGGGGAGCACTGACAGTGCTGTCTGCGTGGGCGGAGCACTGACAGTGCTGGCTGTGTGGTGGGAGCACTGACAGTGCTGGCTGTGTGAGGGGAGCACTGACATTGCTGTCTGTGTGTGAAGCACTGACAATGCTGGCTGTTTTGTGGGAGCACTGACAGTGCTAGCTGTGTGGTGGGAGCACTGACAGTGCTGGATGTGTGTGGGGAGCACTGACAGTGCTGGCTGTCTGGGGGGAGCACTGACAGTACTGGCTGTGTGGTGGGAGCACTGACAGTGCTGGCTGTGTGAGGGGAGCACTGACATTGCTGGATGTGTGTGGGGAGCACTGACAGTGCTGGCTGTCTGGGGGGAGCACTGACAGTGCTGCTGTGTGGGGGGAGCACTGAGAGTGCTGGCTGGGTGGGGAGCACTGGCAGTGCTGGCTGTGTGGGGGAGCACTGGCAGTGCTGGCTGTGTGGGGAGCACAGACAATGCTGGCTGTGTGGTGGGAGCACTGACAGTGCTGGCTGTGTTGGGGGAGCACTGACAGTGCTGGCTGTGTGGTGTGAGCACTGGCAGTGCTGGCTGTGTGGTGGGAGCACTGACAGTGCTGGCTGTGTGGTGGGAGCACTTACAATGCTGGCTGGGTGGTGGGAGCACTGACAGTGCTGTCTGTGTGTGCGTGCACTGACAGTGCTGGCTGTGTGGTGTGAGCACTGGCTGTGCTGGCTGTGTGGTGGGAGCACTGACAGTGCTGGCTGTGTGGGGGAGCAGTGACCGTGCTGGCTGTGGTGTGGGAGCACTGACAGTGCTGGCTGTGTGGGGAGCACTGACAGTGTGGGCTGTATGGTGGGAGCACTGACAGTGCTGGCTGTGTGGGAGGAGCAATGACAGTGCTGTCTGTGTGGGGGAGCACTTACAGTGCTGTCTGTGTGGGGGAGCACTGACAGTGCTGGCTGTGCGGCGGGAGCACTGACAGTGCTGGCTGTTTGGGGGAAGTACTGACACTGCTGGCTGTGTGGGGGGGAGCACTGACAGAGCTGGCTGTGTGGGGGACCACTGGCAGTGCTGTCTGTGTTGTGGGAGCACTGACAGTGCTGGCTCTGTGGGGGAGTACTGACAGTGTTGGCTCTGTGGGGGAGCACTGACAGTGCTGGCTGTGTGGTGGGAGCACAGACAGTGCTGGCTGTGTGGGGGGAGCACTGACAGTGCTGCCTGTGTGGGGGGAAGCACTGACAGTGCTGGCTTTGTGGGGGGAAGCACTGACAGTGCCGGCTTTGTGGGGAGCACTGACAGTGCTGGCTGTAGGGTGAGAGAACTGACAGTGCTGGCTGTGTGGTGGGAGCACTGACAGTACTGCCTGTGTGGGGGAAGCACTGACAGTGCTGTCTGTGTGGGGAGCACTGACAGTGCTGTCTGCGTGGGGGGAGCACTGACAGTGCTGTCTGTGTGGTGAGAGCCCTGACAGTGCTGGCTGTGTGGGGGGAAGCACTGACAGTGATGGCTGTGTGGGGGAGCACTGACAGTGCTGGCTTTGTGGGGGAGCACTGACAGTGCTGACTGTGTGGGGGAGCACTGACAGTGCTGGCTGTGTGGGGGGAGCACTGACAGTGCTGGTTGTGTGGTGGGAGCACAGACAGTGCTGGCTGTGTGGCGGGAGCACTGACAGTGCTGGCTGTGTGGTGGGAGCACTTACAGTGCTGGCTGTGTGGGGGGAGCACTGGCATTGCTGTCTATGTGTGAAGCACTGACAATGCTGGCTGTGTTGTGGGAGCACTGAATGTGCTGGCTGTGTGGTGGGGGCACTGACAGTGCTGGATGTGTGTGGGGAGCACTGACAGTGCTGGCTGTCTGGGGGGAGCACTGACAGTGCTGGCTGTGTGGGGGGAGCACTGACTGTGCTGGCTGTGTGGGGGAGCACTGCCAGTGCTGGCTGTGTGGCGAGCACTGACAGTGCTGGCTGTGTTGGGAGCACTGACAGTGCTGGCTGTGCGGTGGGAGCACTGACAGTGATGGCTGTGTGGTGGGAGCACTGACAGTGCTGTCTGTGTGGTGGGAGAACTGACTGTGCTGGCTGTGTGTGGGAGCACTGCCAGTGCTGGCTGTGTGGGGGAGCACTGACAGTGCTGGCTGTGTTTGGGGAGCACTGACAGTGCTGGCTGTGTGGGGGAGCACTGACAGTGATGGCTGTGTGGGGGGAGCACTGACAGTGCTGGCTGTGTCTGGGGAAGCACTGACAGTGCTGGCTGTGTGGTGGGAGCATTGACAGTGTTGGCTCTGTGGGGGAGCACTGACAGTGCTGGCTGTGTGGTGGGAGCACAGACAGTGCTGGCTGTGTGGTGGGATCACTGGCAGTGCTGGCTGTGTGGGGGAGCACTGACAGTGCTGGCTGTGTGGGGAGGGAGCACTGACAGTGCTGGCTGTGTGGGGGAGCAGTGACAGTGCTGGCTGTGTGAGGGAGCACTGACAGTGCTAGCTGTTTGGGGAGCACTGACAGTTCTGGCTGTGTGGGGGGAGCACTGACAGTGCTGGCTGTGAGGGTGGAGCACTGAAAGTGCTGGCTGTATGGTGAGAGCACTGACAGTGCTGTCTGTGTGGGGGAATCACTGACAGTGCTGGCTGTGTGGTGGGAGCACTGACAGTGCTGGCTGTGTGGGGAGCACTGACAATGCTGGCTGTGTGGGGGGGAGCTCTGAAAGTGCTGGCTGTGCGGTGGGAGCTCTGACAGTGATGGCTGTGTAGTGGGAGCACTGGCAGTGCTGTCTGTGTGGGGGGAGAACTGACAGTGCTGGGTGTGTGGGGGGAGCACTGACAGAGCTGGCTGTGTGGCGGGAGCACTGACAGTGCTGGCTGTGTGGTGGGAGCACTGACAGTGATGGCTGTGTGGGGGAGCACTGACAGTGCTGTCTGTGTGGTGGGAGCACTGACAGGGCTGGCTCTGTGGGGAGCACTGACAGTGCTGGCTGAGTGGGGGTATCACTGACAGTGCTGTCTGTGTGGGGAGCACTGACAGTGCTGGCTGTGTGGTGGGAGCACTGACAGTGCTGGTTGTAGGTGTGGGAGCACTGACAGTGCTGGCTGTGTTTGGGGGGCACTGACAGTGCTGGCTGAGTGGGGGTATCACTGACAGTGCTGTCTGTGTGGGGGAGCACTGACAGTGATGGCTGTGTGGGGTGTGCCATGACAGTGCTGGCTGTGTGGGGGAAGCACTGACAGTGCTGTCTGCGTGGGGGTGGACTGACAGTGCTGGCTGTGTGGTGGGAGCACTGACATTGTTGGCTCTGTGGGGGAGCACTGACAGTGCTGGCTGTGTGGTGGGAGCACTGACAGTGCTGGCTGTGTGGTGGGAGCACTGGCAGTGCTGGCTGTGTGTGGGGAGCACTGACAGTGCTGGCTGTGTGGGGAGGGAGCACTGACAGTGCTGGCTGTGTGGGGGAGCATTGACAGTGCTGGCTGTGTGGGGGAGCACTGACAGTGCTGGCTGAGTGGGGAGCACTGACAGTGCTGGCTGTGTGGGGGGAGCACTGACAGTGCTGGCTGTGAGGGTGGAGCACTGACAGTGCTGGCTGTATGGTGAGAGCACTGACAGTGCTGTCTGTGTGGGGGGATCACTGACAGTGCTGGCTGTGTGGTGGGAGCACTGACAGTGCTGGCTGTGTGGGAACACTGACAATGCTGGCTGTGTGTGGGGAGCTCTGACAGTGCTGGCTGTGTTGTGATAGCACTGACAGTGCTGGCTGTGTGGGGGGAGCACTGAGAGTGCTGGCTGGGTGGGGAGCACTGGCAGTGCTGGCTGTGTGGGGGAGCACTGGAAGTGCTGGCTGTGTGGGGAGCACAGAGAATGCTGGCTGTGTGGTGGGAGCACTGACAGTGCTGGCTGTGTGGGGGGAGCACTGACAGTGCTGGCTGTGTGCTGTGAGCACTGGCAGTGCTGGCTGTGTGGTGGGAGCACTGACAGTGCTGGCTGTGTGGTGGGAGCACTGACAATGCTGGCTGGGTGGTGGGAGCACTGACAGTGCTGTCTGTGTGTGCGTGCACTGACAGTGCTGGCTGTGTGGGGAGCACTGACAGTGCTGGCTGTGTGGTGGGAGCACTGACAGTGCTGGCTGTGTGGGGGAGCACTGACAGTGCTGGCTGTGTGGTGGGAGCACTGACAGTGCTGGCTGTGTGCGGGGAGCAATGACAGTGCTAGCTGTGTGGTGGGAGCACAGACAGTGCTGGCTGTGTGGTGGGAGCACCGGCAGTGCTGGCTGTGTGCGGGGAGCACTGACAGTGCTGGCTGTGTGAGGGGGAGCACTGACAGTGCTGGCTGTGTGGTGGGAGCACTGACAGTGCTGGCTGTGTGCGGGGAGCACTGACAGTGCTGGCTGTGTGAGGGGGAGCACTGACAGTGCTGGCTGTGTGGGGGGAGCACTGACAGTGCTGGCTGTGTGGGGGGAGCACTGACAGTGCTGGCTGTGTGGGGGAGCACTGACAGTGCTGTCTGTGTGTGGGGAGTACTGACAGTGCTGGCTGTGTGGGGGAGCATTGACAGTGCTGGCTGTGTGGGGGGAGCACTGACAGTGCTGGCTGTGTGGGGGAGCACTGACGGTGCTGTCTGTGTGTGGGGAGCACTGACAGTGCTGGCTGTGTGGGGGAGCACTGGCAGTGCTGGCTGTGCGGTGGGAGCACTGACAGTGCTGGCTGTGTGCGGGAGCATTGACAGTGCTGGCTGTGTGGTGGGAGCACTGACAGTGCTGGCTGTGTGGGGGAGCACTGACAGTGCTGGCTGTGTGGGGGGAGCACTGACAGTGCTGGCTGTGTGGTGGGAGCACTGGCAGTGCTGGCTGTGTGGGGGGAGCACTGACAGTATTGGCTGTGTGGGTAGGGACCACTGACAGTGCTGGCTGTGAGGGGGAGCATTGACAGTGCTGGCTGTGTGGGGAGCACTGACAGTGCTGGCTGTGTGGGGGGAGCACTGACAGTGCTGGCTGTGAGGGTGGAGCACTGACAGTGCTGGCTGTATGGTGAGAGCACTGACAGTGCTGTCTGTGTGGGGGGATCACTGACAGTGCTGGCTGTGTGGTGGGAGCACTGACAGTGCTGCCTGTATGGGGAGCACAGACAATGCTGGCTGTGTGGGGGGGAGCTCTGACAGTGCTGGCTGTGTTGTGGGAGCACTGACAGTGCTGGCTGTGTGGGGGGAACACTGACAGTGCTGGCTGGGTGGGGAGCACTGACAGTGCTGGCTGTGTGGGGGAGCACTGGCAGTGCTGGCTGTGTGGGGAGCACTGATAATGCTGGCTGTGTGGTGGGAGCACTGACAGTGCTGGCTGTGTGGGGGGAGCACTGACAGTGCTGCCTGTGTGGTGTGAGCACTGGCAGTGCTGGCTGTGTGGTGGGAGCACTGACAGTGCTGGCTGTGTGGTGGGAGCACTGACAATGCTGGCTGGGTGGTGGGAGCACTGACAGTGCTGTCTGTTGGGGGGAGCACTGACAGTGATGGCTGTGTGGTGTGAGCACTGGCTGTGCTGGCTGTGTGGTGGGACCACTGACAGTGCTGGCTCTGTGGGGGGAGCACTGACAGTGCTGGCTGTGTGGGGGAGCACTGACAGTGCTGGCTGTGTGGGAGGAGCACAGACAGTGCTGGCTCTGTGGGGAGCACTGACAGTGCGGGCTGTATGGTGGGAGCACTGACAGTGCTGGCTGTGTGGGGGAGCACTGACAGTGCTGGCTGTGTGCGGGGAGCAATGACAGTGCTGGCTGTGTGGGGGAGCACTGACAGTGGTGGCTGTGTGGTGGGAGCACCGGCAGTGCTGGCTGTGTGGTGGGAGCACCGGCAGTGCTGGCTGTGTGCGGGGAGCACTGACAGTGCTGGCTGTGTGAGGGGGAGCACTGACAGTGCTGGCTGTGTGGTGGGAGCACTGACAGTGCTGGCTGTGTGCGGGGAGCACTGACAGTGCTGGCTGTGTGAGGGGGAGCACTGACAGTGCTGGCTGTGTGGGGGAGCTCTGACAGTGCTGGCTGTGTGGGGGGGAGCACTAACAGTGCTGGCTGTGTGGGGGACCTCTGGAAGTGCTGTCTGTGTGGTGGGAGCACTGACAGTGCTGGCTCTGTGGGGGAGCACTGACAGTGCTGGCTGTGTGGTGGGAGCACAGACAGTGCTGGCTGTGTGGCGGGAGCACTGACAGTGCTGCCTGTGTGGGGGGAAGCACTGACAGTGCTGGTTGTGTGGGGGGAAGCACTGACAGTGCTGGCTTTGTGGGGGAGCACTGACAATGCTGGCTGTGGGGTGAGAGAACTGACAGTGCTGGCTGTGTGGTGGGAGCACTGACAGTGCTGCCTGTGTGGGGGGAAGCAATGACATTGCTGGCTCTGTGGGGAGCACTGACAGTGCTGGCTGTATGGGGGGAGGACTGACAGTGCTGGCTGTGTGGTGGGAGCCCTGACAGTGCTGGCTGTGTGGGGGGAGCACAGACAGTGCTGGCTGTGTGGGTGGAGCACAGACAGTGCTGTCTTTGTGGGGGAGCACTGACAGTGCTGTCTGCGTGGGGGGCGCACTGACAGTGCTGGCTGTGTGGTGGGAGCACTGACAGTGCTGGCTGTGTGAGGGGAGCACTGACATTGCTGTCTGTGTGTGAAGCACTGACAATGCTGGCTGTGATGTGGGAGCACTGACAGTGCTGGCTGTGTGGTGGGAGCACTGACAGTGCTGGATGTGTGTGGGGAGCACTGACAGTGCTGGCTGTCTGGGGGGAGCACTGACAGTACTGGCTGTGTGGTGGGAGCACTGACAGTGCTGGCTGTGTGAGGGGAGCATTGACATTGCTGTCTGTGTGTGAAGCACTGACAATGCTGGCTGTGTTGTGGGAGCACTGACAGTGCTGGCTGTGTGGTGGGAGCACTGACAGTGCTGGATGTGTGTGGGGAGCACTGACAGTGCTGGCTGTCTGGGGGGAGCACTGACAGTGCTGGCAGTGTGGGGGGAGCACTGACTGTGCTGGCTGTGTGGGGGAGCACTGCCAGTGCTGGCTGTGTGCGGAGCACTGACAGTGCTGGCTGTGTTTGGGGAGCACTGACAGTGCTGTCTGTGTGGGGGAGCACTGACAGTGATGGTTGTGTGGGGGGAGCACTGACAGTGCTGGCTGTGTTTGGGGAGCACTGACAGTGCTGTCTGTGTGGGGGAGCACTGACAGTGATGGTTGTGTGGGGGGAGCACTGACAGTGCTGGCTGTGTCTGGGGAAGCACTGACAGTGCTGCCTGTGTGGTGGGAGCAATGACAGTTTTGGCTCTGTGGGGGAGCACTGACAGTGCTGTCTGTGTGGTGGGAGCACTGACAGTGCTGTCTGTATGGGGGGATCACAGACAGTGCTGGCTGTGTGGGGGGAGCACTGACAGTGCTGGCTGTGTGGGGAGCACTGACAATGCTGGCTGTGTGGGGGGGGAGCTCTGACAGTGCTGGCTGTGTTGTGGGAGCACTGACAGTGCTGGCTGTGTGGGGGGAAGCACTGACAGTGCTGGCTGTGTGGGGGAGCACTGACAGTGCTGGCTTTGTGGGGGGAAGCACTGACAGTGCTGGCTTTGTGGGGGAGCACTGACAGTGCTGGCTGTGGGGTGAGAGAACTGACAGTGCTGGCTGTGTGGTGGGAGCACTGACAGTGCTGCCTGTGTGGGGGGAAGCACTGACAGTGCTGGCTTTGTGGGGGAGCACTGACAGTGCTGGCTGTATGGGGGGAGGACTGACAGTGCTGGCTGTGTGGTGGGAGCCCTGACAGTGCTGGCTGTGTGGGGGGAGCACAGACAGTGCTGGCTGTGTGGGTGGAGCACAGACAGTGCTGTCTGTGTGGGGGAGCACTGACAGTGCTGTCTGCGTGGGGGGAGCACTGACAGTGCTGGCTGTGTGGTGGGAGCACTGACAGTGCTGGCTGTGTGAGGGGAGCACTGACATTGCTGTCTGTGTGTGAAGCACTGACAATGCTGGCTGTGTTGTGGGAGCACTGACAGTGCTGCATGTGTGTGGGGAGCACTGACAGTGCTGGATGTCTGGGGGGAGCACTGACAGTACTGGCTGTGTGGTGGGAGCACTGACAGTGCTGGCTGTGTGAGAGGAGCATTGACATTGCTGTCTGTGTGTGAAGCACTGACAATGCTGGCTGTGTTGTGGGAGCACTGACAGTGCTGGCTGTGTGGTGGGAGCACTGACAGTGCTGGATGTGTGTGGGGAGTACTGACAGTGCTGGCTGTCTGGGGGGAGCACTGACAGTGCTGGTAGTGTGGGGGGAGCACTGACTGTGCTGGCTGTGTGGGGGAGCACTGCCAGTGCTGGCTGTGTGCGGGAGCACTGACAGTGCTGGCTGTGTTTGGGGAGCACTGACAGTGCTGTCTGTGTGGGGGAGCACTGACAGTGATGGTTGTGTGGGGGGAGCACTGACAGTGCTGGCTGTGTTTGGGGAGCACTGACAGTGCTGTCTGTGTGGGGGAGCACTGACAGTGATGGTTGTGTGGGGGGAGCAATGATAGTGCTGGCTGTGTCTGGGGAAGCACTGACAGTGCTGGCTGTGTGGTGGGAGCAATGACAGTTTTGGCTCTGTGGGGGAGCACTGACAGTGCTGGCTGTGTGGTGGGAGCACTGACAGTGCTGGCTGTGTGGTGGGAGCACTGGCAGTGCTGGCTGTGTGGGGGGAGCACTGACAGTGCTGGGTGTGTGGGGAGGGAGCACTGACAGTGCTGGCTATGTGGGGGAGCATTGACAGTGCTGGCTGTGTGGGCGAGCACTGACAGTGCTGGCTGTGTGGGGAGCACTGACAGTGCTGGCTGTGTGGGGGGAGCACTGACAGTGCTGGCTGTGAGGGTGGAGCACTGACAGTGCTGGCTGTATGGTGAGAGCACTGACAGTGCTGTCTCTGTGGGGGGATCACTGACAGTGCTGGCTGTGTGGTGGGAGCACTGACAGTGCTGGCTGTGTGGGGAGCACTGACAATGCTGGCTGTGTGGGGGGGAGCTCTGACAGTGCTGGCTGTGCGGTGGGAGCACTAACAGTGATGGCTGTGTGGTGGGAGCACTGACAGTGCTGTCTGTGTGGTGGGAGAACTGACAGTGCTGGCTGTGTGGTGAGAGAACTGACAGTGCTGGCTGTGTGGGGGGAAGCACTGACAGTGATGGCTGTGTGGGGGAGCACTGACAGTACTGGCTGTGTGGTGGGAGCACTGACAGTGCTGGCTGTGTGAGAGGAGCATTGACATTGCTGTCTGTGTGTGAAGCACTGACAATGCTGGCTGTGTTGTGGGAGCACTGACAGTGCTGGCTGTGTGGTGGGAGCACTGACAGTGCTGGATGTGTGTGGGGAGTACTGACAGTGCTGGCTGTCTGGGGGGAGCACTGACAGTGCTGGCAGTGTGGGGGGAGCACTGACTGTGCTGGCTGTGTGGGGGAGCACTGCCAGTGCTGGCTGTGTGCGGGAGCACTGACAGTGCTGGCTGTGTTTGGGGAGCACTGACAGTGCTGTCTGTGTGGGGGAGCACTGACAGTGATGGTTGTGTGGGGGGAGCACTGACAGTGCTGGCTGTGTTTGGGGAGCACTGACAGTGCTGTCTGTGTGGGGGAGCACTGACAGTGATTGTTGTGTGGGGTGAGCAATGATAGTGCTGGCTGTGTCTGGGGAAGCACTGACAGTGCTGGCTGTGTGGTGGGAGCAATGACAGTTTTGGCTGTGTGGGAGGAGCACAGAGAGTGCTGGCTCTGTGGGGAGCACTGACAGTGTGGGCTGTATGGTGGGAGCACTGACAGTGCTGGCTGTGTGTGGGGAGCAATGACAGTGCTGTCTGTGTGGGGGAGCACTTACAGTGCTGTCTGTGTGGGGGGAGCACTGACAGTGCTGGCTGTGCGATGTGAGCACTGACAGTGCTGACTGTGTGGGGGAAGCACTGACACTGCTGGCTGTGTGGGGGGGGAGCACTGACAGTGCTGGCTGTGTGGGGGACGCACTGACACTGCTGGCTGTGTGGGGGGGAGCACTGACAGTGCTGGCTGTGTGGGGGAGTACTGACAGTGTTGGCTCTGTGGGGGAGCACTGACAGTGCTGGCTGTGTGGTGGGAGCACAGACAGTGCTGGCTGTGTGGGGGGAGCACTGACAGTGCTGCCTGTGTGGGGGGAAGCACTGACAGTGCTGGCTTTGTGGGGGGATGCACTGACAGTGCTGGCTTTGTGGGGGAGCACTGACAGTGCTGGCTGTGGGGTGAGAGAACTGACAGTGCTGGCTGTGTGGGGGAGCACTGACAGTGCTGGCTGTGTGGTGGGAGCACTGACAGTGCTGCCTGTGTGGTGGGAGAACTGACAGTGCTGGCTGTGTGGGTGGAGCACTGACAGTGCTGGCTGTGTGGGGGGAGCACTGACAGTGCTGGCTTTGTGGGGGAGCACTGACAGTGCTGGCTGTATGGGGGGAGGACTGACAGTGCTGGCTGTGTGGTGGGAGCCCTGACAGTGCTGGCTGTGTGGGGGGAGCACAGAGAGTGCTGGCTGTGTGGGGGGAGCACAGACAGTGCTGTCTGTGTGGGGGAGCACTGACAGTGCTGTCTGCGTGGGGGGAGCACTGACAGTGCTGGCTGTGTGGTGAGAGCACTGACAGTGCTGGCTGTGTGGGGGGAAGCACTGACAGTGATGGCTGTGTGGGGGAGCACTGACAGTGCTGGCTTTGTGGGGGAGCACTGACAGTGCTGACTGTGTGGGGGAGCACTGACCGTGCTGGCTGTGTGGGGGGAGCACTGACAGTGCTGGCTGTGTGGTGGGAGCACTGACAGTGTTGGCTGTGTGGCGGGAGCACTGACAGTGCTGGCTGTGTGGTGGGAGCACTTGCAGTGCTGGCTGTGTGGGGGGAGCACTGACATTGCTGTCTGTGTGTGAAGCACTGACAATGCTGGCTGTGTTGTGGGAGCACTGAATGTGCTGGCTGTGAGGTGGGAGCACTGACAGTGCTGGATGTGTGTGGGGAGCATTGTCAGTGCTGGCTGTCTGGGGGGAGCACTGACAGTGCTGGCTGTGTGTGGGAGTACTGCCAGTGCTGGCTGTGTGGGGGAGCACTGACAGTGCTGGCTGTGTTGGGAGCACTGACAGTGCTGGAAGTGCGGTGGGAGCACTGACAGTGATGGCTGTGTGGTGGGAGCACTGACAGTGCTGTCTGTGTGGTGGGAGAACTGACAGTGCTTGCTGTGTGGTGGAGCACTGACAGTGCTGTCTGTGTGGGGGGAGGACACTGGCAGTGCTGGCTGTGTAGGAGCAGCGCTGGCAGTGCTGGCTGAGTGGGGGAGCACTGACAGTGCTGTCTGTGTGGGGGAGCACTTACAGTGCTGTCTGTGAGAGGGGAGCACTGACAGTGCTGGCTGTGCGGTGGGAGCACTGACCGTGCTGGCTGTGTGTGTGGGAGCCCTGACACGGCTGGCTGTGTGGGGGGAGCACTGACAGTGCTGTCTGTGTGGGGGACCACTGGCAGTGCTGTCTGTGCGGTGGGAGCACTGACAGTGCTGGCTCTGTGGGGGAGTACTGACAGTGTTGGCTCTGTGGGGGAGCACTGACAGTGCTGGCTGTGTGGTGGGCGCACAGACAGTGCTGGCTGTGTGGGGGGAGCACTGACAGTGCTGCCTGTATGGGGGGAAGCACTGACAGTGCTGGCTGTGTGGGGGAGCACTGACAGTGCTGGCTTTGTGGGGGGAAGCACTGACAGTGCTGGCTTTGTGGGGGAGCAATGAGAGTGCTGGCTGTGGGGTGAGAGAACTGACAGTGCTGGCTGTGTGGGGGGAGGACGGACAGTGCTGGCTGTGTGGTGGGAGCCCTGACAGTGCTGGCTGTGTGGGGGGAGCACAGACAGTGCTGGCTGTGTGGGTGGAGCACAGACAGTGCTGTCTGTGTGGGGAGCACTGACAGTGCTGTCTGCGTGGGCGGAGCACTGACAGTGCTGGCTGTGTGGTGGGAGCACTGACAGTGCTGGCTGTGTGAGGGGAGCACTGACATTGCTGTCTGTGTGTGAAGCACTGACAATGCTGGCTGTTTTGTGGGAGCACTGACAGTGCTAGCTGTGTGGTGGGAGCACTGACAGTGCTGGATGTGTGTGGGGAGCACTGACAGTGCTGGCTGTCTGGGGGGAGCACTGACAGTACTGGCTGTGTGGTGGGAGCACTGACAGTGCTGGCTGTGTGAGGGGAGCACTGACATTGCTGGATGTGTGTGGGGAGCACTGACAGTGCTGGCTGTCTGGGGGGAGCACTGAGAGTGCTGCTGTGTGGGGGGAGCACTGAGAGTGCTGGCTGGGTGGGGAGCACTGGCAGTGCTGGCTGTGTGGGGGAGCACTGGCAGTGCTGGCTGTGTGGGGAGCACAGACAATGCTGGCTGTGTGGTGGGAGCACTGACAGTGCTGGCTGTGTTGGGGGAGCACTGACAGTGCTGGCTGTGTGGTGTGAGCACTGGCAGTGCTGGCTGTGTGGTGGGAGCACTGACAGTGCTGGCTGTGTGGTGGGAGCACTGACAATGCTGGCTGGGTGGTGGGAGCACTGACAGTGCTGTCTGTGTGTGCGTGCACTGACAGTGCTGGCTGTGTGGTGTGAGCACTGGCTGTGCTGGCTGTGTGGTGGGAGCACTGACAGTGCTGGCTGTGTGGGGGAGCAGTGACCGTGCTGGCTGTGGTGTGGGAGCACTGACAGTGCTGGCTGTGTGGGGAGCACTGACAGTGTGGGCTGTATGGTGGGAGCACTGACAGTGCTGGCTGTGTGGGAGGAGCAATGACAGTGCTGTCTGTGTGGGGGAGCACTTACAGTGCTGTCTGTGTGGGGGAGCACTGACAGTGCTGGCTGTGCGGCGGGAGCACTGACAGTGCTGGCTGTGTGGGGGAAGTACTGACACTGCTGGCTGTGTGGGGGGGAGCACTGACAGTGCTGGCTGTGTGGGGGACCACTGGCAGTGCTGTCTGTGTTGTGGGAGCACTGACAGTGCTGGCTCTGTGGGGGAGTACTGACAGTGTTGGCTCTGTGGGGGAGCACTGACAGTGCTGGCTGTGTGGTGGGAGCACAGACAGTGCTGGCTGTGTGGGGGGAGCACTGACAGTGCTGCCTGTGTGGGGGGAAGCACTGACAGTGCTGGCTTTGTGGGGGGAAGCACTGACAGTGCCGGCTTTGTGGGGAGCACTGACAGTGCTGGCTGTAGGGTGAGAGAACTGACAGTGCTGGCTGTGTGGTGGGAGCACTGACAGTACTGCCTGTGTGGGGGAAGCACTGACAGTGCTGTCTGTGTGGGGAGCACTGACAGTGCTGTCTGCGTGGGGGGAGCACTGACAGTGCTGTCTGTGTGGTGAGAGCCCTGACAGTGCTGGCTGTGTGGGGGGAAGCACTGACAGTGATGGCTGTGTGGGGGAGCACTGACAGTGCTGGCTTTGTGGGGGAGCACTGACAGTGCTGACTGTGTGGGGGAGCACTGACAGTGCTGGCTGTGTGGGGGGAGCACTGACAGTGCTGGTTGTGTGGTGGGAGCACAGACAGTGCTGGCTGTGTGGCGGGAGCACTGACAGTGCTGGCTGTGTGGTGGGAGCACTTACAGTGCTGGCTGTGTGGGGGGAGCACTGGCATTGCTGTCTATGTGTGAAGCACTGACAATGCTGGCTGTGTTGTGGGAGCACTGAATGTGCTGGCTGTGTGGTGGGGGCACTGACAGTGCTGGATGTGTGTGGGGAGCACTGACAGTGCTGGCTGTCTGGGGGGAGCACTGACAGTGCTGGCTGTGTGGGGGGAGCACTGACTGTGCTGGCTGTGTGGGGGAGCACTGCCAGTGCTGGCTGTGTGGCGAGCACTGACAGTGCTGGCTGTGTTGGGAGCACTGACAGTGCTGGCTGTGCGGTGGGAGCACTGACAGTGATGGCTGTGTGGTGGGAGCACTGACAGTGCTGTCTGTGTGGTGGGAGAACTGACTGTGCTGGCTGTGTGTGGGAGCACTGCCAGTGCTGGCTGTGTGGGGGAGCACTGACAGTGCTGGCTGTGTTTGGGGAGCACTGACAGTGCTGGCTGTGTGGGGGAGCACTGACAGTGATGGCTGTGTGGGGGGAGCACTGACAGTGCTGGCTGTGTCTGGGGAAGCACTGACAGTGCTGGCTGTGTGGTGGGAGCATTGACAGTGTTGGCTCTGTGGGGGAGCACTGACAGTGCTGGCTGTGTGGTGGGAGCACAGACAGTGCTGGCTGTGTGGTGGGATCACTGGCAGTGCTGGCTGTGTGGGGGAGCACTGACAGTGCTGGCTGTGTGGGGAGGGAGCACTGACAGTGCTGGCTGTGTGGGGGAGCAGTGACAGTGCTGGCTGTGTGAGGGAGCACTGACAGTGCTAGCTGTTTGGGGAGCACTGACAGTGCTGGCTGTGTGGGGGGAGCACTGACAGTGCTGGCTGTGAGGGTGGAGCACTGAAAGTGCTGGCTGTATGGTGAGAGCACTGACAGTGCTGTCTGTGTGGGGGAATCACTGACAGTGCTGGCTGTGTGGTGGGAGCACTGACAGTGCTGGCTGTGTGGGGAGCACTGACAATGCTGGCTGTGTGGGGGGGAGCTCTGAAAGTGCTGGCTGTGCGGTGGGAGCTCTGACAGTGATGGCTGTGTAGTGGGAGCACTGGCAGTGCTGTCTGTGTGGGGGGAGAACTGACAGTGCTGGGTGTGTGGGGGGAGCACTGACAGAGCTGGCTGTGTGGCGGGAGCACTGACAGTGCTGGCTGTGTGGTGGGAGCACTGACAGTGATGGCTGTGTGGGGGAGCACTGACAGTGCTGTCTGTGTGGTGGGAGCACTGACAGGGCTGGCTCTGTGGGGAGCACTGACAGTGCTGGCTGAGTGGGGGTATCACTGACAGTGCTGTCTGTGTGGGGAGCACTGACAGTGCTGGCTGTGTGGTGGGAGCACTGACAGTGCTGGTTGTAGGTGTGGGAGCACTGACAGTGCTGGCTGTGTTTGGGGGGCACTGACAGTGCTGGCTGAGTGGGGGTATCACTGACAGTGCTGTCTGTGTGGGGGAGCACTGACAGTGATGGCTGTGTGGGGTGTGCCATGACAGTGCTGGCTGTGTGGGGGAAGCACTGACAGTGCTGTCTGCGTGGGGGTGGACTGACAGTGCTGGCTGTGTGGTGGGAGCACTGACAGTGTTGGCTCTGTGGGGGAGCACTGACAGTGCTGGCTGTGTGGTGGGAGCACTGACAGTGCTGGCTGTGTGGTGGGAGCACTGGCAGTGCTGGCTCTGTGTGGGGAGCACTGACAGTGCTGGCTGTGTGGGGAGGGAGCACTGACAGTGCTGGCTGTGTGGGGGAGCATTGACAGTGCTGGCTGTGTGGGGGAGCACTGACAGTGCTGGCTGAGTGGGGAGCACTGACAGTGCTGGCTGTGTGGGGGGAGCACTGACAGTGCTGGCTGTGAGGGTGGAGCACTGACAGTGCTGGCTGTATGGTGAGAGCACTGACAGTGCTGTCTGTGTGGTGGGATCACTGACAGTGCTGGCTGTGTGGTGGGAGCACTGACAGTGCTGGCTGTGTGGGAACACTGACAATGCTGGCTGTGTGTGGGGAGCTCTGACAGTGCTGGCTGTGTTGTGATAGCACTGACAGTGCTGGCTGTGTGGGGGGAGCACTGAGAGTGCTGGCTGGGTGGGGGGATCACTGACAGTGCTGGCTGTGTGGTGGGAGCACTGACAGTGCTGGCTGTGTGGGAACACTGACAATGCTGGCTGTGTGGTGGGAGCACTTACAGTGCTGGCTGTGTGGGGGGAGCACTGGCATTGCTGTCTATGTGTGAAGCACTGACAATGCTGGCTGTGTTGTGGGAGCACTGAATGTGCTGGCTGTGTGGTGGGGGCACTGACAGTGCTGGATGTGTGTGGGGAGCACTGACAGTGCTGGCTGTCTGGGGGGAGCACTGACAGTGCTGGCTGTGTGGGGGGAGCACTGACTGTGCTGGCTGTGTGGGGGAGCACTGCCAGTGCTGGCTGTGTGGCGAGCACTGACAGTGCTGGCTGTGTTGGGAGCACTGACAGTGCTGGCTGTGCGGTGGGAGCACTGACAGTGATGGCTGTGTGGTGGGAGCACTGACAGTGCTGTCTGTGTGGTGGGAGAACTGACTGTGCTGGCTGTGTGTGGGAGCACTGCCAGTGCTGGCTGTGTGGGGGAGCACTGACAGTGCTGGCTGTGTTTGGGGAGCACTGACAGTGCTGGCTGTGTGGGGGAGCACTGACAGTGATGGCTGTGTGGGGGGAGCACTGACAGTGCTGGCTGTGTCTGGGGAAGCACTGACAGTGCTGGCTGTGTGGTGGGAGCATTGACAGTGTTGGCTCTGTGGGGGAGCACTGACAGTGCTGGCTGTGTGGTGGGAGCACAGACAGTGCTGGCTGTGTGGTGGGATCACTGGCAGTGCTGGCTGTGTGGGGGAGCACTGACAGTGCTGGCTGTGTGGGGAGGGAGCACTGACAGTGCTGGCTGTGTGGGGGAGCAGTGACAGTGCTGGCTGTGTGAGGGAGCACTGACAGTGCTAGCTGTTTGGGGAGCACTGACAGTGCTGGCTGTGTGGGGGGAGCACTGACAGTGCTGGCTGTGAGGATGGAGCACTGAAAGTGCTGGCTGTATGGTGAGAGCACTGACAGTGCTGTCTGTGTGGGGGAATCACTGACAGTGCTGGCTGTGTGGTGGGAGCACTGACAGTGCTGGCTGTGTGGGGAGCACTGACAATGCTGGCTGTGTGGGGGGGAGCTCTGAAAGTGCTGGCTGTGCGGTGGGAGCTCTGACAGTGATGGCTGTGTAGTGGGAGCACTGGCAGTGCTGTCTGTGTGGGGGGAGAACTGACAGTGCTGGGTGTGTGGGGGGAGCACTGACAGAGCTGGCTGTGTGGCGGGAGCACTGACAGTGCTGGCTGTGTGGTGGGAGCACTGACAGTGATGGCTGTGTGGGGGAGCACTGACAGTGCTGTCTGTGTGGTGGGAGCACTGACAGGGCTGGCTCTGTGGGGAGCACTGACAGTGCTGGCTGAGTGGGGGTATCACTGACAGTGCTGTCTGTGTGGGGAGCACTGACAGTGCTGGCTGTGTGGTGGGAGCACTGACAGTGCTGGTTGTAGGTGTGGGAGCACTGACAGTGCTGGCTGTGTTTGGGGGGCACTGACAGTGCTGGCTGAGTGGGGGTATCACTGACAGTGCTGTCTGTGTGGGGGAGCACTGACAGTGATGGCTGTGTGGGGTGTGCCATGACAGTGCTGGCTGTGTGGGGGAAGCACTGACAGTGCTGTCTGCGTGGGGGTGGACTGACAGTGCTGGCTGTGTGGTGGGAGCACTGACAGTGTTGGCTCTGTGGGGGAGCACTGACAGTGCTGGCTGTGTGGTGGGAGCACTGACAGTGCTGGCTGTGTGGTGGGAGCACTGGCAGTGCTGGCTGTGTGTGGGGAGCACTGACAGTGCTGGCTGTGTGGGGAGGGAGCACTGACAGTGCTGGCTGTGTGGGGGAGCATTGACAGTGCTGGCTGTGTGGGGGAGCACTGACAGTGCTGGCTGAGTGGGGAGCACTGACAGTGCTGGCTGTGTGGGGGGAGCACTGACAGTGCTGGCTGTGAGGGTGGAGCACTGACAGTGCTGGCTGTATGGTGAGAGCACTGACAGTGCTGTCTGTGTGGGGGGATCACTGACAGTGCTGGCTGTGTGGTGGGAGCACTGACAGTGCTGGCTGTGTGGGAACACTGACAATGCTGGCTGTGTGTGGGGAGCTCTGACAGTGCTGGCTGTGTTGTGATAGCACTGACAGTGCTGGCTGTGTGGGGGGAGCACTGAGAGTGCTGGCTGGGTGGGGAGAACTGGCAGTGCTGGCTGTGTGGGGGAGCACTGGAAGTGCTGGCTGTGTGGGGAGCACAGACAATGCTGGCTGTGTGGTGGGAGCACTGACAGTGCTGGCTGTGTGGGGGGAGCACTGACAGTGCTGGCTGTGTGCTGTGAGCACTGGCAGTGCTGGCTGTGTGGTGGGAGCACTGACAGTGCTGGCTGTGTGGTGGGAGCACTGACAATGCTGGCTGGGTGGTGGGAGCACTGACAGTGCTGTCTGTGTGTGCGTGCACTGACAGTGCTGGCTGTGTGGTGTGAGCACTGGCTGTGCTGGCTGTGTGGTGGGAGCACTGACAGTGCTGGCTGTGTGGGGGAGCAGTGACCGTGCTGGCTGTGGTGTGGGAGCACTGACAGTGCTGGCTGTGTGGGGAGCACTGACATTGTGGGCTGTATGGTGGGAGCACTGACAGTGCTGGCTGTGTGGGAGGAGCAATGACAGTGCTGTCTGTGTGGGGGAGCACTGACAGTGATGGCTGTGTGGGGGGTGCCCTGACAGTGCTGGCTGTGTGGGGGAAGCACTGACAGTGCTGTCTGCGTGGGGGTGGACTGACAGTGCTGGCTGTGTGGTGGGAGCACTGACAGTGTTGGCTCTGTGGGGGAGCACTGGCAGTGCTGGCTGTGTGGTGGGAGCACTGACAGTGCTGGCTGTGTGGTGGGAGCACTGGCAGTTCTGGCTGTGTGTGGGGAGCACTGACAGTGCTGGCTGTGTGGGGAGGGAGCACTGACAGTGCTGGCTGTGTGGGGGAGCATTGACAGTGCTGGCTGTGTGGGGGAGCACTGACAGTGCTGGCTGAGTGGGGAGCACTGACAGTGCTGGCTGTGTGGGGGGAGCACTGACAGTGCTGGCTGTGAGGGTGGAGCACTGACAGTGCTGGCTGTATGGTGAGAGCACTGACAGTGCTATCTGTGTGGGGGGATCACTGACAGTGCTGGCTGTGTGGTGGGAGCACTGACAGTGCTGGCTGTGTGGGAACACTGACAATGCTGGCTGTGTGTGGGGGAGCTCTGACAGTGCTGGCTGTGTTGTGGGAGCACTGACAGTGCTGGCTGTGTGGGGGGAGCACTGAGAGTGCTGGCTGGGTGGGGAGCACTGGCAGTGCTGGCTGTGTGGGGGAGCACTGGCAGTGCTGGCTGTGTGGGGAGCACAGACAATGCTGGCTGTGTGGTGGGAGCACCGACAGTGCTGGCTGTGTGGGGGGAGCACTGACAGTGCTGGCTGTGTGGTGTGAGCACTGGCAGTGCTGGCTGTGTGGTGGGAGCACTGACAGTGCTGGCTGTGTGGTGGGAGCACTGACAATGCTGGCTGGGTGGTGGGAGCACTGACAGTGCTGTCTGTGTGTGCGTGCACTGACAGTGCTGGCTGTGTGGTGTGAGCACTGGCTGTGCTGGCTGTGTGGTGGGAGCACTGACAGTGCTGGCTGTGTGGGGGAGCAGTGACCGTGCTGGCTGTGGTGTGGGAGCACTGACAGTGCTGGCTGTGTGGGGAGCACTGACAGTGTGGGCTGTATGTTGGGAGCACTGACAGTGCTGGCTGTGTGGGGGAAGTACTGACACTGCTGGCTGTGTGGGGGGGAGCACTGACAGTGCTGGCTGTGTGGGGGACCACTGGCAGTGCTGTCTGTGTTGTGGGAGCACTGACAGTGCTGGCTCTGTGGGGGAGTACTGACAGTGTTGGCTCTGTGGGGGAGCACTGACAGTGCTGGCTGTGTGGTGGGAGCACAGACAGTGCTGGCTGTGTGGGGGGAGCACTGACAGTGCTGCCTGTGTGGGGGGAAGCACTGACAGTGCTGGCTTTGTGGGGGGTAGCACTGACAGTGCCGGCTTTGTGGGGAGCACTGACAGTGCTGGCTGTAGGGTGAGAGAACTGACAGTGCTGGCTGTGTGGTGGGAGCACTGACAGTACTGCCTGTGTAGGGGAAGCACTGACAGTGCTGTCTGTGTGGGGATCACTGACAGTGCTGTCTGCGTGGGGGGAGCACTGACAGTGCTGGCTGTGTGGTGAGAGCACTGACAGTGCTGGCTGTGTGGGGGGAAGCACTGACAGTGATGGCTGTGTGGGGGAGCACTGACAGTGCTGGCTTTGTGGGGGAGCACTGACAGTGCTGACTGTGTGGGGGAGCACTGACAGTGCTGGCTGTGTGGGGGGAGCACTGACAGTGCTGGTTGTGTGGTGGGAGCACTGACAGTGCTGGCTGTGTGGCGGGAGCACTGACAGTGCTGGCTGTGCGGCGGGAGCACTGACACTGCTGGCTGTGTGGGGGGGAGCACTGACAGTGCTGGCTGTGTGGGGGACCACTGGCAGTGCTGTCTGTGTTGTGGGAGCACTGACAGTGCTGGCTCTGTGGGGGAGTACTGACAGTGTTGGCTCTGTGGGGGAGCACTGACAGTGCTGGCTGTGTGGTGGGAGCACAGACAGTGCTGGCTGTGTGGGGGGAGCACTGACAGTGCTGCCTGTGTGGGGGGAAGCACTGACAGTGCTGGCTGTGTGGGGGGAGCACTGGCATTGCTGTCTATGTGTGAAGCACTGACAATGCTGGCTGTGTTGTGGGAGCACTGAATGTGCTGGCTGTGTGGTGGGGGCACTGACAGTGCTGGATGTGTGTGGGGAGCACTGACAGTGCTGGCTGTCTGGGGGGAGCACTGACAGTGCTGGCTGTGTGGGGGAGCACTGACTGTGCTGGCTGTGTGGGGGAGCACTGCCAGTGCTGGCTGTGTGGCGAGCACTGACAGTGCTGGCTGTGTTGGGAGCACTGACAGTGCTGGCTGTGCGGTGGGAGCACTGACAGTGATGGCTGTGTGGTGGGAGCACTGACAGTGCTGTCTGTGTGGTGGGAGAACTGACAGTGCTGGCTGTGTGGTGGAGCACTGACAGTGCTGTCTGTATGGGGGCAGGGCACTGACAGTGATGGCTGTGTGGGGGAGCACTGACAGTGCTGTCTGTGTGTGCGTGCACTGACAGTGCTGGCTGTGTGGTGCGAGCACTGGCTGTGCTGGCTGTGTGGTGGGAGCACTGACAGTGCTGGCTGTGTGGGGGAGCAGTGACCGTGCAGGCTGTGGTGTGGGAGCACTGACAGTGCTGGCTGTGTGGGGGGAGCACTGACAGTGCTGGCTGTGTGGGGAGCACTGACAGTGCTGGCTGTGTGGGAGGAGCACAGACAGTGCTGGCTCTGTGGGGAGCACTGACAGTGTGGGCTGTATGGTGGGAGCACTGACAGTGCTGGCTGTGTGGGAGGAGCAATGACAGTGCTGTCTGTGTGGGGGAGCACTTACAGTGCTGTCTGTGTGGGGGGAGCACTGACAGTGCTGGCTGTGCGGTGGGAGAACTGACAGTGCTGGCTGTGTGTGTGGGAGCCCTGACAGTGCTGGCTGTGTGGGGGAAGCACTGACACTGCTAGCTCTGTGGGGGGGGGAGCACTGACAGTGCTGGCTGTGTGGGGGACCACTGGCAGTGCTGTCTGTGTTGTGGGAGCACTGACAGTGCTGGCTCTGTGGGGGTACTGACAGTGTTGGCTCTGTGGGGGAGCACTGACAGTGCTGGCTGTGTGGTGGGAGCACAGACAGTGCTGGCTGTGTGGGGGGAGCACTGACAGTGCTGCCTGTGTGGGGGGAGCACTGACAGTGCTGCCTGTGTGGGGGGAAGCACTGACAGTGCTGGCTTTGTGGGGGGAAGCACTGACAGTGCCGGCTTTGTGGGGAGCACTGACAGTGCTGGCTCTGTGGGGGAGCACTGACAGTGCTGGCTGTGTGGTGGGAGCACAGACAGTGCTGGCTGTGTGGGGGGAGCACTGACAGTGCTGCCTGTGTGGGGGGAAGCACTGACAGTGCTGGCTTTGTGGGGGGAAGCACTGACAGTGCCGGCTTTGTGGGGAGCACTGACAGTGCTGGCTGTAGGGTGAGAGAACTGACAGTGCTGGCTGTGTGGGGGGAGCACTGACAGTGCTGGTTG
This sequence comes from Scyliorhinus torazame, assembly GCF_047496885.1. Taxonomy (NCBI): domain Eukaryota; kingdom Metazoa; phylum Chordata; class Chondrichthyes; order Carcharhiniformes; family Scyliorhinidae; genus Scyliorhinus; species Scyliorhinus torazame. The sequence goes on from NW_027307850.1 coordinate 248,384, forward strand.
TGTGGTGGGAGCACTGACAGTGCTGGCTGTGTGGCGGGAGCACTGACAGTGCTGGCTGTGCGGCGGGAGCACTGACACTGCTGGCTGTGTGGGGGGGAGCACTGACAGTGCTGGCTGTGTGGGGGACCACTGGCAGAGCTGTCTGTGTTGTGGGAGCACTGACAGTGCTGGCTCTGTGGGGGAGTACTGACAGTGTTGGCTCTGTGGGGGAGCACTGACAGTGCTGGCTGTGTGGTGGGAGCACAGACAGTGCTGGCTGTGTGGGGGGAGCACTGACAGTGCTGCCTGTGTGGGGGGAAGCACTGACAGTGCTGGCTGTGTGGGGGGAGCACTGGCATTGCTGTCTATGTGTGAAGCACTGACAATGCTGGCTGTGTTGTGGGAGCACTGAATGTGCTGGCTGTGTGGTGGGGGCACTGACAGTGCTGGATGTGTGTGGGGAGCACTGACAGTGCTGGCTGTCTGGGGGGAGCACTGACAGTGCTGGCTGTGTGGGGGAGCACTGACTGTGCTGACTGTGTGGGGGAGCACTGCCAGTGCTGGCTGTGTGGCGAGCACTGACAGTGCTGGCTGTGTTGGGAGCACTGACAGTGCTGGCTGTGCGGTGGGAGCACTGACAGTGATGGCTGTGTGGTGGGAGCACTGACAGTGCTGTCTGTGTGGTGGGAGAACTGACAGTGCTGGCTGTGTGGTGGAGCACTGACAGTGCTGTCTGTATGGGGGCAGGGCACTGACAGTGATGGCTGTGTGGGGAGCACTGACAGTGCTGTCTGTGTGTGCGTGCACTGACAGTGCTGGCTGTGTGGTGCGAGCACTGGCTGTGCTGGCTGTGTGGTGGGAGCACTGACAGTGCTGGCTGTGTGGGGAGCAGTGACCGTGCAGGCTGTGGTGTGGGAGCACTGACAGTGCTGGCTGTGTGGGGGAGCACTGACAGTGCTGGCTGTGTGGGGAGCACTGACAGTGCTGGCTGTGTGGGAGGAGCACAGACAGTGCTGGCTCTGTGGGGAGCACTGACAGTGTGGGCTGTATGGTGGAAGCACTGACAGTGCTGGCTGTGTGGGAGGAGCAATGACAGTGCTGTCTGTGTGGGGGAGCACTTACAGTGCTGTCTGTGTGGGGGGAGCACTGACAGTGCTGGCTGTGCGGTGGGAGAACTGACAGTGCTGGCTGTGTGTGTGGGAGCCCTGACAGTGCTGGCTGTGTGGGGGAAGCACTGACACTGCTAGCTGTGTGGGGGGGAGCACTGACAGTGCTGGCTGTGTGGGGGACCACTGGCAGTGCTGTCTGTGTTGTGGGAGCACTGACAGTGCTGGCTCTGTGGGGGTACTGACAGTGTTGGCTCTGTGGGGGAGCACTGACAGTGCTGGCTGTGTGGTGGGAGCACAGACAGTGCTGGCTGTGTGGGGGGAGCACTGACAGTGCTGCCTGTGTGGGGGGAAGCACTGACAGTGCTGGCTTTGTGGGGGGAAGCACTGACAGTGCCGGCTTTGTGGGGAGCACTGACAGTGCTGGCTGTAGGGTGAGAGAACTGACAGTGCTGGCTGTGTGGTGGGAGCACTGACAGTACTGCCTGTGTGGGGGAAGCACTGACAGTGCTGTCTGTGTGGGGGAGCACTGACAGTGCTGTCTGCGTGGGGGGAGCACTGACAGTGCTGGCTGTGTGGTGAGAGCACTGACAGTGCTGGCTGTGTGGGGGGAAGCACTGACAGTGATGGCTGTGTGGGGGAGCACTGACAGTGCTGGCTTTGTGGGGGTGCACTGACAGTGCTGACTGTGTGGGGGAGCACTGACAGTGCTGGCTGTGTAGGGGGAGCACTGACAGTGCTGGTTGTGTGGTGGGAGCACTGACAGTGCTGGCTGTGTGGCGGGAGCACTGACAGTGCTGGCTGTGTGGTGGGAGCACTGACAGTGCTGGCTCTGTGGGGGAGTGCTGACAGTGTTGGCTCTGTGGGGGAGTACTGACAGTGTTGTCTCTGTGGGGGAGTACTGACAGTGCTGGCTGTGTGGTGGGCGCACAGACAGTGCTGGCTGTGTGGGGGGAGCACTGACAGTGCTGCCTGTGTGGGGGGAAGCACTGACAGTGCTGGCTGTGTGGGGGAGCACTGACAGTGCTGGCTTTGTGGGGCTAAGCACTGACAGTGCTGGCTTTGTGGGGGAGCACTGAGAGTGCTGGCTGTGGGGTGAGAGAACTGACAGTGCTGGCTGTGTGGTGGGAGCACTGACAGTGCTGCCTGTGTGGGGGGAAGCACTGAGAGTGCTGGCTTTGTGGGGGAGCACTGACAGTGCTGGCTGTATGGGGGAGGACTGACAGTGCTGGCTGTGTGGTGGGAGCCCTGACAGTGCTGGCTGTGTGGTCGGAGCACTGACAGTGCTGGCTGTGTGGTGGGAGCCCTGACACTGCTGGCTGTGTGGGGGGAGCACAGACAGTGCTGGCTGTGTGGGTGGAGCAGAGACAGTGCTGTCTGTGTGGGGGAGCACTGAGTGTGGTGTCTGCGTGTGCGGAGCACTGACAGTGCTGGCTGTGTGGTGGGAGCACTGACAGTGCTGGCTGTGTGAGGGGAGCACTGACAATTCTGTCTGTGTGAAGCACTGACAATGCTGGCTGTTTTGTGGGAGCACTGACAGTGCTGGCTGTGTGGTGGGAGAACTGACAGTGCTGGATGTGTGTGGGGAGCACTGACAGTGCTGGCTGTCTGGGGGGAGCACTGACAGTACTGGCTGTGTGGTGGGAGCACTGACAGTGCTGGCTGTGTGAGGGGAGCACTGACATTGCTGGTTGTGTGTGGGGAGCACTGACAGTGCTGGCTGTCTGGGGGGAGCACTGACATTGCTGCTGTGTGGGGGGAGCACTGACTGTGCAGGCTGTGTGGGGGAGCACTGCCAGTGCTGGCTGTGTGGGGGAGCACTGACAGTGCTGGCTGTGTTTGGGGAGCACTGACAGTGCTGGCTGTGTGGGGGAGCACTGACAGTGATGGCTGTGTGGGGGGAGCACTGACAGTGTTGGCTCTGTGGGGGAGCACTGACAGTGCTGGCTGTGTGGTGGGAGCACTGACAGTGCTGGCTGTGTGGTGGGAGCACTGGAAGTGCTGGCTGTGTGGGGGAGCACTGACAGTGCTGGCTGTGTGGGGAGGGAGCACTGACAGTGCTGGCTGTGTGGGGAGCATTGACAGTGCTGGCTGTGTGAGGGAGCACTGACAGTGCTGGCTGTTTGGGGAGCACTGACAGTGCTGGCTGTGTGGGGGAGCACTGACAGTGCTGGCTGTGAGGGTGGAGCACTGACAGTGCTGGCTGTATGGTGAGAGCACTGACAGTGCTGTCTGTGTGGGGGGATCACTGACAGTGCTGGCTGTGTGGTGGGAGCACTGACAGTGCTGGCTGTGTGGGGAGCACTGACAATGCTGGCTGTGTGGGGGGAGCTCTGACAGTGCTGGCTGTGCGGTGGGAGCTCTGACAGTGATGGCTGTGTGGTGGGAGCACTGGCAGTGCTGTCTGTGTGGTGGGTGAACTGAGAGTGCTGGCTGTGTGGTGAGAGAACTGACAGTGCTGGGTGTGTGGGGGGAAGCACTGACAGTGATGGCTGTGTGGGGGTGCACTGACAGTGCTGTCTGTGTGGTGGGAGCACTGACAGTGCTGGCTCTGCGGGGAGCACTGACAGTGCTGGCTGAGTGGGGGTATCACTGACAGTGCTGTCTGTGTTGGGGAGCACTGACAGTGCTGCCTGTGTGGTGGGAGCACTGACAGTGCTGGATGTAGGTGTGGGAGCACTGACAGTGCTGGCTGTGTTTGGGGGGCACTGACAGTGCTGGCTGTGTGGGGGAGCACTGACAGTGATGGCTGTGTGGGGGAGCCCTGACAGTGCTGGCTGTGTGGGGGAAGCACTGACAGTGCTGTCTGCGTGGGGGGAGCACTGACAGTGCTGGCTGTGTGGTGGGAGCACTGACAGTGTTGGCTCTGTGGGGGAGCACTGACAGTGCTGGCTGTGTGGTGGGAGCACTGACAGTGCTGGCTGTGTGGTGGGAGCACTGGCAGTGCTGGCAGTGTGGGGGGAGCACTGACAGTGCTGGCTGTGTGGTGGGAGCACTGACAGTGCTGGCTGTGTGGTGGGAGCACTGACAGAGCTGGCTGTGTGCGGGGGAGCACTGACAGTGCTGGCTGTGTGGGGGAGCACTGACAGTGCTGGCTGTGTGGGGGGAGCACTGACAGTGCTGGCTGCGTGGGGGGAGCACTGACAGTGCTGGCTGTGTGGTGGGAGCACTGACAGTGCTGGCTGTGTGAGGAGAGCACTGACATTGCTGTCTGTGTGTGAAGCACTGACAATGCTGGCTGTGTTGTGGGAGCACTGACAGTGCTGGCTGTGTGGTGGGAGCACTGACAGTGCTGGATGTGTGTGGGGAGCACTGACAGTGCTGGCTGTGTGTGAAGCACTGACAATGCTGGCTGTGTTGTGGGAGCACTGACAGTGCTGGCTGTGTGGTGGGAGCACTGGCAGTGCTGGATGTGTGTGGGGAGCACTGACAGTGCTGGCTGTCTGGGGAGAGCACTGACAGTGCTTGCAGTGTGGGGGGAGCACTGACTGTGCTGGCTGTGTGGGGGAGCACTGCCAGTGCTGGCTGTGTGCGGGAGCACTGACAGTGCTGGCTGTGTTTGGGGAGCACTGACAGTGCTGTCTGTGTGGGGGAGCACTGACAGTGATGGTTGTGTGGGGGGAGCACTGACAGTGCTGGCTGTGTTTGGGGAGCACTGACAGTGCTGTCTGTGTGGGGGAGCACTGACAGTGATGGTTGTGTGGGGGGAACACTGACAGTGCTGGCTGTGTCTGGGGAAGCACTGACAGTGCTGGCTGTGTGGTGGGAGCAATGACAGTTTTGGCTCTGTGGGGGAGCACTGACAGTGCTGTCTGTGTGGTGGGAGCACTGACAGTGCTGTCTGTGTGGGGGGATCACTGACAGTGCTGGCTGTGTGGGGGAGCACTGACAGTGCTGGCTGTGTGGGGAGCACTGACAATGCTGGCTGTGTGGGGGGGGAGCTCTGACAGTGCTGGCTGTGTTGTGGGAGCACTGACAGTGCTGGCTGTGTGGGGGGAAGCACTGACAGTGCTGGCTGTGTGGGGGAGCACTGACAGTGCTGGCTTTGTGGGGGGAAGCACTGACAGTGCTGGCTTTGTGGGGGAGCACTGACAGTGCTGGCTGTGGGGTGAGAGAACTGACAGTGCTGGCTGTGTGGTGGGAGCACTGACAGTGCTGCCTGTGTGGGGGGAAGCACTGACAGTGCTGTCTGTGTGGGGGAGCACTGACAGTGCTGTCTGCGTGGGGGGAGCACTAACAGTGCTGGCTGTGTGGTGGGAGCACTGACAGTGCTGGCTGTGTGAGGGGAGCACTGACATTGCTGTCTGTGTGTGAAGCACTGACAATGCTGGCTGTGTTGTGGGAGCACGGACAGTGCTGGCTGTGTGGTGGGAGCACTGACAGTGCTGGATGTGTGTGGGGAGTACTGACAGTGCTGGCTGTCTGGGGGGAGCACTGACAGTGCTGGCAGTGTGGGGGGAGCACTGACTGTGCTGGCTGTGTGGGGGAGCACTGCCAGTGCTGGCTGTGTGCGGGAGCACTGACAGTGCTGGCTGTGTTTGGGGAGCACTGACAGTGCTGTCTGTGTGGGGGAGCACTGACAGTGATGGTTGTGTGGGGGAGCACTGACAGTGCTGGCTGTGTTTGGGGAGCACTGACAGTGCTGTCTGTGTGGGGGAGCACTGACAGTGATGGTTGTGTGGGGGGAGCACTGATAGTGCTGGCTGTGTCTGGGGAAGCACTGACAGTGCTGGCTGTGTGGTGGGAGCAATGACAGTTTTGGCTCTGTGGGGGAGCACTGACAGTGCTGGCTGTGTGGTGGGAGCACTGGCAGTGCTGGCTGTGTGGGGGGAGCACTGACAGTGCTGGGTGTGTGGGGAGGGAGCACTGACAGTGCTGGCTATGTGGGGGAGCATTGACAGTGCTGGCTGTGTGGGCGAGCACTGACAGTGCTGGCTGTGTGGGGAGCACTGACAGTGCTGGCTGTGTGGGGGGAGCACTGACAGTGCTGGCTGTGAGGGTGGAGCACTGACAGTGCTGGCTGTATGGTGAGAGCACTGACAGTGCTGTCTCTGTGGGGGGATCACTGACAGTGCTGGCTGTGTGGTGGGAGCACTGACAGTGCTGGCTGTGTGGGGAGCACTGACAATGCTGGCTGTGTGGGGGGGAGCTCTGACAGTGCTGGCTGTGCGGTGGGAGCACTGACAGTGATGGCTGTGTGGTGGGAGCACTGACAGTGCTGTCTGTGTGGTGGGAGAACTGACAGTGCTGGCTGTGTGGTGAGAGAACTGACAGTGCTGGCTGTGTGGGGGGAAGCACTGACAGTGATGGCTGTGTGGGGGAGCACTGACAATGCTGTCTGTGTGGTGGGAGCACTGACAGTGCTGGCTCTGTGGGGAGCACTGACAGTGCTGGCTGAGTGGGGGTATCACTGACAGTGCTGTCTGTGTGGGGGGAGCACTGACAGTGCTGGCTGTGTGGTGGGAGCACTGACAGTGCTGGTTGTAGGTGTGGGAGCACTGACAGTGTTGGCTCTGTGGGGGAGCACTGACAGTGCTCGCTGTGTGGTGGGAGCACTGACAGTGCTGGCTGTGTGGTGGGAGCACTGGCAGTGCTGTCTGTGTGGGGGGAGCACTGACAGTGCTGGCTGTGTGGGGAGGGAGCACTGACAGTGCTGGCTGTGTGGGCGAGCATTGACAGTGCTGACTGTGTGGGGGAGCACTGACAGTGCTGGCTGTGTGGGGAGCACTGACAGTGCTGGCTGTGTGGGGGGAGCACTGACAGTGCTGGCTGTGAGGGTGGATCACTGACAGTGCTGGCTGTATGGTGAGAGCACTGACAGTGCTGTCTATGTGGGGTGATCACTGACAGTGCTGGCTGTGTGGTGGGAGCACTGACAGTGCTGGCTGTGTGGGGAGCACTGACAATGCTGGCTGTGTGGGGGAGCTCTGACAGTGCTGGCTGTGTTGTGGGAGCACTGACAGTGCTGGCTGTGTGGGGGGAGCACTGACAGTGCTGGCTGGGTGGGGAGCACTGACAGTGCTGGCTGTGTGGTGGGAGCACTGACAGTGCTGGCTGTGTGGGGGGAGCACTGACAGTGCTGGCTGTGTGGTGGGAGCACTGACAATGCTGGCTGGGTGGTGGGAGCACTGACAGTGCTGGCTGTGTGGGCGTGCACTGACAGTGCTGGCTGTGTGGTGTGAGCACTGGCTGTGCTGGCTGTGTGGTGGGAGCACTGACAGTGCTGGCTGTGTGGGGGAGCAGTGACCGTGCTGGCTGTGGTGTGGGAGCACTGACAGTGCTGGCTGTGTGGGGGAGCACTGACAGTGCTGGCTGTGTGGGGGAGCACTGACAGTGCTGGCTGTGTGGGAGGAGCACAGACAGTGCTGGCTCTGTGGGGAGCACTGACAGTGTGGGCTGTATGGTGGGAGCACTGACAGTGCTGGCTGTGTGGGGGGAGCAATGACAGTGCTGTCTGTGTGGGGGAGCACTTACAGTGCTGTCTGTGTGGGGGGAGCACTGACAGTGCTGGCTGTGCGATGTGAGCACTGACAGTGCTGACTGTGTGGGGGAAGCACTGACACTGCTGGCTGTGTGGGGGGAGCACTGACAGTGCTGGCTGTGTGGGGGACGCACTGACACTGCTGGCTGTGTGGGGGAGCACTGACAGTGCTGGCTTTGTGGGGGGATGCACTGACAGTGCTGGCTTTGTGGGGGAGCACTGACAGTGCTGGCTGTGGGGTGAGAGAACTGACAGTGCTGGCTGTGTGGTGGGAGCACTGACAGTGCTGCCTGTGTGGTGGGAGAACTGACAGTGCTGGCTGTGTGGGTGGAGCACTGACAGTGCTGGCTGTGTGGGGGGAGCACAGACAGTGCTGGCTTTGTGAGGGAGCACTGACAGTGCTGGCTGTATGGGGGGAGGACTGACAGTGCTGGCTGTGTGGTGGGAGCCCTGACATTGCTGGCTGTGTGGGGGGAGCACAGACAGTGCTGGCTGTGTGGGGGGAGCACAGACAGTGCTGTCTGTGTGGGGGAGCACTGACAGTGCTGGCTGTGTGGGGGAGCACTGCCAGTGCTGGCTGTGTGCGGGAGCACTGACAGTGCTGGCTGTGTTTGGGGAGCACTGACAGTGCTGTCTGTGTGGGGGAGCACTGACAGTGATGGTTGTGTGGGGGAGCACTGACAGTGCTGGCTGTGTTTGGGGAGCACTGACAGTGCTGTCTGTGTGGGGGAGCACTGACAGGGATGGTTGTGTGGGGGGAGCAATGACAGTTTTGGCTCTGTGGGGGAGCACTGACAGTGCTGGCTGTGTGGTGGGAGCACTGACAGTGCTGGCTGTGTGGTGGGAGCACTGGCAGTGCTGGCTGTGTGGGGGAGCACTGACAGTGCTGGGTGTGTGGGGAGGGAGCACTGACAGTGCTGGCTATGTGGGGGAGCATTGACAGTGCTGGCTGTGTGGGCGAGCACTGCCAGTGCTGGCTGTGATGGGAGCACTGACAGTGCTGGCTGTGTGCGGGGAGCACTGACAGTGCTGGCTGTGAGGGTGGAGCACTGACAGTGCTGGCTGTATGGTGAGAGCACTGACAGTGCTGTCTCTGCGGGGGGATCACTGACAGTGCTGGCTGTGTGGTGGGAGCACTGACAGTGCTGGCTGTGTGGGGAGCACTGACAATGCTGGCTGTGTGGGGGGGAGCTCTGACAGTGCTGGTTGTGCGGTGGGAGCACTGACAGTGATGGCTGTGTGGTGGGAGCACTGACAGTGCTGTCTGTGTGGTGGGAGAACTGACAGTGCTGGCTGTGTGGTGAGAGAACTGACAGTGCTGGCTGTGTGGGGGGAAGCACTGACAGTGATGGCTGTGTGGGGGAGCACTGACAATGCTGTCTGTGTGGTGGGAGCACTGACAGTGCTGGCTCTGTGGGGAGCACTGACAGTGCTGGCTGAGTGGGGGTATCACTGACAGTGCTGTCTGTGTGGGGGGAGCACTGACAGTGCTGGCTGTGTGGTGGGAGCACTGACAGTGCTGGTTGTAGGTGTGGGAGCACTGACAGTGTTGGCTCTGTGGGGGAGCACTGACAGTGCTCGCTGTGTGGTGGGAGCACTGACAGTGCTGGCTGTGTGGTGGGAGCACTGGCAGTGCTGTCTGTGTGGGGGGAGCACTGACAGTGCTGGCTGTGTGGGGAGGGAGCACTGACAGTGCTGGCTGTGTGGGGGAGCATTGACAGTGCTGACTGTGTGGGGGAGCACTGACAGTGCTGGCTGTGTGGGGAGCACTGACAGCGCTGGCTGTGTGGGGGAGCACTGACAGTGCTGGCTGTGAGGGTGGAGCACTGACAGTGCTGGCTGTATGGTGAGAGCACTGACAGTGCTGTCTATGTGGGGTGATCACTGACAGTGCTGGCTGTGTGGTGGGAGCACTGACAGTGCTGGCTGTGTGGGGAGCACTGACAATGCTGGCTGTGTGGGGGAGCTCTGACAGTGCTGGCTGTGTTGTGGGAGCACTGACAGTGCTGGCTGTGTGGGGGGAGCACTGACAGTGCTGGCTGGGTGGGGAGCACTGACAGTGCTGGCTGTGTGGGGGAGCATTGGCAGTGCTGGCTGTGTGGGGAGCACTGACCATGCTGGCTGTGTGGTGGGAGCACTGACAGTGCTGGCTGTGTGGGGGGAGCACTGACAGTGCTGGCTGTGTGGTGGGAGCACTGACAATGCTGGGTGGGTGGTGGGAGCACTGACAGTGCTGGCTGTGTGGGCGTGCACTGACAGTGCTGGCTGTGTGGTGTGAGCACTGGCTGTGCTGGCTGTGTGGTGGGAGCACTGACAGTGCTGGCTGTGTGGGGGAGCAGTGACCGTGCTGGCTGTGGTGTGGGAGCACTGACAGTGCTGGCTGTGTGGGGGGAGCACTGACAGTGCTGGCTGTGTGGGGGAGCACTGAAGTGCTGGCTGTGTGGGAGGAGCACAGACAGTGCTGGCTCTGTGGGGAGCACTGACAGTGTGGGCTGTATGGTGGGAGCACTGACAGTGCTGGCTGTGTGGGGGGGAGCAATGACAGTGCTGTCTGTGTGGGGGAGCACTTACAGTGCTGTCTGTGTGGGGGGAGCACTGACAGTGCTGGCTGTGCGATGTGAGCACTGACAGTGCTGACTGTGTGGGGGAAGCACTGACACTGCTGGCTGTGTGGGGGGAGCACTGACAGTGCTGGCTGTGTGGGGGACGCACTGACACTGCTGGCTGTGTGGGGGGGAGCACTGACAGTGCTGGCTTTGTGGGGGGATGCACTGACAGTGCTGGCTTTGTGGGGGAGCACTGACAGTGCTGGCTGTGGGGTGAGAGAACTGACAGTGCTGGCTGTGTGGTGGGAGCACTGACAGTGCTGCCTGTGTGGTGGGAGAACTGACAGTGCTGGCTGTGTGGGTGGAGCACTGACAGTGCTGGCTGTGTGGGGGGAGCACAGACAGTGCTGGCTTTGTGGGGGAGCACTGACAGTGCTGGCTGTATGGGGGAGGACTGACAGTGCTGGCTGTGTGGTGGGAGCCCTGACATTGCTGGCTGTGTGGGGGGAGCACAGACAGTGCTGGCTGTGTGGGGGGAGCACAGACAGTGCTGTCTGTGTGGGGGAGCACTGACAGTGCTGTCTGCGTGGGGGGAGCACTGACAGTGCTGGCTGTGTGGTGTGAGCACTGACAGTGCTGGCTGTGTGGGGGGAAGCACTGACAGTGATGGCTGTGTGGGGGAGCACTGACAGTGCTGGCTTTGTGGGGGAGCACTGACAGTGCTGACTGTGTGGGGGAGCACTGACCGTGCTGGCTGTGTGGGGGGAGCACTGACAGTGCTGGCTGTGTGGTGGGAGCACTGACAGTGCTGGCTGTGTGGCGGGAGCACTGACAGTGCTGGCTGTGTGGTGGGAGCACTTGCAGTGCTGGCTGTGTGGGGGGAGCACTGACATTGCTGTCTGTGTGTGAAGCACTGACAATGCTGGCTGTGTTGTGGGAGCACTGAATGTGCTGGCTGTGAGGTGGGAGCACTGACAGTGCTGGATGTGTGTGGGGAGCACTGACAGTGCTGGCTGTCTGGGGGGAGCACTGACAGTGCTGGCTGTGTGTGGGAGTACTGCCAGTGCTGGCTGTGTGGGGGAGCACTGACAGTGCTGGCTGTGTTGGGAGCACTGACAGTGCTGGAAGTGCGGTGGGAGCACTGACAGTGATGGCTGTGTGGTGGGAGCACTGACAGTGCTGTCTGTGTGGTGGGAGAACTGACAGTGCTGGCTGTGTGGTGGAGCACTGACAGTGCTGTCTGTGTGGGGGGAGGACACTGGCAGTGCTGGCTGTGTAGGAGCAGCGCTGGCAGTGCTGGCTGAGTGGGGAGCACTGACAGTGCTGTCTGTGTGGGGGAGCACTTACAGTGCTGTCTGTGAGAGGGGAGCACTGACAGTGCTGGCTGTGCGGTGGGAGCACTGACAGTGCTGGCTGTGTGTGTGGGAGCCCTGACACGGCTGGCTGTGTGGGGGGAGCACTGACAGTGCTGTCTGTATGGGGGACCACTGGCAGTGCTGTCTGTGCGGTGGGAGCACTGACAGTGCTGGCTCTGTGGGGGAGTACTGACAGTGTTGGCTCTGTGGGGGAGCACTGACAGTGCTGGCTGTGTGGTGGGCGCACAGACAGTGCTGGCTGTGTGGGGGGAGCACTGATAGTGCTGCCTGTATGGGGGGAAGCACTGACAGTGCTGGCTGTGTGGGGGAGCACTGAGAGTGCTGGCTGTGGGGTGAGAGAACTGACAGTGCTGGCTGTGTGGGGGGAGGACTGACAGTGCTGGCTGTGTGGTGGGAGCCCTGACAGTGCTGGCTGTGTGGGGGGAGCACAGACAGTGCTGGCTGTGTGGGTGGAGCACAGACAGTGCTGTCTGTGTGGGGAGCACTGACAGTGCTGTCTGCGTGGGCGGAGCACTGACAGTGCTGGCTGTGTGGTGGGAGCACTGACAGTGCTGGCTGTGTGAGGGGAGCACTGACATTGCTGTCTGTGTGTGAAGCACTGACAATGCTGGCTGTTTTGTGGGAGCACTGACAGTGCTGGCTGTGTGGTGGGAGCACTGACAGTGCTGGATGTGTGTGGGGAGCACTGACAGTGCTGGCTGTCTGGGGGGAGCACTGACAGTACTGGCTGTGTGGTGGGAGCACTGACAGTGCTGGCTGTGTGAGGGGAGCACTGACATTGCTGGATGTGTGTGGGGAGCACTGACAGTGCTGGCTGTCTGGGGGGAGCACTGACAGTGCTGCTGTGTGGGGGAGCACTGACTGTGCTGGCTGTGTGGGGGAGCACTGCCAGTGCTGGCTGTGTGGGGGAGCACTGACAGTGCTGGCTGTGTTTGGGGAGCACTGACAGTGCTGGCTGTGTGGGGGAGCACTGACAGTGATGGCTGTGTGGGGGAAGCACTGACAGTGCTGGCTGTGTCTGGGGAAGCACTGACAGTGCTGGCTGTGTGGTGGGAGCATTGACAGTGTTGGCTCTGTGGGGGAGCACTGACAGTGCTGGCTGTGTGGTGGGAGCACTGACAGTGCTGGCTGTGTGGTGGGATCACTGGCAGTGCTGGCTGTGTGGGGGGAGCACTGACAGTGCTGGCTGTGTGGGAGGGAGCACTGACAGTGCTGGCTGTGTGGGGAGCAGTGACAGTGCTGGCTGTGTGAGGGAGCACTGACAGTGCTGGCTGTTTGGGGAGCACTGACAGTGCTGGCTGTGTGGGGGGAGCACTGACAGTGCTGGCTGTGAGGGTGGAGCACTGACAGTGCTGGCTGTATGGTGAGAGCACTGACAGTGCTGTCTGTGTGGGGGGATCACTGACAGTGCTGGCTGTGTGGTGGGAGCACTGACAGTGCTGGCTTTGTGGGGGAGCACTGACAGTGCTGACTGTGTGGGGGAGCACTGACCGTGCTGGCTGTGTGGGGGGAGCACTGACAGTGCTGGCTGTGTGGTGGGAGCACTGACAGTGCTGGCTGTGTGGCGGGAGCACTGACAGTGCTGGCTGTGTGGTGGGAGCACTTGCAGTGCTGGCTGTGTGGGGGGAGCACTGACATTGCTGTCTGTGTGTGAAGCACTGACAATGCTGGCTGTGTTGTGGGAGCACTGAATGTGCTGGCTGTGAGGTGGGAGCACTGACAGTGCTGGATGTGTGTGGGGAGCACTGACAGTGCTGGCTGTCTGGGGGGAGCACTGACAGTGCTGGCTGTGTGTGGGAGTACTGCCAGTGCTGGCTGTGTGGGGGAGCACTGACAGTGCTGGCTGTGTTGGGAGCACTGACAGTGCTGGAAGTGCGGTGGGAGCACTGACAGTGATGGCTGTGTGGTGGGAGCACTGACAGTGCTGTCTGTGTGGTGGGAGAACTGACAGTGCTGGCTGTGTGGTGGAGCACTGACAGTGCTGTCTGTGTGGGGGGAGGACACTGGCAGTGCTGGCTGTGTAGGAGCAGCGCTGGCAGTGCTGGCTGAGTGGGGGAGCACTGACAGTGCTGTCTGTGTGGGGGAGCACTTACAGTGCTGTCTGTGAGAGGGGAGCACTGACAGTGCTGGCTGTGCGGTGGGAGCACTGACAGTGCTGGCTGTGTGTGTGGGAGCCCTGACACGGCTGGCTGTGTGGGGGGAGCACTGACAGTGCTGTCTGTATGGGGGACCACTGGCAGTGCTGTCTGTGCGGTGGGAGCACTGACAGTGCTGGCTCTGTGGGGGAGTACTGACAGTGTTGGCTCTGTGGGGGAGCACTGACAGTGCTGGCTGTGTGGTGGGCGCACAGACAGTGCTGGCTGTGTGGGGGGAGCACTGACAGTGCTGCCTGTATGGGGGGAAGCACTGACAGTGCTGGCTGTGTGGGGGAGCACTGAGAGTGCTGACTGTGGGGTGAGAGAACTGACAGTGCTGGCTGTGTGGGGGGAGGACTGACAGTGCTGGCTGTGTGGTGGGAGCCCTGACAGTGCTGGCTGTGTGGGGCGAGCACAGACAGTGCTGGCTGTGTGGGTGGAGCACAGACAGTGCTGTCTGTGTGGGGAGCACTGACAGTGCTGTCTGCGTGGGCGGAGCACTGACAGTGCTGGCTGTGTGGTGGGAGCACTGACAGTGCTGGCTGTGTGAGGGGAGCACTGACATTGCTGTCTGTGTGTGAAGCACTGACAATGCTGGCTGTTTTGTGGGAGCACTGACAGTGCTGGCTGTGTGGTGGGAGCACTGACAGTGCTGGATGTGTGTGGGGAGCACTGACAGTGCTGGCTGTCTGGGGGGAGCACTGACAGTACTGGCTGTGTGGTGGGAGCACTGACAGTGCTGGCTGTGTGAGGGGAGCACTGACATTGCTGGATGTGTGTGGGGAGCACTGACAGTGCTGGCTGTCTGGGGGGAGCACTGACAGTGCTGCTGTGTGGGGGGAGCACTGACTGTGCTGGCTGTGTGGGGGAGCACTGCCAGTGCTGGCTGTGTGGGGGAGCACTGACAGTGCTGGCTGTGTTTGGGGAGCACTGACAGTGCTGGCTGTGTGGGGGAGCACTGACAGTGATGGCTGTGTGGGGGAGCGCTGACAGTGCTGGCTGTGTTTGGGGAGCACTGACAGTGCTGGCTGTGTGGTGGGAGCATTGACAGTGTTGGCTCTGTGGGGGAGCACTGACAGTGCTGGCTGTGTGGTGGGAGCACTGACAGTGCTGGCTGTGTGGTGGGATCACTGGCAGTGCTGGCTGTGTGGGGGGAGCACTGACAGTGCTGGCTGTGTGGGGAGGGAGCACTGACAGTGCTGGCTGTGTGGGGGAGCACTAACAGTGCTGGCTGTGTGAGGGAGCACTGACAGTGCTGGCTGTTTGGGGAGCACTGACAGTGCTGGCTGTGTGGGGGGAGCACTGACAGTGCTGGCTGTGAGGGTGGAGCACTGACAGTGCTGGCTGTATGGTGAGAGCACTGACAGTGCTGTCTGTGTGGGGGGATCACTGACAGTGCTGGCTGTGTGGTGGGAGCACTGACAGTGCTGGCTGTGTGGGGAGCACTGACAATGCTGGCTGTGTGGGGGGGGGGGAGCTCTGAAAGTGTTGGCTGTGCGGTGGGAGCTCTGACAGTGATGGCTGTGTAGTGGGAGCACTGACAGTGCTGGCTCTGTGGGGAGCACTGACAGTGCTGGCTGAGTGGGGGTATCACTGACAGTGCTGGTTGTAGGTGTGGGAGCACTGACAGTGCTGGCTGTGTTTGGGGGGCACTGACAGTGCTGGCTGAGTGGGGGTATCACTGACAGTGCTGTCTGTGTGGGGGAGCACTGACAGTGATGACTGTGTGGGGGGTGCCCTGACAGTGCAGGCTGTGTGGGGGAAGCACTGACAGTGCTGTCTGCGTGGGGGTGGACTGACAGTGCTGGCTGTGTGGTGGGAGCACTGACAGTGTTGGCTCTGTGGGGGAGCACTGACAGTGCTGGCTGTGTGGTGGGAGCACTGACAGTGCTGGCTGTGTGGTGGGAGCACTGGCAGTGCTGGCTGTGTTTTGGGAGCACTGACAGTGCTGGCTGTGTGGGGAGGGAGCACTGACAGTGCTGGCTGTGTGGGGGAGCATTGACAGTGCTGGCTGTGTGGGGGAGCACTGACAGTGCTGGCTGAGTGGGGAGCACTGACAGTGCTGGCTGTGTGGGGGAGCACTGACAGTGCTGGCTGTGAGGGTGGAGCACTGACAGTGCTGGCTGTATGGTGAGAGCACTGACAGTGCTGTCTGTGTGGGGGGATCACTGACAGTGCTGGCTGTGTGGTGGGAGCACTGACAGTGCTGGCTGTGTGGGAACACTGACAATGCTGGCTGTGTGTGGGGGAGCTCTGACAGTGCTGGCTGTGTTGTGGGAGCACTGACAGTGCTGGCTGTGTGGGGGGAGCACTGAGTGTGCTGGCTGGGTGGGGAGCACTGGCAGTGCTGGCTGTGTGGGGGAGCACTGGCAGTGCTGGCTGTGTGGGGAGCACAGACAATGCTGGCTGTATGGTGGGAGCACTGACAGTGCTGGCTGTGTGGGGGGAGCACTGACAGTGCTGGCTGTGTGGTGTGAGCACTGGCAGTGCTGGCTGTGTGGTGGGAGCACTGACAGTGCTGGCTGTGTGGTGGGAGCACTGACAATGCTGGCTGGGTGGTGGGAGCACTGACAGTGCTGTCTGTGTGTGCGTGCACTGACAGTGCTGGCTGTGTGGTGTGAGCACTGGCTGTGCTGGCTGTGTGGTGGGAGCACTGACAGTGCTGGCTGTGTGGGGGAGCAGTGACCGTGCTGGCTGTGGTGTGGGAGCACTGACAGTGCTGGCTGTGTGGGGAGCACTGACATTGTGGGCTGTATGGTGGGAGCACTGACAGTGCTGGCTGTGTGGGAGGAGCAATGACAGTGCTGTCTGTGTGGGGGAGCACTGACAGTGATGGCTGTGTGGGGGGTGCCCTAGCAGTGCTGGCTGTGTGGGGGAAGCACTGACAGTGCTGTCTGCGTGGGGGTGGACTGACAGTGCTGGCTGTGTGGTGGGAGCACTGACAGTGTTGGCTCTGTGGGGGAGCACTGACAGTGCTGGCTGTGTGGTGGGAGCACTGACAGTGCTGGCTGTGTGGTGGGAGCACTGGCAGTGCTGGCTGTGTGTGGGGAGCACTGACAGTGCTGGCTGTGTGGGGAGGGAGCACTGACAGTGCTGGCTGTATGGTGAGAGCACTGACAGTGCTGTCTGTGTGGGGGGATCACTGACAGTGCTGGCTGTGTGGTGGGAGCACTGACAGTGCTGGCTGTGTGGGAACACTGACAATGCTGGCTGTGTGTGGGGGAGCTCTGACAGTGCTGGCTGTGTTGTGGGAGCACTGACAGTGCTGGCTGTGTGGGGGGAGCACTGAGAGTGCTGGCTGGGTGGGGAGCACTGGCAGTGCTGGCTGTGTGGGGGAGCACTGGCAGTGCTGGCTGTGTGGGGAGCACAGACAATGCTGGCTGTGTGGTGGGAGCACTGACAGTGCTGGCTGTGTGGGGGGAGCACTGACAGTGCTGGCTGTGTGGTGTGAGCACTGGCAGTGCTGGCTGTGTGGTGGGAGCACTGACAGTGCTGGCTGTGTGGTGGGAGCACTGACAATGCTGGCTGGGTGGTGGGAGCACTGACAGTGCTGTCTGTGTGTGCGTGCACTGACAGTGCTGGCTGTGTGGTGTGAGCACTGGCTGTGCTGGCTGTGTGGTGGGAGCACTGACAGTGCTGGCTGTGTGGGGGAGCAGTGACCGTGCTGGCTGTGGTGTGGTAGCACTGACAGTGCTGGCTGTGTGGGGAGCACTGACAGTGTGGGCTGTATGGTGGGAGCACTGAGAGTGCTGGCTGTGTGGGAGGAGCAATGACAGTGCTGTCTGTGTGGGGGAAGTACTGACACTGCTGGCTGTGTGGGGGGGGAGCACTGACAGTGCTGGCTGTGTGGGGGACCACTGGCAGTGCTGTCTGTGTTGTGGGAGCACTGACAGTGCTGTCTGCGTGGGGGGAGCACTGACAGTGCTGGCTGTGTGGTGAGAGCACTGACAGTGCTGGCTGTATGGGGGGAAGCACTGACAGTGATGGCTGTGTGGGGGAGCACTGACAGTGCTGGCTTTGTGGGGGAGCACTGACAGTGCTGACTGTGTGGGGGAGCACTGACAGTGCTGGCTGTGTGGGGGAGCACTGACAGTGATGGCTGTGTGGTGGGAGCACAGACAGTGCTGGCTGTGTGGGGGGAGCACTGACAGTGCTGCCTGTGTGGGGGGAAGCACTGACAGTGCTGGCTTTGTGGGGGGAAGCACTGACAGTGCCGGCTTTGTGGGGAGCACTGACAGTGCTGGCTGTAGGGTGAGAGAACTGACAGTGCTGGCTGTGTGGTGGGAGCACTGACAGTACTGCCTGTGTGGGGGAAGCACTGACAGTCCTGTCTGTGTGGGGAGCACTGACAGTGCTGTCTGCGTGGGGGGAGCACTGACAGTGCTGGCTGTGTGGTGAGAGCACTGACAGTGCTGGCTGTATGGGGGGAAGCACTGACAGTGATGGCTGTGTGGGGGAGCACTGACAGTGCTGGCTTTGTGGGGGAGCACTGACAGTGCTGACTGTGTGGGGGAGCACTGACAGTGCTGGCTGTGTGGGGGAGCACTGACAGTGCTGGTTGTGTGGTGGGAGCACTGACAGTGCTGGCTGTGTGGCGGGAGCACTGACAGTGCTGGCTGTGTGGTGGGAGCACTTACAGTGCTGGCTGTGTGGGGGGAGCACTGGCATTGCTGTCTATGTGTGAAGCACTGACAATGCTGGATGTGTTGTGGGAGCACAGAATGTGCTGGCTGTGTGGTGGGGGCACTGATAGTACTGGATGTGTGTGGGGAGCACTGACAGTGCTGGCTGTCTGGGGGGAGCACTGACAGTGCTGGCTGTGTGGGGGGAGCACTGACTGTGCTGGCTGTGTGGGGGAGCACTGCCAGTGCTGGCTGTGTGGCGAGCACTGACAATGCTGGCTGTGTTGGGAGCACTGACAGTGCTGGCTGTGCGGTGGGAGCACTGACAGTGATGGCTGTGTGGTGGGAGCACTGACAGTGCTGTCTGTGTGGTGGGAGAACTGACAGTGCTGGCTGTGTGGTGGAGCACTGACAGTGCTGTCTGTGTGGGGGCAGGGCACTGACAGTGATGGCAATGTGGGGGAGCACTGACAGTGCTGTCTGTGTGTGCGTGCACTGACAGTGCTGGCTGTGTGGTGTGAGCACTGGCTGTGCTGGCTGTGTGGTGGGAGCACTGACAGTGCTGGCTGTGTGGGGGAGCAGTGACCGTGCACGCTGTGGTGTGGGAGCACTGACAGTGCTGGCTGTGTGGGGGGAGCACTGACAGTGCTGGCTGTGTGGGGGAGCACTGACAGTGCTGGCTGTGTGGGAGGAGCACAGACAGTGCTGGCTCTGTGGGGAGCACTGACAGTGTGGGCTGTATGGTGGGAGCACTGACAGTACTGGCTGTGTGGGAGGAGCAATGACAGTGCTGTCTGTGTGGGGGAGCACTTACAGTGCTGTCTGTGTGGGGGGAGCACTGACAGTGCTGGCTGTGCGGTGGGAGCACTGACAGTGCTGGCTGTGTGTGTGGGAGCCCTGACAGTGCTGGCTGTGTGGGGGATACACTGTCACTGCTGGCTGTGTGGGGGGGAGCACTGACAGTGCTGGCTGTGTGGGGGACCACTGGCAGTGCTGTCTGTGTTGTGGGAGCACTGACAGTGCTGGCTCTGTGGGGGAGTACTGACAGTGTTGGCTCTGTGGGGGAGCACTGACAGTGCTGGCTGTGTGGTGGGAGCACAGATAGTGCTGGCTGTGTGGGGGGAGCACTGACAGTGCTGCCTGTGTGGGGGGAAGCACTGACAGTGCTGGCTTTGTGGGGGGAAGCACTGAAAGTGCCGGCTTTGTGGGGAGCACTGACAGTGCTGGCTGTAGGGTGAGAGAACTGACAGTGCTGGCTGTGTGGTGGGAGCACTGACAGTACTGCCTGTGTGGGGGAAGCACTGACAGTGCTGTCTGTGTGGGGGAGCACTGACAGTGCTGTCTGCGTGGGGGGAGCACTGACAGTGCTGGCTGTGTGGTGAGAGCACTGACAGTGCTGGCTGTGTGGGGGGAAGCACTGACAGTGATGGCTGTGTGGGGGAGCACTGACAGTTCTGGCTTTGTGGGGGAGCACTGACAGTGCTGACTGTGTGGGGGAGCACTGACAGTGCTGGCTGTGTAGGGGGAGCACTGACAGTGCTGGTTGTGTGGTGGGAGCACTGACAGTGCTGGCTGTGTGGCGGGAGCACTGACAGTGCTGGCTGTGTGGTGGGAGCACTTACAGTGCTGGCTGTGTGGGGGGAGCACTGACATTGATGTCTATGTGTGAAGCACTGACAATGCTGGCTGTGTTGTGGGAGCACTGAATGTGCTGGCTGTGTGGTGGGGGCACTGACAGTGCTGGATGTGTGTGGGGAGCACTGACAGTGCTGGCTGTCTGGGGGGAGCACTGACATGCTGGCTGTGTGGGGGGAGCACTGACTGTGCTGGCTGTGTGGGGGAGCACTGCCAGGGCTGGCTGTGTGGCGAGCACTGACAGTGCTGGCTGTGTGGCGAGCACTGACAGTGCTGGCTGTGCGGTGGGAGCACTGACAGTGATGGCTGTGTGGTGGGAGCACTGACAGTGCTGTCTGTGTGGTGGGAGAACTGACAGTGCTGGCTGTGTGGTGGAGCACTGACAGTGCTGTCTGTGTGGGGGCAGGGCACTGACAGTGATGGCTGTGTGGGGAGCACTGACAGTGCTGGCTTTGTGGGGGGAGCACTGACAGTGCTGACTGTGTGGGGGAGCACTGACAGTGCTGGCTGTGTGGTGGGAGCACTTGCAGTGCTGGCTGTGTGGGGGGAGCACTGACATTGCTGTCTGTGTGTGAAGCATTGACAATGCTGGCTGTGTTGTGGGAGCACTGAATGTGCTGGCTGTGAGGTGGGAGCACTGACAGTGCTGGATGTGTGTGGGGAGCACTGACAGAGCTGGCTGTCTGGGGGGAGCACTGACAGTGCTGTCTGTGTAGGGGGAGCACTGACTGTGCTGGCTGTGTGTGGGAGCACTGCCAGTGCTGGCTGTGTGGGGGAGCACTGACAGTGCTGGCTGTGTTGGGAGCACTGACAGTGCTGGCTGTGCGGTGGGAGCACTGACAGTGATGGCTGTGTGGTGGGAGCACTGACAGTGCTGTCTGTGTGGTGGGAGAACTGACAGTGCTGGCTGTGTGGTGGAGGACTGACAGTGCTGTCTGTGTGGGGGGAGGACACTGGCAGTGCTGGCTGTGTAGGAGCAGGGCTGGCAGTGCTGGCTGTGTGGGGGAGCACTTACAGTGCTGTCTGTGAGGGGGGAGCACTGACAGTGCTGGCTGTGCGGTGGGAGCACTGACAGTGCTGGCTGTGTGTGTGGGAGCCCTGACACGGCTTGCTGTGTGGGGGGGGGAGCACTGACAGTGCTGTCTGTGTGGGGGACCACTGGCAGTGCTGTCTGTGCGGTGAGAGCTCTGACAGTGCTGGCTCTGTGGGGGAGTACTGACAGTGTTGGCTCTGTGGGGGAGTACTGACAGTGCTGGCTGTGTGGTGGGCGCACAGACAGTGCTGGCTGTGTGGGGGGAGCACTGACAGTGCTGCCTGTGTGGGGGGAAGCACTGACAGTGCTGGCTGTGTGGGGGAGCACTGACAGTGCTGGCTTTGTGGGGGTAAGCACTGACAGTGCTGGCTTTGTGGGGGAGCACTGAGAGTGCTGGCTGTGGGGTGAGAGAACTGACAGTGCTGGCTGTGTGGTGGGAGCACTGACAGTGCTGCCTGTGTGGGGGGAAGCACTGACAGTGCTGGCTTTGTGGGGGAGCACTGACAGTGCTGGCTGTATGGGGGGAGGACTGACAGTGCTGGCTGTGTGGTGGGAGCCCTGACAGTGCTGGCTGTGTGGGGGGAGCACAGACAGTGCTGGCTGTGTGGGTGGAGCACAGACAGTGCTGTCTGTGTGGGGGAGCACTGACAGTGCTGTCTGCGTGGGCGGAGCACTGACAGTGCTGGCTGTGTGGTGGGAGCACTGACAGTGCTGGCTGTGTGAGGGGAGCACTGACAATTCTGTCTGTGTGAAGCACTGACAATGCTGGCTGTTTTGTGGGAGCACTGACAGTGCTGGCTGTGTGGTGGGAGCACTGACAGTGCTGGATGTGTGTGGGGAGCACTGACAGTGCTGGCTGTCTGGGGGGAGCACTGACAGTACTGGCTGTGTGGTGGGAGCACTGACAGTGCTGGCTGTGTGAGGGGAGCACTGACATTGCTGGATGTGTGTGCGGAGCACTGACAGTGCTGGCTGTCTGGGGGGAGCACTGACAGTGCTGCTGTGTGGGGGGAGCACTTGCAGTGCTGGCTGTGTGGGGGGAGCACTGACATTGCTGTCTGTGTGTGAAGCACTGACAATGCTGGCTGTGTTGTGGGAGCACTGAATGTGCTGGCTGTGAGGTGGGAGCACTGACAGTGCTGGATGTGTGTGGGGAGCACTGACAGTGCTGGCTGTCTGGGGGGAGCACTGACAGTGCTGGCTGTGTAGGGGGAGCACTGGCTGTGCTGGCTGTGTGTGGGAGCACTGCCAGTGCTGGCTGTGTGGGGGAGCACTGACAGTGCTGGCTGTGTTGGGAGCACTGACAGTGCTGGCTGTGTGGGGGGAGCACTGACAGTGCTGTCTGTGTGGTGGGAGAACTGACAGTGCTGGCTGTGTGGTGGAGGACTGACAGTGCTGTCTGTGTGGGGGGAGGACACTGGCAGTGCTGGCTGTGTAGGAGCAGCGCTGGCAGTGCTGGCTGAGTGGGGGAGCACTTACAGTGCTGTCTGTGAGGGGGGAGCACTGATAGTGCTGGCTGTGCGGTGGGAGCACTGACAGTGCTGGCTATGTGGGGGGGCGAGCACTGACAGTGCTGTCTGTGTGGGGGACCACTGGCAGTGCTGTCTGTGCGGTGAGAGCTCTGACAGTGCTGGCTCTGTGGGGGAGTACTGACATTGTTGGATCTGTGGGGGAGTACTGACAGTGCTGGCTGTGTGGTGGGCGCACAGACAGTGCTGGCTGTGTGGGGGGAGCACTGACAGTGCTGCCTGTGTGGGGGGAAGCACTGACAGTGCTGGCTGTGTGGGGGAGCACTGACAGTGCTGGCTTTGTGGGGGTAAGCACTGACAGTGCTGGCTTTGTGGGGGAGCACTGAGAGTACTGGCTGTGGGGTGAGAGAACTGACAGTGCTGGCTGTGTGGTGGGAGCACTGACAGTGCTGCCTGTGTGGGGGGAAGCACTGACAGTGCTGGCTTTGTGGGGGAGCACTGACAGTGCTGGCTGTATGGGGGGAGGACTGACAGTGCTGGCTGTGTGGTGGGAGCCCTGACAGTGCTGGCTGTGTGGGGGGAGCACAGACAGTGCTGGCTTTGTGGGTGGAGCACAGACAGTGCTGTCTGTGTGGGGGAGCACTGACAGTGCTGTCTGCGTGGGCGGAGCACTGACAGTGCTGGCTGTGATGTGGGAGCACTGACTGTGCTGGCTGTGTGAGGGAAGCACTGACAATTCTGTCTGTGTGAAGCACTGACAATGCTGGCTGTTTTGTGGGAGCACTGACAGTGCTGGCTGTGTGGTGGGAGCACTGACAGTGCTGGATGTGTGTGGGGAGCACTGACAGTGCTGGCTGTCTGGGGGGAGCACTGACAGTACTGGCTGTGTGGTGGGAGCACTGACAGTGCTGGCTGTGTGAGGGGAGCACTGACATTGCTGGATGTGTGTGGGGAGCACTGACAGTGCTGGCTGTCTGGGGGGAGCACTGACAGTGCTGCTGTGTGGGGGGAGCACTGACTGTGCAGGCTGTGTGGGGGAGCACTGCCAGTGCTGGCTGTGTGGGGGAGCACTGACAGTGCTGGCTGTGTTTGGGGAGCACTGACAGTGCTGGCTGTGTGGGGGAGCACTGACAGTGATGGCTGTGTGGGGGGAGCACTGACAGTGTTGGCTCTGTGGGGGAGCACTGACAGTGCTGGCTGTGTGGTGGGAGCACTGACAGTGCTGGCTGTGTGGTGGGAGCACTGGAAGTGCTGGCTGTGTGGGGGGAGCACTGACAGTGCTGGCTGTGTGGGGAGGGAGCACTGACAGTGCTGGCTGTGTGGGGGAGCATTGACAGTGCTGGCTGTGTGAGGGAGCACTGACAGTGCTGGCTGTTTGGGGAGCACTGACAGTGCTGGCTGTGTGGGGGGAGCACTGACAGTGCTGGCTGTGAGGGTGGAGCACTGACAGTGCTGGCTGTATGGTGAGAGCACTGACAGTGCTGTCTGTGTGGGGGGATCACTGACAGTGCTGGCTGTGTGGTGGGAGCACTGACAGTGCTGGCTGTGTGGGGAGCACTGACAATGCTGGCTGTGTGGGGGAGCTCTGACAGTGCTGGCTGTGCGGTGGGAGCTCTGACAGTGATGGCTGTGTGGTGGGAGCACTGGCAGTGCTGTCTGTGTGGTGGGTGAACTGACAGTGCTGGCTGTGTGGTGAGAGAACTGACAGTGCTGGGTGTGTGGGGGGAAGCACTGACAGTGATGGCTGTGTGGGGGAGCACTGACAGTGCTGTCTGTGTGGTGGGAGCACTGACAGTGCTGGCTCTGTGGGGAGCACTGACAGTGCTGGCTGAGTGGGGGTATCACTGACAGTGCTGTCTGTGTGGGGGAGCACTGACAGTGCTGCCTGTGTGGTGGGAGCACTGACAGTGCTGGATGTAGGTGTGGGAGCACTGACAGTGCTGGCTGTGTTTGGGGGGCACTGACAGTGCTGGCTGTGTGGGGGAGCACGGACAGTGATGGCTGTGTGGGGGAGCCCTGACAGTGCTGGCTGTGTGGGGGAAGCACTGACATTGCTGTCTGCGTGGGGGGAGCACTGACAGTGCTGGCTGTGTGGTGGGAGCACTGACAGTGTTGGCTCTGTGGGGGAGCACTGACAGTGCTGGCTGTGTGGTGGGAGCACTGACAGTGCTGGCTGTGTGGTGGGAGCACTGGCAGTGCTGGCTGTGTGGGGGGAGCACTGACAGTGCTGGCTGTGTGGGGAGGGAGCACTGACAGTGCTGGCTGTGTGGGGGAGCATTGACAGTGCTGGCTGTGTGGGGGAGCACTGACAGTGCTGGCTGTGTGGGGAGCACTGGCAGTGCTGGCTGTGTGGGGGGAACACTGACAGTGCTGGCTGTGAGAGTGGAGCACTGACAGTGCTGGCTGTATGGTGAGAGCACTGACAGTGCTGTCTGTGTGGGGGGATCACTGACAGTGCTGGCTGTGTGGGGGGAGCACTGACAGTGCTGGCTGTGTGGGGAGCACTGACAATGCTGGCTGTGTGTGGGGGAGCTCTGACAGTGCTGGCTGTGTTGTGGGAGCACTGACAGTGCTGGCTGTGTGGGGGGAGCACTGAGAGTGCTGGCTGGGTGGGGAGCACTGGCAGTGCTGGCTGTGTGGGGGAGCACTGGCAGTGCTGGCTGTGTGGGGAGCACAGACAATGCTGGCTGTGTGGTGGGAGCACTGACAGTGCTGGCTGTGTGGGGGGAGCACTGACAGTGCTGGCTGTGTGGTGTGAGCACTGGCAGTGCTGGCTGTGTGGTGGGAGCACTGACAGTGCTGGCTGTGTGGTGGGAGCACTGACAATGCTGGCTGGGTGGTGGGAGCACTGACAGTGCTGTCTGTGTGTGCGTGCACTGACAGTGCTGGCTGTGTGGTGTGAGCACTGGCTGTGCTGGCTGTGTGGTGGGAGCACTGACAGTGCTGGCTGTGTGGGGAGCAGTGACCGTGCTGGCTGTGGTGTGGGAGCACTGACAGTGCTGGCTGTGTGGGGGGAGCACTGACAGTGCTGGCTGTGTGGGGGAGCACTGACAGTGCTGGCTGTGTGGGAGGAGCACAGACAGTGCTGGCTCTGTGGGGGAGCACTGACAGTGTGGGCTGTATGGTGGGAGCACTGACAGTGCTGGCTGTGTGGGAGGAGCAATGACAGTGCTGTCTGTGTGGGGGAGCACTTACAGTGCTGTCTGTGTGGGGGGAGCACTGACAGTGCTGGCTGTGCGGTGGGAGCACTGACAGTGCTGGCTGTGTGTGTGGGAGCCCTGACAGTGCTGGCTGTGTGGGGGAAGCACTGACAGTGCTGGCTGTGTGGGGGGAGCACTGACAGTGCTGCCTGTGTGGGGGGAAGCACTGACAGTGCTGGCTTTGTGGGGGGAAGCACTGACAGTGCTGGCTTTGTGGGGAGCACTGACAGTGCTGGCTGTAGGGTGAGAGAACTGACAGTGCTGGCTGTGTGGTGGGAGGACTGACAGTGCTGCCTGTGTGGGGGAAGCACTGACAGTGCTGTCTGTGTGGGGGAGCACTGACAGTGCTGTCTGCGTGGGGGGAGCACATACAGTGCTGGCTGTGTGGTGAGAGCACTGACAGTGCTGGCTGTGTGTGGGGAAGCACTGACAGTGATGGCTGTGTGGGGGAGCACTGACAGTGCTGGCTTTGTGGGGGAGCACTGACAGTGCTGTCTGCGTGGGCGGAGCACTGACAGTGCTGGCTGTGTGGTGGGAGCACTGAAAGTGCTGGCTGTGTGAGGGGAGCACTGACAATTCTGTCTGTGTGAAGCACTGGCAATGCTGGCTGTTTTGTGGGAGCACTGACAGTGCTGGCTGTGTGGTGGGAGCACTGACAGTGCTGGATGTGTGTGGGGAGCACTGACAGTGCTGGCTGTCTGGGGGGAGCACTGACAGTACTGGCTGTGTGGTGGGAGCACTGACAGTGCTGGCTGTGTGAGGGGAGCACTGACATTGCTGGATGTGTGTGGGGAGCACTGACAGTGCTGGCTGTCTGGGGGGAGCATTGACAGTGCTGCTGTGTGGGGGGAGCACTGACTGTGCAGGCTGTGTGGGGGAGCACTGCCAGTGCTGGCTGTGTGGGGGAGCACTGACAGTGCTGGCTGTGTTTGGGAGCACTGACAGTGCTGGCTGTGTGGGGGAGCACTGACAGTGATGGCTGTGTGGGGGGAGCACTGACAGTGTTGGCTCTGTGGGGGAGCACTGACAGTGCTGGCTGTGTGGTGGGAGCACTGACAGTGCTGGCTGTGTGGTGGGAGCACTGGAAGTGCTGGCTGTGTGGGGGGAGCACTGACAGTGCTGGCTGTGTGGGGAGGGAGCACTGACAGTGCTGGCTGTGTGGGGGAGCATTGACAGTGCTGGCTGTGTGAGGGAGCACTGACAGTGCTGGCTGTTTGGGGAGCACTGACAGTGCTGGCTGTGTGGGGGGAGCACTGACAGTGCTGGCTGTGAGGGTGGAGCACTGACAGTGCTGGCTGTATGGTGAGAGCACTGACAGTGCTGTCTGTGTGGGGGGATCACTGACAGTGCTGGCTGTGTGGTGGGAGCACTGACAGTGCTGGCTGTGTGGGGAGCACTGACAATGCTGGCTGTGTGGGGGAGCTCTGACAGTGCTGGCTGTGCGGTGGGAGCTCTGACAGTGATGGCTGTGTGGTGGGAGCACTGGCAGTGCTGTCTGTGTGGTGGGTGAACTGACAGTGCTGGCTGTGTGGTGAGAGAACTGACAGTGCTGGGTGTGTGGGGGGAAGCACTGACAGTGATGGCTGTGTGGGGGAGCACTGACAGTGCTGTCTGTGTGGTGGGAGCACTGACAGTGCTGGCTCTGTGGGGAGCACTGACAGTGCTGGCTGAATGGGGGTATCACTGACAGTGCTGTCTGTGTGGGGGAGCACTGACAGTGCTGCCGGTGTGGTGGGAGCACTGACAGTGCTGGATGTAGGTGTGGGAGCACTGAAAGTGCTGGCTGTGTTTGGGGGGCACTGACAGTGCTGGCTGTGTGGGGGAGCACTGACAGTGATGGTTGTGTGGGGGGAGCCCTGACAGTGCTGGCTGTGTGGGGGAAGCACTGACAGTGCTGTCTGCGTGGGGGGAGCACTGACAGTGCTGGCTGTGTGGTGGGAGCACTGACAGTGTTGGCTCTGTGGGGGAGCACTGACAGTGCTGGCTGTGTGGTGGGAGCACTGACAGTGCTGGCTGTGTGGTGGGAGCACTGGCAGTGCTGGCTGTGTGGGGGGAGCACTGACAGTGCTGGCTGTGTGGGGAGGGAGCACTGACAGTGCTGGCTGTGTGGGGGAGCATTGACAGTGCTGGCTGTGTGGGGGAGCACTGACAGTGCTGGCTGTGTGGGGAGCACTGGCAGTGCTGGCTGTGTGGGGGGAACACTGACAGTGCTGGCTGTGAGGGTGGAGCACTGACAGTGCTGGCTGTATGGTGAGAGCACTGACAGTGCTGTCTGTGTGGGGGGATCACTGACAGTGCTGGCTGTGTGGGGGGAGCACTGACAGTGCTGGCTGTGTGGGGAGCACTGACAATGCTGGCTGTGTGTGGGGGAGCTCTGACAGTGCTGGCTGTGTTGTGGGAGCACTGACAGTGCTGGCTGTGTGGGGGGAGCACTGAGAGTGCTGGCTGGGTGGGGAGCACTGGCAGTGCTGGCTGTGTGGGGGAGCACTGGCAGTGCTGGCTGTGTGGGGAGCACAGACAATGCTGGCTGTGTGGTGGGAGCACTGACAGTGCTGGCTGTGTGGGGTGAGCACTGACAGTGCTGGCTGTGTGGTGTGAGCACTGGCAGTGCTGGCTGTGTGGTGGGAGCACTGACAGTGCTGGCTGTGTGGTGGGAGCACTGACAATGCTGGCTGGGTGGTGGGAGCACTGACAGTGCTGTCTGTGTGTGCGTGCACTGACAGTGCTGGCTGTGTGGTGTGAGCACTGGCTGTGCTGGCTGTGTGGTGGGAGCACTGACAGTGCTGGCTGTGTGGGGGAGCAGTGACCGTGCTGGCTGTGTGGTGGGAGCACTGACAGTGCTGGCTGTGTGGGGGGAGCACTGACAGTGCTGGCTGTGTGGGGGAGCACTGACAGTGCTGGCTGTGTGAGAGGAGCACAGACAGTGCTGGCTCTGTGGGGAGCACTGACAGTGTGGGCTGTATGGTGGGAGCACAGACAGTGCTGGCTGTGTGGGAGGAGCAATGACAGTGCTGTCTGTGTGGGGGAGCACTTACAGTGCTGTCTGTGTGGGGGGAGCACTGACAGTGCTGGCTGTGCGGTGGGAGCACTGACAGTGCTGGCTGTGTGTGTGGGAGCCCTGGCAGTGCTGGCTGTGTGGGGGAAGCACTGACAGTGCTGGCTGTGTGGGGGGAGCACTGACAGAGCTGCCTGTGTGGGGGGAAGCACTGACAGTGCTGGCTTTGTGGGGGGAAGCACTGACAGTGCTGGCTTTGTGGGGAGCACTGACAGTGCTGGCTGTAGGGTGAGAGAACTGACAGTGCTGGCTGTGTGGTGGGAGCACTGACAGTGCTGCCTGTGTGGGGGAAGCACTGACAGTGCTGTCTGTGTGGGGGAGCACTGACAGTGCTGTCTGCGTGGGGGGAGCACTGACAGTGCTGGCTGTGTGGTGAGAGCACTGACAGTGCTGGCTGTGTGTGGGGAAGCACTGACAGTGATGGCTGTGTGGGGGAGCACTGACAGTGCTGGCTTTGTGGGGAGCACTGACAGTGCTGACTGTGTGGGGGAGCACTGACAGTGCTGGCTGTGTGGGGGGAGCACTGACAGTGCTGGCTGTGTGGTGGGAGCACTGACAGTGCTGGCTGTGTGGCGGGAGCACTTACAGTGCTGGCTGTGTGGGGGTAGCACTGACATTGCTGTCTATGTGTGAAGCACTGACAATGCTGGCTGTGTTGTGGGAACACTGAATGTGCTGGCTGTGTGGTGGGAGCACTGACAGTGCTGGATGTGTGTGGGGAGCACTGACAGTGCTGGCTGCCTGGGGGGAGCACTGACAGTGCTGGCTGTGTGGGGGAGCACTGACTGTGCTGGCTGTGTGGGGGAGCAATGACAGTGCTGGCTGTGTGGGGGAGCACTGCCAGTGCTGGCTGTGTGGGGGAGCACTGACAGTGCTGGCTGTGTTGGGAGCACTGACAGTTCTGGCTGTGCGGTGGGAGCACTGACAGTGATGGCTGTGTGGTGGGAGCACTGACAGTGCTGTCTGTGTGGTAGGAGAACTGACAGTGCTGGCTGTGTGGTGGAGCACTGACAGTGCTGTCTGTGTGGGGGCAGGACACTGACAGTGCTGGCTGTGTAGGAGCAGCGCTGGCAGTGCTGGCTGAGTGGGGAGCACTGACAGTGCTGGCTCTGTGGTGGGAGCACTGACAGTGCTGGCTGTGTGGGGGGGAGCACTGACAGTGCTGGCTGTGTCGGGGGATCTCTGACAGTGCTGGCTGTGTGGTGGGAGCACTGACAGTGCTGGCTGTGTGGGGGAGCACTGACAGTGCTGGCTGTGGGGTGGGAGCACTGACAGTGCTGGCTGTGTGGTGGGAGCACTGACAGTGCTGGCTGTGTGGTGGGAGCACTGACAGTGCTGGCTGTGTGGTGGGAGCACTGACAGTGCTGGCTGCGTGGTGGGAGCACTGACAGTGCTGGCTGTGGGGGGGGGGGAGCACTGACAGTGCTGGCTGCGTGGGGAGCACTGACAGTGCTGGCTGTGTGGGGGAGCACTAACGGTGCTGGCTGTGTGGGGTAGCACTGACAGTGCTGGCTGTGTGGTGGGAGCACTGACAGTGTTGGCTGAGTAGGGGAGCACTGACAGTGATGGCTGTGTGGGGGAGCACTGACAGTGCTGGCTGTGTGGTGGGAGCACTGACAGTACTGGCTGTGTGGTGGGAGCACTGACAGTGCTGGCTGTGTGAGGGGAGCACTGACAGTGATGGCTGTGTGGGGAGCACTGACAGTGCTGGCTCTGTGGTGGGAGCACTGACAGTGCTGGCTGTGTGGGCGGAGCACCGACAGTGCTGGCTGTGTGGGGGTGCACTGACAGTGCTGGCTGTGTGGTGGGAGCACTGACAGTGCTGGCTCTGCCGGGGGAGCTCTGACAGTGCTGGCTGTGTGGTGGGAGCACTGACAGTGCTGGCTGTGTGGGGGAGCACTGACAGTGCTGGCTGTGGGGTGGGAGCTCTGACAGTGCTGGCTGTGTGGTGGGAGCACTGACAGTGCTGGCTGTGTGGGGGGAGCACTGACAGGGCTGGCTGTGTGGGGGGGGGATCACTGCCAGTGCTGGCTGTGTGGGTGAGCACTGACAGTGCTGGCTGTGTTGGGGAGCACTGACAGTGCTGGCTGTGCGGTGGGAGCACTGACAGTAATGGCTGTGTGGTGGGAGCACTGACAGTGCTGTCTGTGTGGGGGAGAACTGACAGTGCTGGCTGTGAGGTGGAGCACTGACAGTGCTGGCTGTGTGGTGGGAGCACTGCCAGTGCTGGCTGTGTGGGTGAGCACTGACAGTGCTGGCTGTGTGGGGGAGCACTGTCAGTGCTGGCTGTGTGGGGGAGCACTGACAGTGTTGGCTGTGTGGGGGAGCACTGACATTGCTGGCTGTGTGGGTGGAGCACGGGCAGTGCTGGCTGTGTGGGGGGAGCACTGACAGTGCTGGCTGTGTGGGGGAGCACTGACAGTGCTGGCTGTGTGGGGGAGCACTGGCAGTGCTGGCTGTGTGATGGCTGAAAATTGCCAGAAATGGTTGCCGTGTACTGACATAAAAAGGCTGCCGTGAACTGACATAAAATGGCCACCGTGAACTGACATAAAATGGCTGCTGTGAACTGACATGAAATGACCACCGTGAACTGGCAAAAAATGGCTGCCGTGAACTGACATAAAATGGCCACTGTGAATGAACATAAAATGGCTGCCGTGAGCTAACATAAAATAGACACCGTGACCTGACATAAAATGGCCGCCGTGAACTGACATACAATGGCCACCTTGAACTGACATAAAATGGCCATTGCGAGCTGAAATAAAATGGCCACCTTCAAACGACATAAAATGACCACCGTGAATTGACATAAAATGTCCACCGTGTACTGACATTAAATGGCCCCTTCGACTGAATAAATTGGCCCCCGTGAACTGACATAAAATGGCCACCGTGAACTGAGATAAAACGGCCACCATGAACTGAGATAAAATGGCCCCCGTGAACTGACATAAAATGGTCACAGTGAACTGACATAAAATGGCCACCGTGAACTGACATAAAATGGCCCCCGTGAACCAACATGAACTGGCCACCGCAACTGAGATTAAATGGACATTGCAAACTGACATAAAATGGCCATTGTGATCTGACATACAATGGCCACCGTGAACTGACATAAAATGGCCACCGTCAACTGAGATAAAATGGCCATTGCAACCTGACGTAAAATGGCCATTGTGAACTGACATACAATGGCCATGGTGAACTGACATACAATGGCCACCATGAACTGACATACAATGGCCACCATGAACTGACATAAAATGGCCATTGTGAACAGACATAAAATGGCCATTGTGAACAGACATAAAATGACTATTGTGAACTGACATACAATGGCCACCGTGAACTTACATAAAATGGCCATCGTGAACTGACATAAAATGGACCCCGTGAACTGACATAAAATGGCCATTGTGAACTGACATACAATGGCCAATGTGAACTGACATACAATGGCCACCATGAACTGACATAAAATGGCCATTGTGAACTGACATACAATGGCCATTGTGAACTGACATACAATGGCCACCATGAACTGACATAAAATGGCCATTGTGAACTGATATACAATGGCTACCGTGAATTGACATAAAATGGCCACTGTGAACTGATATACAATGGCTACCGTGAATTGACATAAAATGGACACTGTGAACTGACATAAAATGGCCATTGAGAACTGACATACAATGGCCATTGTGAACTGACATACAATGGCCCCCGTGGACTGACATAAAATGGCCATTGCGACCTGACATAAAATGGCCCCCGTGAACTGACATAAACTGTCCATTGTGAACTGACATAAAATGGCCCCCGTGAACTGACATTAACTGTCCATTGTGAACTGACATAAAATGGCCATTGTGAACTGACATAAAATGGCCATTGCGACCTGACATAAAATGGCCCCCGTGAACTAACATAAAATGACCATTGTGAACTGACATAAACTCTCCATTCTGAACTGACATACAATGGTTATTGCGACCTGACATAAAATGGCCCCCGTGACCTGACATAAACTGTCCATTATGAACTGACATAAAATGGCCATTGCGACCTGACATAAAATGGCCCCTGTGAACTGACATAAAATGGCCACTGTGAACTGACATAAAATGGCCACCGCGAGCTGACATAAAATGGCCACCGTGAATTGAGATTAAAATGGCCCCCGTGAACCGACATAAACTGTCCTTTGCAAATTGACATAAAATGGCCATTCTGAACTGACATACAATGGCCACCGTGAACTGACATAAAATGGCCATTGCAAATTGACATAAAATGGCTCTTGTGAACTGACATAAAATGGCCATTGTGAACTGACATAAAATGGCCATTGTGAACTGATATACAATGGCCACCGAGAACTGATATAAAATGGCCATTGTGAACTGACATACAATGGCCCCCGTGAACTGACATAAAATGGCCAATGTGAACTGACATAAAATGGCCCCCGTGAACTGACATAAAATGGCCATTGCGACCTGATATACAATGGCCACCGTCAACTGACATAAAATGGCCATTGTGAACTGACATACAATGGCCCCCGTGAACTGACATAAAATGGCCAATGTGAACTGACATAAAATGGCCCCCGTGAACTGACATATAATGGCCATTGCGACCTGACATAAAATGGCTACCGTGAACTGACATAAAATGGCCATTGCGACCTGACATAAAAAGACCCCCGTGAACTGACATAAACTGTCCATTGTGAACTGACATAAAACGGCCATTGCGACCTGACATAAAATGGCCCCCGTGAACTGACATAAAATGGCCATTGTGAACTGATATACAATGGCTACCGTGAATTGACATAAAATGGCCACTGTTAACTGATATACAATGGCTACCGTGAATTGACATAAAATGGACACTGTGAACTGACATAAAATGGCCATTGAGAACTGACATACAATGGCCATTGTGAACTGACATACAATGGCCCCCGTGGACTGACATAAAATGGCCATTGCGACCTGACATAA
Organism: Scyliorhinus torazame; assembly: GCF_047496885.1. Taxonomy (NCBI): domain Eukaryota; kingdom Metazoa; phylum Chordata; class Chondrichthyes; order Carcharhiniformes; family Scyliorhinidae; genus Scyliorhinus; species Scyliorhinus torazame. Next base: position 282,045 of record NW_027307850.1, read on the forward strand.
AATGGCCCCCGTGAACTGACATAAACTCTCCATTGTGAACTGACATAAAATGGCCCCCGTGAACTGACATTAACTGTCCATTGTGAACTGACATAAAATGGCCATTGTGAACTGACATAAAATGGCCATTGCGACCTGACATAAAATGGCCCCCGTGAACTAACTTAAAATGACCATTGTGAACTGACATAAACTCTCCATTCTGAACTGACATACAATGGTTATTGCGACCTGACATAAAATGGCCCCCGTGAACTGACATAAACTGTCCATTATGAACTGACATAAAATGGCCATTGCGACCTGACATAAAATGGCCCCTGTGAACTGACATAAAATGGCCACTGTGAACTGACATAAAATGGCCACCGCGAGCTGACATAAAATGGCCACCGTGAATTGAGATTAAAATGGCCCCCGTGAACCGACATAAACTGTCCTTTGCAAATTGACATAAAATGGCCATTCTGAACTGACATACAATGGCCACCGTGAACTGACATAAAATGGCCATTGCAAATTGACATAAAATGGCTCTTGTGAACTGACATAAAATGGCCATTGTGAACTGACATAAAATGGCCATATCGAACTGATATACAATGGCCACCGAGAACTGATATAAAATGGCCATTGTGAACTGACATACAATGGCCCCCGTGAACTGACATAAAATGGCCAATGTGAACTGACATAAAATGGCCCCCGTGAACTGACATAAAATGGCCATTGCGACCTGATATACAATGGCCACCGTCAACTGACATAAAATGGCCATTGTGAACTGACATACAATGGCCCCCGTGAACTGACATAAAATGGCCAATGTGAACTGACATAAAATGGCCCCCGTGAACTGACATATAATGGCCATTGCGACCTGACATAAAATGGCTACCGTGAACTGACATAAAATGGCCATTGCGACCTGGCATAAAAAGACCCCCGTGAACTGACATAAACTGTCCATTGTGAACTGACATAAAATGGCCATTGCGACCTGACATAAAATGGCCCCCGTGAACTGACATAAAATGGCCATTGTGAACTGACATAAACTGTCCATTCTGAACTGACATACAATGGTTATTGCGACCTGACATAAAATGGCCCCACGTGAACTGACATAAACTGTCCATTATGAACTGACATAAAATGGCCATTGCGACCTGACATAAAATGGCCCCTGTGAACTGACATAAAATGGCCACTGTGAACTGACATAAAATGGCCACCGCGAGCTGACATAAAATGGCCACCGTGAATTGAGATTAAAATGGGCCCCGTGAACCGACATAAACTGTCCATTGCAAATTGACATAAAATGGCCATTCTGAACTGACATACAATGGCCACCGTGAACTGACATAAAATGGCCATTGCAAATTGACATAAAATGGCTATTGTGAACTGACATAAAATTGCCATTGTGAACTGACATAAAATGGCCATTGTGAACTGACATAAAATGGCCATTGTGAACTGACATAAAATGGCCATTGTGAACTGATATACAATGGCAACCGTGAACTGATATAAAATGGCCATTGCGACCTGACCTAAAAAGGCCCCCGTGAACTGACATGAACTGTCCATTGTTAACTGACATAAAATGGCTCCCGTGAACCGACATAAAATGGCCACCGTGAACTGACTTACAATGGCCATTGTGAACTGACATACTAATGGCTATCGCGAACTGATGTAAAATGGCCACCGTGAACTGACATAAAATGGCTCCGGTGAACTGACATAAAATGGCCGACTGCTGATTGTGGATTTTGTTTTGGCAGAGTCCCAGAGAGAGACGGAGAGACGCAGAGACCGAGAGAAATGGAGAGGGGAGAACACCCTCCCCCCCCCCCCCCCCCGCCGAGATAGATGGAGACGGGGTCCCCCCCACCGAGAGAGATGGAGAGAGGGGACCCCCCACCGAGAGAGATGGAGAGGGGGACTCCCCCAGCGAGAGAGATGGAGAGGGGGGATCCCCCCACCGAGAGAGATAGAGGCGGGAACCCCGCACCCACCGAGAGAGATGGAGAGGTAGGAACTCCCCCTCCACCGAGAGAGATGGAGAGAGTGGACCCCCCCCCTGGCGAGAGAGATGGAGGGGGGTCCCCCCCTCCACCGAGAGAGATGGAGAAGGGGGAACCCTGACCCCACCGAGAGAGATGGAGAGGGGGGACTCCCCCACCGAGAGAGATGGAGAGGGTGGACCCACACCAACGAGAGAGATGTAGAGGGGGGATCCCCCCACCGAGAGAGATAGAGGCGGGAACCCCGCACCCACCGAGAGAGATGGAGAGGTAGGAACTCCCCCTCCACCGAGAGAGATGGAGAGAGTGGACCACCCCCCCCTGGCGAGAGAGATGGAGGGGGGTCCCCCCCTCCACCGAGAGAGATGGAGGGGGGTCCCCCCCTCCACCGAGAGAGATGGAGAAGGGGGAACCCTGACCCCACCGAGAGAGATGGAGAGGGGGGACTCCCCCACCGAGAGAGATGGAGAGGGTGGACCCACACCACCGAGAGAGATGGAGAGGGGGGACTCCCCCACCGAGAGAGATGGAGAGGTGGACCCCCCCACCGAGGGAGATGGAGAGGCGGGAACCCCCCACCCACCGAGAGAGATGGAGAGGGGGGACCCTTTTCCCACCCCCACCGAGACGGAGAGGAAAACTGCAGGGGATGGGCACAATGGAAATGTGGAGCTTGTTCAAGGAACAGCTACTGCGTGTCCTTGATAAGTATGTACCTGTCAGGCAGGGAGGAAGTGGTCGAGCAAGGGAAACGTGATTTACCACGGCAGTTGAAACACTTGTCTAGAGGAAGAAGGAAGGAGGCGTATGTAAAGATGAGACATGAAGGTTCAGTAAGGGCGCACGAGAGTTACAAGTTAGCTAGGAAGGACCTAAAGAGAGAGCTAAGAAGAGCCAGGAGGGGACATGAGAAGTCTTTGGAAGGTAGGATCAAGGATAACCCTAAAGCTTTCTATAGATATGTCAGGAATAAAAGAATGACTAGGGTAAGAGTAGCGCCAGTCAAGGACAGTAGTGGGAAGTTGTGCTTGGAGTCCGAGGAGATAGGCGAGGTGCTATATGAATATTTTTCATCACTATTCACACAGCAAAAAGACAATGTTGACGAGGAGAATACTGAGATTCAGGCTACTATACTAGAAGGGCTTGAGGTTCATAAGGAGGAGGTGTTAACTATTCTGGAAAGGGTGAAAATTGGTAAGTCCCCTGGGCCGGATACGATTTATCCTAGGATTCTCTGGGAAGCTAGGGAGGAGATTACAGAGCCTTTGGCTTTGATCTTGAAGTCATCTTTGTCAACAGGAATAGTGCCAGAAGACTGGAGGATAGCAAATGTTGTCCCCTTGTTCAAGAAGGAGAGTAGAGACAACCCCGGTAAATATAGACCAGTGAGCCTAACTTCTGTTGTGGGCAAAATCTTGGAAAGGTTTATAAGAGATAGGGTGTATAATCATCTGAAAAGGAATAATTTGATTAGACATAGTCAACACGGTTTCGTGAAGGGTCGGTTGTGCCTCACAAACCATATAGAGTTCTTTGAGAAGGTGAGAAACAGGTGGATGAGGGTAAAGCAGTTGATGTGGTGTATATTGATTTCAGTAAAGCGTTTGACAAGGTTCCCCACGGTAGGCTACTGCAGAAAATACGGAAGCATGGGATTCAGGGAGATTTAGCAGTTTGGATCAGAAATTGGCTAGCTGGAAGAAGACAAAGGGTGGTGGTTGATGGGAAGTGTTCAGACTGGAGTCCAGTTACTAGTGGTGTACCACAAGGATCTGTTTTGGGTCCACTGCTGTTTGTCATTTTTATAAATGACCTGGAGGAGGGCGTAGAAGGATGGGTGAGTAAATTTGCAGATGACACTAAAGTCGGCGGAGTTGTGGACAGTGCGGAAGGATGTTACAAGTTACAGAGGGACATAGATAAGCTGCAGCGCTGGGCTGAGAGGTGGCAAATGGAGTTTAATGCAGAAAAGTGTGAGGTGATTCATTTAGGAAGGAATAACAGGAAGACAGAGTACTGGGCTAATGGTAAGATTCTTGGCAGTGTGGATGAGCAGAGAGATCTCGGTGTCCATATACATAGATCCCTGGAAGTTGCCACTCAGGTTGAGAGGGTTGTTAAGAAGGCGTACGGTGTGTTAGCTTTGATTGGTAGAGTGTCTGAGTTTCGGAGCCATGAGGTCATGTTGCAGCTGTACAAAACTCTGGTGCGGCCGCATTTGGAGAATTGCGTACAGTTCTGGTCGCCGCATTATAGGAAGGATGTGGAAGCATTGGAAAGGGTGCAGGGGAGATTTACCAGAATGTTGCCTGGTATGGAGGGAAGATCTTATGAGGAAAGGCTGAGGGACTTGAGGCTGTTTTCGATAGAGAGAAGAAGGTTAAGAGGTGACTTAATTGAGGCATACAAGATGATCAGAGGATTGGATAGGGTGGACAGTGAGAGCCTTTTTCCTTGGATGGTGATGTCTAGCACGAGGGGAAATAGCTTTAAATTGAGGGGAGATAGATATAGGACAGATGTCAGAGGTACGTTCTTTACTCAGAGAGTAGTAAGGGTGTGGAATGCCCTGCTGCAACAGTAGTGGACTCGCCAACACTAAGGACATTCAAATGGTCATTGGATAGACATATGGGCGATAAGGGAACAGTGTAGATGGGATTTAGAGAGGTTTCACAGGTCGGCGCAACATCGAGGGCCGAAGGGCCTGTAATGCGCCGTAATGTTCTATGAGAGAGATGGAGAGGGGGTAACACCCCCCCCCCCCCACCGAGAGTGATGGAGAGGGGGGACCCCCCACCGAGAGAGACGGAGAGGGGGGACCCCCCCACCGAGAGGGATGGAGAGGGGGAACCCCCACTCCACCGAGAGATATGGAGAGGGGGGAACCCCCCCCACCGAGAGAGATGGAGAGGGGGAATCCCCCCACACCGAGAGAGATGGAGGGGGGGGAATTCCCCCCCCCCCACCGAGAGTTGTGGAGAGGTGGGAACCAACCCCCCACCGAGAGGGATGGAGAGGGGGGACCCCCCCTCCACCGAGAGAGATTAAGAGGGGGACCCCCCCCCACCGAGAGGGATGGAAAGGGGGAAGCCTCCCCCACCGAGAGAGATGGAGAGGGGGAAACCCCCCGCACCGAGAGGGATGGAGAGGGGTGAACCCCCACCCCCACCGAGAGAGATGGAGAGGGGGAACCCCCCCACCGAGAGAGATGGAGAGGGGGACCCCCCACCGAGAGGGATGGAGAGGGGGGACCCCCCACCGAGAGGGATGGAGAGGGTGGAACCCCCCCACCGAGAGAGATGGAGAGGGGGGAACCCAACCCCCCACCGAGAGAGATGGAGAGGGGGGAAACCCCCCACCGAGAGAGATGGAGAGGGGGGACCCCCCACCGAGAGTGATGGAGAGGGGGGACCCCCCACCGAGAGAGATGGAGAGGGGGGATCACCCACCGAGAGAGATGAAGAGGGGGGAACCCCCCCCCCCCACCGAGAGAGATGGAGGGGGACCCCCCACCGAGAGTGATGGAGAGGGGGGACCCCCCACCGAGAGAGACGGGGAGGGGGGACCCCCCATCGAGACGGATGGAGAGGGGGGACCCCCCACCGAGAGTGTTGGAGAGGGGGGACCCCCACCGAGAGAGACGGGGAGGGGGGACCCCCCATCGAGAGGGATGGAGAGGGGGGACCCCCCACCGAGAGAGATGGAGAGGGGGGACCCCCCACCGAGAGGGATGGAGAGGAGGGAACCCCCACCCCACCAAGAGAGATGGAGAGGGGTGAACCCCCCCCCACCGAGAAAGATGGAGATGGGAGACCCCCCCCAATCCACTGAAAGAACACGGCTGAAACCGATGGAGGGAGAAAAGAAAGGGGGGGTGAGGGGGTAAACAAGGAGCAGGGGGTCACACACCAGGTCGGCCCGGAAGGGCATCACGGAGGGTCTGCGGGGGAGAGAGGGGAAGGGTTAAGGAAAGGGGGGTTGGGGGGTGGGGGGGGGGTGGGGGGGGGGGGGGGTGGGGGCAGACACGCCGAACTGAACGGCAACAGTTTGTAACTATAGAAACGTAAGAGAAAGCCTTTTCACTCTCTGTGAAATGTAAACAAGCCGCAATGCACAGAATTGTGGAAATGCCAATAAAAAGATTTTTACAATAAATCCAGAGCCCAGTTCAGTTTTTCCAATTCAGGGGCAGCTTAGCGTGGCCCATCCACCTGCCCTGCACATCTTTGGGTTGTGGGGGTGAAACCCAGGCTAACACGGGGAGAATGTGCAGACTCCACACGGACAGTGACCCAGAGCCGGGACTGAACAGTGGTTAGCACTGCTGCCTCACAGCTACAGGGTCCCAGGTTCGATTCCCGGCCTGGGTCACTGTCTGTGCGGAGTCTGGACGTCCTCCCCGTGTCTGCGTGGGCTTCCTCCGGGTGCTCCGGTTTCCTCCCACCGTCCAAAGACGTGCAGGTTAGGTGGGTTGGCCGTGATGAATCCAAATTGCCCACAGTATCTAAAGATGTTCAGGTTAGGTGGGGTGACAGCGACAGGGTAGGAGAGTGGGCCTAGGTATGTCGCTCTCTTCAGGGTTCACAGTGCCTCTGTCATTATTGTTTACACCGACAATGCTGCCAAACTTTCTATCAAACTTTCTATCTCATTATCTTCAATCAGTACTAAACAAAGTCAAACTGAAACACACAGATACACACACACACACAGGCACACACACACACACACACAGGCACACACACACACACACAGTCACAGACTGCAATGAAGTTACTGAGAACACTCCCTAGTCGCCAAACTCTGGCGCCTGTTCGGGTACACTGAGGGAGAATACATAATGTCCAATTCACCAAACAGCACGTCCTTCGGGACGTCAGGGGGGAAACCGGAGCACCCGGGAGAAGCCCACGCGGACAAGGGGAGAACGTGCAGACTCCGCACAGACTGCGACCCAAGCCGGGATTCGAACCTGGGATCCTGGAGCTGTGAGGCCGCAGTGCTACACACTGTGCTACCGTGTAACTTCCAGAATGCCACACATAAACGCCGCCCCCCTCCAAACACACATACACGTGTACAGAAAAACAGACACTCAAACTCAGACAGACTGGGTCAATACATCTTTCAAATGGAGAGAAATCTTTAACTTGGAGAGGTCTATCTGGCCTGTGTGTGACCCAAGTCACACACCGACTCTGAACATCCTCACAGCAGCTTGGGGACAGGTATTTCTAAAGCACTTTTCATAACCTTTGGCTATCACAAACTGTTTCAAAGGCAATGGAGCCCTTTTGAAAGGTGGTAATTTAGGAAATGGACCAGCTAATTTCAGAGAGAGACACACAGAAACAGGATGAGATTGTGCTGTACATGTTTCACAGCTGACACTGAGACACACACGAGATGTACAATATCAATTATTATTCTGAAGCATTTTGATTAAATCACCCCTGAGACTGAATTCCAGTGTTTCAGAGTAAAGCTTCATCTACACTGCCCATCAAACACTCACAACACAAATACTGTCTGGGGTTAAATACAGAGTCAAAATCCCTCTGTCCTGTCCAAAGAATTTTTCATTGCAGGTAGTTATTTTTATTTTTTGGAAAAGTAGAACTTAAATTGCACCGAATCCCAGGGTGGACTCTTGTTTATTTCAGCCCTTCACATTCAAACGTGAAGTTTAAGCTCCGATTACAGGTGTCTGCTTGTCTCTGTCTGTGTATTCAATGTTCCTGGAGCGAATTCACTTATCTGAAGTATTTGAATAATAGGCCTTGGTTAATCAATCCTTTTTCACAGCACATGGAAGTTGTGAATCTTCAAGGCTCTCAGTCTAATGTAGTTAAAAAACAACTGCTTCCTTTGATCCTCAATCCATTTACCAACCCTAAATAGATCTCACACATTTCCATAATGCAGGAATATCTCCATCAAAACTTCAAATCAGTTCCCCATACACTTGTTAAACTTGCCTGCATGAAGTAAATTCCACTGACAGATTCCGAAAGCTGCACAGAAAAATGACTGCTTATTTTAAACTTTGAAATGGAACTATTTTAACTTGTCCATCAGTCCTATTAAACAGAAATGTTGTCCCTGTGGGCTGACAGTTTCTCAGCAAGATTGAAACATTGAGGGACCCCGCGTCCTGCATTTGACAACATTTGTGGCACTTCCACAATCTACGAGACATTGCTGTCTGTATTGTGTGAATCCAGCTGTGAAATATCTGTCCAGCTTAAACTTCCACTGTCTCCGCCTTCTCATCATTGATAAAGATCACGTTTTGATCACCCCTCTGCCTGAGGTGGGAGTGGGACCATCCAGGGCTGCAAGCCCGGCCTCCTGTCCTCCCACCCCTCTGCCTGAGGTGGGAGTGTGACCATCCAGGGCTGCAGGCCCAGCCTCCTGTCCTCCCACCCCTCTGCCTGAGGTGGGACTGGGACCATCCAGGCTGCAGGCCCGGCCTCCTGTCCTCCCACAACTCTGCCTGAGGTGGGAGTGGGACCATCCAGGGCTGCAGGCCCGGCCACCTGTCCTCCCACCCCTCTGCCTGAGGTGGGAGTGGGACCATCCCGGGCTGCAGGCCCAGTCTGCCCTCCCATCCCTCTGCCTGAGGTAGGACTGGGACCATCCAGGCCTGCAGGCCCAGTCTCCTGCCCTACCATCCCTGTGCCTGAGGTGGGACTGGGACCATCCAGGGCTGCAGGCCCGGCCACCTGTCCTCCCACCCCTCAGCCTGAGGTGGGAGTGGGACCATCCCGGGCTGCAGGCCCAGCCTCCTGTCCACCCACCCCTCTGCCTGAGGTGGGACTGGGACCATCCAGGGCTGCAGGCCGAGCCTCCTGTCCTCCCACCCCTCTGTCTGAGGTGGGACTGGGACCATCCAGGGCTGCAGGCCCAGCCTCCTGTCCCCCCACCCCTCTGCCTGAGGTGGGAGTGGGACCATCCAGGGCTGCAGGCCCAGCCTCCTGTCCTCCCACCCCTCTGCCTGAGTTGGGACTGGGACCATCCAGGCTGCAGGCCCGGCCACCTGTCCTCCCACCCCTCTGCCTGAGGTGGGAGTGGGACCATCCAGGGCTGCAGCCCCAACCTCCTGTCCTCCCACCCCTCTGCCTGAGGTGGGAGTGGGACCATCCAGGGCTGCAGCACCAGCCTCCTGTCCTCCCACCCCTCTGCCTGAGGTAGGACTGGGACCATCCAGGGCTGCAGGCCCAGCCTCCTGTCCTCCCACCCCTCTGCCTGAGGTGGGACTGGGACCATCCAGGGCTGCAGGCCCGGCCACCTGTCCTCCCACCCCTCAGCCTGAGGTGGGAGTGGGACCATCCCGGGCTGCAGGCCCAGCCTCCTGTCCACCCACCCCTCTGCCTGAGGTGGGACTGGGACCATCCAGGGCTGCAGGCCGAGCCTCCTGTCCTCTCACCCCTCTGTCTGAGGTGGGACTGGGACCATCCAGGGCTGCAGGCCCAGCCTCCTGTCCTCCCACCCCTCTGCCTGAGGTGGGAGTGGGACCATCCAGGGCTGCAGCCCCAGCCTCCTGTCCTCCCACCCCTCTGCCTGAGTTGGGACTGGGACCATCCAGGCTGCAGGCCCGGCCACCTGTCCTCCCACCCCTCTGCCTGAGGTGGGAGTGGGACCATCCAGGGCTGCAGGCCCAACCTCCTGTCCTCCCACCCCTCTGCCTGAGGTGGGAGTGGGACCATCCAGGGCTGCAGCACCAGCCTCCTGTCCTCCCACCCCTCTGCCTGAGGTAGGACTGGGACCATCCAGGGCTGCAGGCCCAGCCTCCTGTCCTCCCACCCCTCTGCCTGAGGTGGGAGTGGGACCATCCAGGGCTGCAGGGCCGGCCTCCTGTCCTCCCACCCCTCTGCCTGAGGTGGGAGTGGGACCATCCAGAGCTGCAGGCCCGTCCTCCTGTCCTCCCACCCGTCTGCCTGAGGTGGGACTGGGACCATCCAGGGTTGCAGGCCCGGCCTCCTGTCCTCCCACCCCTCTGCCTGAGGTGGGAGTGGGACCATCCAGGGCTGCAGGCCCAGCCTCCTGTCCTCCCACCCCTCTTCCTGAGGTGGGACTGGGACCATCCAGGGCTGCAGGCCCAGCCTCCTGTCCTCCCACCCCTCTGCCTGAGGTGGGAGTGGGACCATCCAGGGCTGCAGGCCCAGCCTCCTGTCCTCCCACCCCTCTGCCTGAGTTGGGACTGGGACCATCCAGGCTGCAGGCCCGGCCACCTGTCCTCCCACCCCTCTGCCTGAGGTGGGAGTGGGTCCATCCAGGGCTGCAGGCCCAACCTCCTGTCCTCCCACCCCTCTGCCTGAGGTGGGAGTGGGACCATCCAGGGCTGCAGCACCAGCCTCCTGTCCTCCCACCCCTCTGCCTGAGGTAGGACTGGGACCATCCAGGGCTGCAGGCCCAGCCTCCTGTCCTCCCACCCCTCTGCCTGAGGTGGGAGTGGGACCATCCAGGGCTGCAGGGCCGGCCTCCTGTCCTCCCACCCCACTGCCTGCGGTGGGACTGTGACCATCCAGAGCTGCAGGCCCGTCCTCCTGTCCTCCCACCCGTCTGCCTGAGGTGGGACTGGGACCATCCAGGGTTGCAGGCCCGGCCTCCTGTCCTCCCACCCCTCTGCCTGAGGTGGGAGTGGGACCATCCAGGGCTGCAGGCCCAGCCTCCTGTCCTCCCACCCCTCTGCCTGAGGTGGGGCTGGGACCATCCAGGGCTGCAGGCCCAGCCTCCTGTCCTCCCACCCCTCTGCCTGAGGTGGGAGTGGGACCATCCAGGGATGCAGGCCCAGCCTCCTGTCCTCCCACCCCTCTGCCTGAGTTGGGACTGGGACCATCCAGGCTGCAGGCCCGGCCACCTGTCCTCCCACCCCTCTGCCTGAGGTGGGAGTGGGACCATCCAGGGCTGCAGGCCCAACCTCCTGTCCTCTCACCCCTCTGCCTGAGGTGGGAGTGGGACCATCCAGGGCTGCAGCACCAGCCTTCTGTCCTCCCACCCCTCTGCCTGAGGTAGGACTGGGACCATCCAGGGCTGCAGGCCCAGCCTCCTGTCCTCCCACCCCTCTGCCTGAGGTGGGAGTGGGACCATCCAGGGCTGCAGGGCCGGCCTCCTGTCCTCCCACCCCACTGCCTGCGGTGGGACTGGGACCATCCAGAGCTGCAGGCCCGTCCTCCTGTCCTCCCACCCGTCTGCCTGACGTGGGACTGGGACCATTCAGGGTTGCAGGCCCGGCCTCCTGTCCTCCCACCCCTCTGCCTGACGTGGGACTGGGACCATCCAGGGCTGCAGGCCCGTCCTCCTGTCCTCCCACCCCTCTGCCTGAGGTGGGAGTGGGACCATCCAGGGCTGCAGGCCCAGCCTCCTGTCCTCCCACCCCTCTGCCTGAGGTGGGAGTGGGATCATCCAGGGCTGCAGCACCAGCCTCCTGTCCTCCCACCCCTCTGCCTGAGGTGGGACTGGGACCATCCAGGGCTGCAGGCCCAGCCTCCTGTCCTCCCACCCCTCTGCCTGAGGTGGGAGTGGGACCATCCAGGCTGCAGGCCCGGCCACCTGTCCTCCCACCCCTCTGCCTCAGGTGGGAGTGGGACCATCCAGGGCTGCAGGCCCAGCCTCTTGTCCTCCCACCCCTCTGCCTGAGGTGGGAGTGGGACCATCCAGGGCTGCAGCACCAGCCTCCTGTCCTCCCACCCCTCTGCCTGAGGTGGGACTGGGACCATCCAGGGCTGCAGCACCAGCCTCCTGTCCCCCACCCCTCTGTCTGAGGTGGGACTGGGACCATCCAGGGCTACAGGCCCAGCCTCCTGCCCTCCCACCCCTCTGCCTGAGGTGGGACTGGGATCATCCAGGGCTGCAGGCCCAGCCTCCTGTCCTCCCACCCCTCTGCCTGAGGTGGGAGTGGGACCATCCAGTTCTGCAGGCCCAGCCACCTGTCCTCCCACCCCTCTGCCTGAGGTGGGAGCGGGACCATCCAGGGCTGCAGGCCCGGCCTCCTGTCCTCCCACCCCTCTGCCTGAGGTGGGAGTGGGACCATCCAGGGCTGCAGGCCCAGTCTCCTGTCCTCCCACCCCTCTGCCTGAGGTGGGAGTGTGACCATCCAGGGCTGCAGGCCCAGTCTCCTGTCCTCCCACCCCTCTGCCTGAGGTGGGACTGGGACCATCCAGGCTGCAGGCCCGGCCTCCTGTCCTCCCACAACTCTGCCTGAGGTGGGAGTGGGACCATCCAGGCTGCAGGCCCAGTCTGCCCTCCCATCCCTCTGCCTGAGGTGGGACTGGGACCATCCAGGGCTGCAGGCCCAGTCTCCTGTCCTCTCACCCCTCTGCCTGAGGTGGGAGTGGGACCATCCAGGGCTGCAGGCCCAGCCTCCTGTCCTCCCACCCCTCTGCCTGAGGTGGGAGCGGGACCATCCAGGGCTGCAGGCCCGGCCTCCTGTCCTCCCACCCCTCTGCCTGAGGTGGGAGGGGACCATCCAGGGCTGCAGGCCCAGTCTCCTGTCCTCCCACCCCTCTGCCTGAGGTGGGAGTGTGACCATCCAGGGCTGCAGGCCCAGTCTCCTGTCCTCCCACCCCTCTGCCTGATGTGGGACTGGGACCATCCAGGCTGCAGGCCCGGCCTCCTGTCCTCCCACAACTCTGCCTGAGGTGGGAGTGGGACCATCCTGGCTGCAGGCCCAGTCTGCCCTCCCATCCCTCTGCCTGAGGTGGGACGGACCATCCAGGGCTGCAGGCCCAGTCTCCTGTCCTCCCACCCCTCTGCCTGAGGTGGGAGTGGGACCATCCAGGGCTGCAGGCCCGTCCTCCTGTCCTCCCACCCGTCTGCCTGAGGTGGGACTGGGACCATCCAGGGTTGCAGGCCCGGCCTCCTGTCCTCCCACCCCTCTGCCTGAGGTGGGACTGGGACCATCCAGGGTTGCAGGCCCAGTCTCCTGTCCTCCCACCCCTCTGTCTGAGGTGGGACTGGGACCATCCAGGGCTACAGCACCAGCCTCCTGTTCTCCCACCCCTTTGCCTGAGGTGGGAGTGGGACCATCCAGGGCTGCAGGCCCGGCCTCCTGTCCTCCCACCCCTCTGCCTGAGGTGGGAGGGGACCATCCAGGGCTGCAGGCCCAGTCTCCTGTCCTCCCACCCCTCTGCCTGAGGTGGGAGTGTGACCATCCAGGGCTGCAGGCCCAGTCTCCTGTCCTCCCACCCCTCTGCCTGATGTGGGACTGGGACCATCCAGGCTGCAGGCCCGGCCTCCTGTCCTCCCACAACTCTGCCTGAGGTGGGAGTGGGACCATCCTGGCTGCAGGCCCAGTCTGCCCTCCCATCCCTCTGCCTGAGGTGGGACGGACCATCCAGGGCTGCAGGCCCAGTCTCCTGTCCTCCCACCCCTCTGCCTGAGGTGGGAGTGGGACCATCCAGGGCTGCAGGCCCGTCCTCCTGTCCTCCCACCCGTCTGCCTGAGGTGGGACTGGGACCATCCAGGGTTGCAGGCCCGGCCTCCTGTCCTCCCACCCCTCTGCCTGAGGTGGGACTGGGACCATCCAGGGTTGCAGGCCCAGTCTCCTGTCCTCCCACCCCTCTGTCTGAGGTGGGACTGGGACCATCCAGGGCTACAGCACCAGCCTCCTGTTCTCCCACCCCTTTGCCTGAGGTGGGAGTGGGACCATCCAGGGCTGCAGGCCCGGCCTCCTGTCCTCCCACCCCTCTTCCTGAGGTGGGAGTGGGACCATCCAGGGCTGCAGGCCCAGCCTCCTGTCCTCCCACGCCTCTGCCTGAGGTGGGAGCGGGACCATCCAGGGCTGCAGGCCCGGCCTCCTGTCCTCCCACCCCTCTGCCTGAGGTGGGAGTGGGACCATCCAGGGCTGCAGGCCCAGTCTCCTGTCCTCCCACCCCTCTGCCTGAGGTGGGAGTGTGACCATCCAGGGCTGCAGGCCCAGTCTCCTGTCCTCCCACCCCTCTGCCTGAGGTGGGACTGGGACAATCCAGGCTGCAGGCCCAGTCTGCCCTCCCATCCCTCTGCCTGAGGTTGGACTGGGACCATCCAGGGCTGCAGGCCCAGTCTCCTGTCCTCCCACCCCTCTGCCTGAGGTGGGAGTGGGACCATCCAGGGCTGCAGGCCCAGCCTCCTGTCCTCCCACCCCTCTGCCTGAGGTGGGAGTGGGACCATCCAGGGCTGCAGGCCCGGCCTCCTGTCCTCCCACCCCTCTGCCTGCGGTGGGACTGGGACCATCCAGAGCTGCAGGCCCGTCCTCCTGTCCTCCCACCCGTCTGCCTGAGGTGGGACTGGGACCATCCAGGGTTGCAGGCCCGGCCTCCTGTCCTCCCACCCCTCTGCCTGAGGTGGGACTGGGACCATCCAGGGTTGCAGGCCCAGTCTCCTGTCCTCCCACCCCTCTGCCTGAGGTGGGACTGGGACCATCCAGGACTGCAGGCCGAGCCTCCTGTCCTCTCACCCCTCTGTCTGAGGTGGGACTGGGACCATCCAGGGCTGCAGGCCCAGCCTCCTGTCCTCCCACCCCTCTGCCTGAGGTGGGAGTGGGACCATCCAGGGCTGCAGGCCCAGCCTCCTGTCCTCCCACCCCTCTGCCTGAGTTGGGACTGGGACCATCCAGGCTGCAGGCCCGGCCACCTGTCCTCCCACCCCTCTGCCTGAGGTGGGAGTGGGACCATCCAGGGCTGCAGGCCCAACCTCCTGTCCTCCCACCCCTCTGTCTGAGGTGGGAGTGGGACCATCCAGGGCTGCAGCACCAGCCTCCTGTCCTCCCACCCCTCTGCCTGAGGTAGGACTGGGACCATCCAGGGCTGCAGGCCCAGCCTCCTGTCCTCCCACCCCTCTGCCTGAGGTGGGAGTGGGACCATCCAGGGCTGCAGGGCCGGCCTCCTGTCCTCCCACCCCTCTGCCTGAGGTGGGAGTGGGACCATCCAGAGCTGCAGGCCCGTCCTCCTGTCCTCCCACCCGTCTGCCTGAGGTGGGACTGGGACCATCCAGGGTTGCAGGCCCGGCCTCCTGTCCTCCCACCCCTCTGCCTGAGGTGGGAGTGGGACCATCCAGGGCTGCAGGCCCAGCCTCCTGTCCTCCCACCCCTCTTCCTGAGGTGGGACTGGGACCATCCAGGGCTGCAGGCCCAGCCTCCTGTCCTCCCACCCCTCTGCCTGAGGTGGGAGTGGGACCATCCAGGGCTGCAGGCCCAGCCTCCTGTCCTCCCACCCCTCTGCCTGAGTTGGGACTGGGACCATCCAGGCTGCAGGCCCGGCCACCTGTCCTCCCACCCCTCTGCCTGAGGTGGGAGTGGGACCATCCAGGGCTGCAGGCCCAACCTCCTGTCCTCCCACCCCTCTGCCTGAGGTGGGAGTGGGACCATCCAGGGCTGCAGCACCAGCCTCCTGTCCTCCCACCCCTCTGCCTGAGGTAGGACTGGGACCATCCAGGGCTGCAGGCCCAGCCTCCTGTCCTCCCACCCCTCTGCCTGAGGTGGGAGTGGGACCATCCAGGGCTGCAGGGCCGGCCTCCTGTCCTCCCACCCCACTGCCTGCGGTGGGACTGTGACCATCCAGAGCTGCAGGCCCGTCCTCCTGTCCTCCCACCCGTCTGCCTGAGGTGGGACTGGGACCATCCAGGGTTGCAGGCCCGGCCTCCTGTCCTCCCACCCCTCTGCCTGAGGTGGGAGTGGGACCATCCAGGGCTGCAGGCCCAGCCTCCTGTCCTCCCTCCCCTCTGCCTGAGGTGGGACTGGGACCATCCAGGGCTGCAGGCCCAGCCTCCTGTCCTCCCACCCCTCTGCCTGAGGTGGGAGTGGGACCATCCAGGGATGCAGGCCCAGCCTCCTGTCCTCCCACCCCTCTGCCTGAGTTGGGACTGGGACCATCCAGGCTGCAGGCCCGGCCACCTGTCCTCCCACCCCTCTGCCTGAGGTGGGAGTGGGACCATCCAGGGCTGCAGGCCCAACCTCCTGTCCTCCCACCCCTCTGCCTGAGGTGGGAGTGGGACCATCCAGGGCTGCAGCACCAGCCTCCTGTCCTCCCACCCCTCTGCCTGAGGTAGGACTGGGACCATCCAGGGCTGCAGGCCCAGCCTCCTGTCCTCCCACCCCTCTGCCTGAGGTGGGAGTGGGACCATCCAGGGCTGCAGGGCCGGCCTCCTGTCCTCCCACCCCACTGCCTGCGGTGGGACTGGGACCATCCAGAGCTGCAGGCCCGTCCTCCTGTCCTCCCACCCGTCTGCCTGAGGTGGGACTGGGACCATTCAGGGTTGCAGGCCCGGCCTCCTGTCCTCCCACCCCTCAGCCTGACGTGGGACTGGGACCATCCAGGGCTGCAGGCCCGTCCTCCTGTCCTCCCACCCCTCTGCCTGAGGTGGGAGTGGGACCATCCAGGGCTGCAGGCCCAGTCTCCTGTCCTCCCACCCCTCTGCCTGAGGTGGGAGTGGGATCATCCAGGGCTGCAGCACCAGCCTCCTGTCCTCCCACCCCTCTGCCTGAGGTGGGACTGGGACCATCCAGGGCTGCAGGCCCAGCCTCCTGTCCTCCCACCCCTCTGCCTGAGGTGGGAGTGGGACCATCCAGGCTGCAGGCCCGGCCACCTGTCCTCCCACCCCTCTGCCTCAGGTGGGAGTGGGACCATCCAGGGCTGCAGGCCCAGCCTCCTGTCCTCCCACCCCTCTGCCTGAGGTGGGAGTGGGACCATCCAGGGCTGCAGCACCAGCCTCCTGTCCTCCCACCCCTCTGCCTGAGGTGGGACTGGGACCATCCAGGGCTGCAGCACCAGCCTCCTGTCCCCCACCCCTCTGTCTGAGGTGGGACTGGGACCATCCAGGGCTACAGGCCCAGCCTCCTGCCCTCCCACCCCTCTGCCTGAGGTGGGACTGGGATCATCCAGGGCTGCAGGCCCAGCCTCCTGTCCTCCCACCCCTCTGCCTGAGGTGGGAGTGGGACCATCCAGTTCTGCAGGCCCAGCCACCTGTCCTCCCACCCCTCTGCCTGAGGTGGGAGCGGGACCATCCAGGGCTGCAGGCCCGGCCTCCTGTCCTCCCACCCCTCTGCCTGAGGTGGGAGTGGGACCATCCAGGGCTGCAGGCCCAGTCTCCTGTCCTCCCACCCCTCTGCCTGAGGTGGGAGTGTGACCATCCAGGGCTGCAGGCCCAGTCTCCTGTCCTCCCACCCCTCTACCTGAGGTGGGACTGGGACCATCCAGGCTGCAGGCCCGGCCTCCTCTCCTCCCACAACTCTGCCTGAGGTGGGAGTGGGACCATCCAGGCTGCAGGCCCAGTCTGCCCTCCCATCCCTCTGCCTGAGGTGGGACTGGGACCATCCAGGGCTGCAGGCCCAGTCTCCTGTCCTCTCACCCCTCTGCCTGAGGTGGGAGTGGGACCATCCAGGGCTGCAGGCCCAGCCTCCTGTCCTCCCACCCCTCTGCCTGTGGTGGGAGCGGGACCATCCAGGGCTGCAGGCCCGGCCTCCTGTCCTCCCACCCCTCTGCCTGAGGTGGGAGGGGACCATCCAGGGCTGCAGGGCCGGCCTCCTGTCCTCCCACCCCTCTGCCTGCGGTGGGACTGGGACCATCCAGAGCTGCAGGCCCGTCCTCCTGTCCTCCCACCCGTCTGCCTGAGGTGGGACTGGGACCATCCAGGGTTGCAGGCCCGGCCTCCTGTCCTCCCACCCCTCTGCCTGAGGTGGGACTGGGACCATCCAGGGTTGCAGGCCCAGTCTCCTGTCCTCCCACCCCTCTGTCTGAGGTGGGACTGGGACCATCCAGGGCTACAGCACCAGCCTCCTGTTCTCCCACCCCTTTGCCTGAGGTGGGAGTGGGACCATCCAGGGCTGCAGGCCCGGCCTCCTGTCCTCCCACCCCTCTGCCTGAGGTGGGAGTGGGACCATCCAGGGCTGCAGGCCCAGCCTCCTGTCCTCCCACGCCTCTGCCTGAGGTGGGAGC